>NC_091171.1:40930065-41067565 GCF_040958095.1 Procambarus clarkii
AGGCTACATTTATCTCTGAAATTCTATCCCCAATACTCTTCAGATTCAACTCCATCCTCATTATCTCAATCATAGCATTTCTTGGGCATCCTAAGATAATTCTCATGGCTTCATTTTGTACCTTCTCCAACTTGCCCATCCTACCTTTACCAAAACAAGATATGACAGGTGCAGCATAATCAATAAGGGATCTTACAGTACTCAAGTATATCATTCGTAGCACAGGGACTCCCACTCCCTTTCCACAGCATACCAAGGCCTTCAGAGGTTGTAATCTCTTCCGACATTGACCCAACAGTCTGTTCATCTCAGCTTCCAAACTCTCATGGGTATATCCAACATATATGCCTAAATATTTATAAATATTAACTCTTTCTATATTTTTTCTATCCCCCCCCCCCAAAAAAAAAAAAAATATTGGTGGGCATAAGAAATATTGCCATTTGGAAATGTATTTCTATGATATATAATAAAATACAGCAAAATACCATAGTTACTTATTATTATTTGTGTGAAATTTTTCCCTCCAGATGGCAATCAGCAATCCTAGAAGGCACCAGCTACATATCCACTTTGTGGATCCTGCTTACTACTACTTTTTTTATTTGTGTGTCGGACAGGTGCTTGCATCTCTTCGTCACTAAATTATCCGTGAGTCCCACTAACTAGGTGTTATTGTTATCATCAGTATTAATTGAAAACTTTTTTTATATTTTTTAAATTCATATAAACTCTTTTTCTTAACATATTGGGATGAAATTTTCACGCCTCTGATGCCATATAACGCTATATTTAACATTTTATACTACTGTACACTGTATTTCATATTTTGACGAATATTTTTTTGCACTTGGCCCCTTAAGTGAACGTTCAGACACTACCACTAAGGAGGCCATTCACACTTGTGTTATTTCCCAAAAAGGCGATTCTTTATTTAGATTTCAACCCAGTCATTCATTCCTCAATCTGTGACTATTGGCAGTGCCATGGGTCTGGCATTACAGGGATAACTGTGCACATAACGAGGCATAACCTCAAAATATGCAATAAATGAAAATGGGTTCAATTTCAATTAAACTTTTTTGACTAGTTGTACTGTATATGAAAAGGGATTCAACTGGTCCAAGTCTCAGCATTGTAGCATAAATAGGAAGGGAGAAAAAATATTTAAGTACTGTACTGTACCTTACCTTGAAGTCTTTCCGAGGCTTAGCGTCCCTGTGGCCCAGTCGTTGACCAGGTTGCCTCGTTTGCTGGACTGGTCAACCAGGCTGTTAGACGCAGCTGCTCGCAGTCTGACGTATGAATCACAGCCTGGTTGATCAGGTATCCTTTGGAGGTGTTTATCCAGTTCTCTCTTGAACACTGTGAGGGGTAAGCCAGTTATGCCCCTTATGTGTAGTGGAAGCGTGTTGAACAGTCTCGGGCCTCTGATGTTGATAGAGTTCTCTCTTAGAGTACCTGTTGCACTT
Organism: Procambarus clarkii; assembly: GCF_040958095.1. NCBI lineage: Eukaryota > Metazoa > Arthropoda > Malacostraca > Decapoda > Cambaridae > Procambarus > Procambarus clarkii. The sequence goes on from NC_091171.1 coordinate 40,931,538, forward strand.
CTGCTCTTCAACGGGGGTATTCTGCACATCCTGCCATGCCTTCTGGTCTCATGTGATGTTATTTCTGTGTGCAGGTTTGGGACCAGCCCCTCTAATATTTTCCACGTGTAAATGATTATGTATCTCTCCCTCCTGTGCTCAAGAGAATACAGATTTAGGCTCTTTAGTCAGTCCCAATAGTTTTGATGTTTTACTGAGTGGATTCTAGCAGTAAAGGATCTCTGCACGCTCTCCAGGTCAGCAATTTCTCCAGCTTTGAAAGGGGCTGTCATTGTTCAGCAGTATTCCACCCTAGAGAGCACTAGCGTCTTGAAAAGTATCATCATTGGTATTTCATCTCTAGTGTGAAAGGTTCTTGTTACCCAACCTGTCATTTTTCTTGCAGTTGTGATGGCTACTTTATTGTGTTCTTTAAATGTAAGGTCTTCCGACATGAGTACACCCAAATCCTCTACATTGCCTTTTCGTTCTATGTTATGATTTGACTGCATTTTGTATGTGGTTTCTGTTTTTATATTTTCATTTTTTTCTGTAGCGCATGAGTTGGAACTTATCTTTGTTTAACACCATATTATTTTCTGTAGCCCATAGAAAGACCTGATTTACATCTGATTGGAGGTTTGCCGTGTCTGTGTAACAGTCAAAAATTTTCCAAAATGTTAAAAAATTAACATCAGACACAAGTGTCAACTGAAATCATGTCTATGATTCTCTTGATTATATGCTAATGTGATAGACGAGTGTTATAAAAATGATTTCATTTGAAACTTGTGGTTGTAATGAATTTTTGAAAATGTTGAAAATTCGTTGAAAAATAATTTTTGTTTTCTCCCTTTCTACTTAGGCTGCAATACTGAAACTTGGAACAGTTGCAGCCCTTTTCATATACAACTAGTCAAAAAAGCTTGGTTGACATTGAACAACTTTTAATATCCTACATTATGGCCCCTTAACCCTTAGACCGCGCAATGCATATATATAATGTATAATGATAATTTGAGTAACAAAACCGGTACCGCGCAATACATTAAAGGGAAGCTATCCCCCCTGGCTTTCCTCCTTTCACTGTAATAAATGGTGGGAAATGGCTCTGACTAGGTTATGTATTGGCCACATATGCTTAACTCTTGGGCACTTAATGGAACACTGCCATGCTGCTTGTTGTCCAAACTGCATTGTCCCACTTAGTTGTGTAACTTGTACTCTACTCTATGTAACTTTTACTATAATGTACCTATTTATATTCTTAAAATTTTGCTACAAATTATCTACTTAAAAATATCTTTTAGATTACGGACCTGCCCAAAACGTTATGCGTGTTAGTGACTTTGCAAGAATGTAAAAACATTAATGCTATGTACTCTTATAAACCCAATGTAGCTTCTTGTATATATGTATAAATAAAAAACAAATAAATTGTACAATGTCCCAAGTTTCAGGATATTCATATGTCTTGCTTTCTTAATGGCCCTCAGGGTCATTTGTCTCTCAATAGAATCCTTGGTGAATCCAATATAGCACCGTTTGATTATTCAGTGATGGTGCTCAATAATCTTCCCGGCTTGGCTCCTCCTTTTGATAATTACAGTACTGTACTTATTTCCTGCTCTACTCATCCATTTCGATATCTGTGATCAAGGTTGGACACATTGTATACCCAAAGAGTAGGAGCCACACAGAGAGACTTTGCCAGTCATATTTAACAGCCCTCTATATAAGCGGAGCATGTATACTGTCTCTTCCCATCCCTACCAGCACAATAGGATATTTTATTTTGATCCAAAATCAAGTAAATATAATGTACTACAAACTATAATAAGGAACACAAAATAAAACAATTCTTACATCATTCATAGAGCAACAGTATTCCATTGCTCCATTTTTATTGCTTTCTTCTCTGGTAGATACAGGTATAGATCTTTACTACTTGAAATGTTGAAGTTAACCTGTTTATATGCTTTATTGTATATTTAATAATATCAATAGGCTGGTACTGTACTTGGAAAATAATATTTGCAAAGTATATGGCATATCACACTAAAAAATATAATATTTAAGTTATTAAAAAATAAATAAGGGCTTTTCAAACGGCCAAGAAGAATTTATTACCCATACTCAATACTGGGGAATATTGTTACTTTGCATGCCATAAAAGGCAATTGGAATGGATAAATGTTGAAGTATCTCCCCAACCTCAGAAAGAATGTAGAGGAAAATATAATTACCACATTAAAATTGACATTCAAGCATCAGTTGCTGTATTATAAATTACTATGACCAATTGTTCCACACTTCAGTCACAAGGGAAAGAACAAGACAAATATATGGGTCAACTGTGGCTCTACTGGAAATCAAAATTTTATAAATTTATTGCATTAAACACAATATATTATTCTTTTGAATATATGCAACACTAATACTAAGCAATATTTTATTCTATTCAGATTTATTTATAGCATTTAGTTTATTTAATATTAAGCAGCTTGCAGAGATCATAACAAATGTTGGGAAATTAACTACCATTTATAAAAACAGTAAAATGGCAGTTACAGAAAATGGCCGAGATTCATTTTTTTTTTTTTAAGCACAGGTTTTTGTCTGCTTTTTTAGCAACAAAGAATTATTTAAGAAACAAATGCTTTTAATACAAAATTAGCATGGTAAAACTTAAGTCAATGGCATCATGTATCTGATCTGGTTGCAACAGCTTGAAAATACAGCACATACACTGAATATACAATATTCAAACATGTATAACATTTACAGTTTCACAAGACTGCAGATGCAACTGCATGCGAGAGGTAAAAATATAAACAGTGAGCAAGAGATTTGTCAGCCACCATCAGCTAACCTTAGACATTAATACTGATTTATGACAAACACAAGTACATCTATAGGCCGAGCCCTGTCATGATTACATAGTTACAAGCACAAAACATCAATACATTTCACATTAAAAAATTATCAACAAATGGTCCTAAAAATCACTAACAAATATATAGCTGCTCGCAAAATTATGGGTCAATGAAGGAAACCATGATATAACGTGTGCCTTTTGTAGTCTGGAGTCCTTCATGGTAATGTGTGAGGCGGCCAGGATGCATTAACGACCATCCAACACGTGTATTGACCACTGAACAATTGTATCTGATGAAGTGAGCGCCGCCTCCCTGAAAATAGACATGTAAAATTATAAAGGTCATTTAATTAATATTTGCTTATACAGTACTGTACTGTACAGTATATATACAGTACTGTACAGTATTAGGCTCTAAGAAAATGAATAGTTCTGTCACTCATTAATGGTGCCTTAATTACTGTTGCAGTCTGGTACCATTGATGCTCTAAGTTGCTTGTGCAATGAAGGATTTTGTTAGAGAGACGAATAAGGTAAGGAGGAATTTAGATAAAATGCTACATGATGAAAGGATTGTTCCATACCATATACCATAAATAGTTGTGAAGCCCTTATTATTCCGCACCGATTTAAAATCTAGGATTAGGGAATTTGCAGAGAATTTGAGGCACGTGTGGTCAGTAGTGACAGAACAAGAAATGTCAACATTATATGAAAGTATTATATGTAGACTGGAGATCCTTTGATGAATTAGACTAAGACATGTTTGCACGGATGGTATGGATACAGTATATGAAATGAATTGGTAATATGAGTGCTGAAGTGTAGATATTTTGAGGGTAGGAGGAAGTCGAGAGGAATGCTGACATGGTGGACCAATGTGACAAGTACGTGAAAAGTAGTTTGAGTGTAAACAATGCTTTGAGTGTATTTTAAAAAGTATATTTCTATACAGGATCATTAAGCAATACCTATGATAAGATCCACTATGTTCATTGACAGGATCATGAACAATCTGGCAATACAGTAATACCACATAATATATTCAAACATTCCAGCAATGTCATGAAAGATAGGGCATAGGCTACCAAACCAAGCGTCATAACACAATTTGTGTCAAGAGGATGAACAAACTAAATGAGAGAGTAAAGTATGTCAGTACCATTGGAAGTTTTAAAACTATAGATCATAAAGCCTATAATAACTATAGTCAGGTAATTACACAACACACTGTATGTGCAGTATATGTTGAAAACTTACCTCATAATCAATAAATGGGCGATTCAAACCAACATTAATTGTGTAAGTTGAAGAGTCATGATGGGGTCGAAGGAAGGACTGTTCTGTTGGCCTATATCGCACAATGAAGTTCATAATTGCCCGAGCCTGGAAGTAATGAGAACAAAATAAATGTAGTCTTCTACACATGCAATGTATGTTAAAGTACCGGAGCAAAGACAATACCCTGGGAGACTGAGCTTTTTGGTGGATGATCTGGATTTTACTTTATTGATTATTACACACTGGGTTCTGTTCATTAGGAAATTAAAGCGCCATCTTCCTACTTTGCCAGTAATACCTTTTGTGCATATTTTGTGTGCATTAACACCATGGTCACACTTATTGAAAGCTTTCATGAAATAGGTATATCATCAGCATTTTGCTTGTCATCCATGGCAGCTAAAGCCATGTCATAGTGGTCACAGCTAGAGGAAACTATGTTGTCTATCAAAGACCAATGGTGTGTAGACAATTGAGAGTTACCCTCCAGCTTATTGGTGTCGGTAACAAGAGGAGATGACTTCAACTGGCAAAATAAGCTTGTGTCAAAGCACGAGGCTGACATAGAAGCAGGAACAGCACCTGGTTAGTGGACAGGGCGATGTGGAGTGTTCTGTATTAACTGTGCGAGGCTGTGCCATTATTTTTCAAGCTTATGGTATGGTGATTAATATTGTTTGTAGTTTGTTGGAAATGAGGGAAGACTACCATAGGAGGAAGACTTTGGACAAAAACTTGTGTTTCAGCTGAAGTGTTTTATTACTACTATAATTCTCAGCTTTAGCCTGAAAACAACATCAGTTTGCATTCTCATTTACATTATCTAAAACTTAACATGAACTTATTTCTTTATGGCCTACATCTGCCTTTAAAATATGCAAACATTCCTGTCTTTACTCTCACCTCTGCAGATTTCTAACCACACTAGTCACTAGCTCTCACCTTTTTACCAGGTATTTTTCCATTCTAACAAAAAAGAACTTTGTTACCATAACTGGTTTACCTACTTTTGCACATCATACAAAATCCTCTTCCACATCCTGTACTTCTAATAACTTCAACTATACAAGATTCTTACAAGGGAGCAACACTTCCACTTTTTCACCAGTTCCTTAACATTATCCTAATTATTAGTCAAAATATTGACATAAATGTCACACACAATATACAAATTAATAAACATGTAGGAAGAAACTTAATTTTGTAATGTTGACCTTTTTACAAGATAAATACTGGGTCTATAATATAATGTTTCGTATCTTAAGTTAAAAGTAATCAAATATCAAGCGATACTTACATCACTGTCATACCCAAGGTAGACTTTTTCTGCAAGTGGCTTTACATAGTGACGGAGAATCCACAGCCACTCTTGCTCGAACTCCATCTGGTTCATGTGAATGTCAACTGTTGGTACATTTTCATAGCCTCCAGCTAGTCTAGGATCCTAGGAAATGGGATTCATTTAATTAGAGTATGTCTCAACAGATAGCCTAAATATAATCTTATTAAAACAAAATTTATAAATTAGGATACAGACTTTCATAAATATATTTCATACTAAAAAAATTCCTTTATTCTATCCTGTTCCATTAATTACACTTTGTTGTTTAGTATCATGCTTTACTTACTGATATAATTATTTTATTAAGTAATGGCAATATCTTCTCATAGATATAATATTATAATATAAAACCCACACTTGTGTATTTTATGTAAAGATTTACAAGAGCCGCTCTCTTTTTGGGCATGGAGGGGAGTAATGAGGGATAGCATCTAGACAAATACCTTTATTAATAGCATCTCCAGTTCTCAGAGTCCCAGGATGACAGAAAGGACAACTGATCATAATTCCCCTAAAGTGACACAATCAGATCAAGAAGGATAAGAGGACTGGATCCTGGGTAGCAGCTGTATTAGTCGCTGAGACTCTCTCTTATCCTCACCATATACTCAAGACCTTGATAAAGCACTCAGGAGAGTGCAAAATGGTGTAAATCTTTTCATAAAATACACAAATCCATTAGTGTGGGATTTTATCCTAAATTATTTTATTCGTCATTAAAATCTAGTACAATATTTGGACTTGGGCAGGCTAAGATTATGTTCAGTGCTATGATTATTTTTTGTGCTTTTATTTATTATTTCTGCTAAAAATATTAACTGCATACTGAATGTTTTAAAATTTCACCCCAACCTCAATCTTGCCCTCCCATACTCTCTCACTAATGTTCTTATCAGACACTGAATCTAGTGCGTGGTAATTTTTTTATTATTTGAATTTATACATGGAGAGAGTATTGTACAGAAGTTGCAATGAAAATGAGTCAAAGGGGTGGAAGTTAAGCTCAAACTAGATGGAAAGATGGAATACTAGCCATGAATGATTTGTTGAACTGATCTGAGTGTAGGAATTCACCTGCTATTAGAATGCCCATTTTCTGATTGGCACAGATATTCTTTTGGCAAAAAAGCTTGGATGAAATTCAGATTAATTAATAACCCAAATCACACTTAACTAGAGTGATAATATTCTGGCCCATTCTAGACCCTAAATTATACTTATTGCAGTGTGTCCCACTTATTGAGGTCACCTTATCTCACAATTAACCATCCCTTCCCCCCCTCCCCTGAAGTGTGGTCGCAACAGCCAACTAAGCTCCAAAGTACCATTCAATGGCAAGTTGAAAAAATGAGGCATAATTTGTAAAGATGCCTGCCTTTAAATTAACCTTTAAATTATGTTAATAAACTATTGTCCAAATTTTCACACGCTAAACAGCAGAAAGGCAAATGCCTTACAATAGACAATAAATACACAATAAGTAACATTAAGTAAAACGCAGCAGCCCGTGGCATATGAAAACTACTGTACTTACATTGTTGGTTCCATCTGACCAGCCACCATTATCGTTTGCCAATTCAACGAGCTCCTGGCAGAATCTTGGTGTAAAGATTGGGAACCAGTAGACGTCAGGGCAAGGCTGTTAGATATAAAGAACAAATTTCAGTAGTGTAATATTTTTCAGGTTTCATCAGAATGTTTTGTTGCTGTTGATATCAAGTGCATATCATCATCATCATCATCCTCATCATCAAAAGCATCACACAGGGTTCAAGAAAACTAGATGACATCATCAAATTCATCCAAGCAGCTAAGTCAGTGTAACATCTTCCAAACCTTACATCATAGGTATCACTTCTATTTGCACATATTAAAATATATATTAATCTGTCACTTTTATAGTTCAATGTACAGAACAATTTATATTTTCATTACACTAAATACTCACCTTGTAATACACAGAATAATCACACTAACGTGACTGCATCAATGAGAAAATCCCTAGAAGTCGTGATGAGGATTTGCACCTATGTGGTGGGTGTTCCCAGGCACACGCCCCAGACAACACCTATGTGGTGGGTGTTCTCAGTCATACATCTAGACGACTAGATCATATGTCATCATCGTCATCCATGTCCATGATCATCATCCATACGCTCTAGACGACTAGAGCGTATGTCGTGTCATCTAGAGTGTGTGCCTGGGAACACCCAGGGCATAGGTTTGAATTCTCATCACAACTCCACATGGCTCCTATAGATTTTCTCACCTCGTAATAAATTTGTGCTTGAATGTATTTCACTCCCATTCGATCTACAAATTAGTCATTTTAATATACTCTTGCTCTTAGGACTTTATCCAGACCGAAAACATATTTTCACATAATTTGCTTGATAAATTTCATACATACAATACAACTATTTCAGGAGCTATGATTCATTCAGCATTTAATATGATTAATTTGGTAACATATTTCAAGTATTCTTACTAAACTAATTCAAACTTACCTTGAGGTTCCTTCCCACAAGTTTGTTTTCCTACAATCTTAGAACTACCTGAACACTTCTTAAAACTACCTGAACACTAGAGAGAGACTAAACTCCTGATGCTCAGTCATTTGCCATCAACCTTCTTCAGGACAATGAATGATGTGATATACAATACACAGCTTACTTTCTCCATGAAGTAATGTCATGGAGAAATTCCAGCTATATCAACAAGATTTATTTCTATTGTTTTTAATTAACTATCACTTTTGCATTTCATATACTGTATAGACAACTACAGTACCATGTTTATGTAGACCTCTGATACAATACCCTGTCTTTCTATTCAACTGTTATCCTTGCACATTTTCTAAATTTCCCTATTTTTTGTCTTATATTCTCATCTTTCTTTGTGCCTTTTTAGCCTTCTCTTCACCCGAATATTTATTCCCCTATTATACTTTCTCATAAGTCAAATGAGCCCATATTTATAAGTCTTAAATCATCACTTGCCATTAATTCTTTCTCTCAAACAAGAATTCAACACCAGGATCTTAAACAGAAACTTTCTCCTCCCTACATTTATTCATCTTGCAATCATCTTAGTATTCTTGATATTCTAAATTATCAACCCCCTATTTTCACTACACTCTTATCTAATTAAAGAACCTAGAGCCTCTCAGGCTCAGTATCATAAATACTATTATATTACAGTACAGTACTTCTTAATATTAAATATGTACTGCTTTTCCTAGCATTTCTATACTTGTGCACATCTATGCTGAAGTGAAGTATTCACATCATGTGTTGCATTTTCCTCTTTAAGAGCTACATTGACAGCCAACATAAAATACCAATTCTAGTCCTTTATTATTATCTCACATAGAATTACAATGAAGATATAGACATACCATTTCATTGAGCTCTGTAGGACTGAGAGCTGTCCAGTAGTCTGGAGATATATAGCGATTCTCCCAATCTTTACGGTTCGCCTTCATTTGCCACATATCATTGTGCAAATATTTTGTTGGGAAGTAATCAGGGTCCACCAAGTGTCCATAATCCTCCATGTTGCTCACGTACATGAACACTCCCTGGAAATGTTGCGTTATGTAATTGTATCTCAAGCTTGGCTTCAGCTTATCATTATGTTTCACATTTGCATGCATAGTTGTTCCTGAGATAGAAGTACAGTAAAGGATTTATTTACCTGAATTTACCTGAGGGCCACTAAAACTCTTAGTGGCCTCGACAAGGACAGGAAGCCGGTGGCTTGTCAAAGGTTCCCCATTTGCCCTTATAAGTAAATATAAAAACTTATGCTATTACAATTATCTTGTTCTGCAGTACATATACAGTATTTATTTTGAATCTTTAAAATTGAGTGCAATTACTTTCAACTAAAGTTTCCATCACAACAAGCCTTTTTTTTAAACAGTCTAAATATACCATCTACAAAATTCAATCTAGTTGTACACAAAAGTTCTTGAATTTTTGAACTTTCTTGAATTTTCACTATACATAAAATATGCTCTACAAATTGCAGTTCTGTCATGCATAATATAGTTGCAATCAGAAAATATGATTATAATTTATGCTCATCTAAGTATTGAACCTGTGCCTAGTAACGAAGACAATATGTCAGTCAAAAGTGTTGTTTCCTCACTCTTGGAGACTTCACCTCATCCCTCAGAGGTACAGAACAGCAACAGGTCGCTCAACAATCTTTGGGTTAGATGGTCGTATGTCACCATTAGCTTCCTGACAATCCATAGCTTCTTCAAGTCAAAAGCACCACACCTTCATTCTTTTTTCCATCCATCACCCTATGCTTCTCAACTAGAGCCAAGTAAACTAATGTATTTAGCTTTTGTAAGCAGCACCACATGAACACGTTGGTGTGAGATATGGTAATATTGCATCGAAGTCTTGCCCCCCATCTTCCTATGTAACCTCGTTTGTGCACCAAATGTGGAGGAACAAAAGGGAAAGCCAGTATTGAAGCTCACTAATTCAAAGTAGGCCTTCCTTCTATTTTAATCACTTACTGTTGTATTCTTTTAATTTATTTATTATATTTATTTAACTAATATGCAAACTAATATATTAGTTATATTTATATAAAATGTACAAATCAGATTCAATGGGATCCAGAGAATTGTGCTCTTTTGACAAATAGAAAGACAATTTGAACCAAATCGTAACACAGCCAAGTGCAGCCATACTGCACTTGGCTTGCTACTAGCCAGCACTTAAGTTTCTGGCGGCCCTCTATACATTGTTGGATTTTATACCCAGAAAAAAACGGTTAAATGCTGTGACATTTGTTGAACCCAGTACGGTAGTACTGTGCCCCAAAGTTATAATTTATCCTGGCCAGACCACTATCACCCTCCTAAATGGTTGTGGCTGGTGATGAATGTCTGGTGTCCAAGATCAATGAACTACTTGGGTACCTTAGCATGATCTGGTATTAAATAAACGTTTGTGCCAACTTTTCCACCGTGGTAGTCCATATGACTCGGTTTGAGCAGAAAGTGCAGGTGGAATGAAAGTTACCGCGAGTCTTTCGAGAAGATGAAATATCTTTTAATCCAAGCTTCCATCTTACCAACCCTGAACTTTGGGCAGCCTTTCAGTTTGTATGTCGACATTAGTGATATCCGAGCTGGAGAGGCACTCAATCCCCCCCCCCCACAATAAAAAAAAAAATGTGCCAATGTCAGCCACTGTTCTTCAACAATATTGAATGCCTATCCATTATAAAGCTACTATAAATGCATGCAAAAAATACTAATTTAATACAGTATGTAGTTTGCCAATTTTTTAACCAAAAATGAGCTGAAATATCTTAACAAGTACTGTATAATATTTTCAGATATAGATTTTTAGAAGCAACAAAATCTGATTGTAATGTAAAACCTCCAACTTCTGTGTTACAATCATTACAAATGTTTCCTAACAAGACTTGTACTTGAGAAGGTGAATATCACTCACCTTCTCCCTCATGTTAACGGCCAAGGCCATGTCAGCATCGTGGAGCTTGAAGATGTAGTTGGGCCGAGTCTCAGGGTTCTCCAGGAGGGCTTTTTGGATGAGGTACACCCCAGTGATGTATGGAACATTCCAGATGCCTCTGAAATTTATACACATTTAGTAATTACTGCTTGATAATGCTAACAATAATACAATTACAGTGATTAATATTCCAAACTTATATACACAAAATTATAGACACAGTTCATTAATTATAATAATTAATTGATATATATAATTATTAATGCATAATACATGCAATAATTATAATAATTAAATGCACAATAATTTTCATGCCAAATAAATAAAACATAACTAATACTACTGTGGATAAATCAAGCACATTATCCTGCTTATTCTTTAAAGCCTAATTCAACCATTTTCTTTAACTTGTAGTTTGACTAATTTTGAGTTGTTTTTGTTGGTAATTGGTGTGCATAACCAGTGAGGAGAAGTGCTCACTACTTCACCTTTCCAGACACCATGTGACTAGTTAGTGTGATATTAATAAACACGACCATGGGAAAACGGTGAACCTACTCATGAAAAACTCCCCAAACACCAAACAGAATGCCTTGAAGGAAACCAACGTCATCTATGCCTTCACATGCCCACTTGGGGACTGTAAGCCCCAAAGATCTCAGTATATAGGCAAGACAACAACGTCTCTTTCTAGGTGATTAACAATGCACAAACAACAGGGCACCATCAAGGAACATATGATCTCTTCTCACAACCAGACCATCACCAGATAAATCTTAACAAGCAACACAGAAATCATCGATAGATACAGCGATAGCAGGAGACTCGACATCAGCGAGGCCCTACACGTCAAAATGTCAACACCAGCAATCAACAGCCAATTAATGCATAACTATATTCTACCCACTCCAAGACTCCGAAACATCATAGAAGCAGCAAGAGAAAATATGTGTCAATAGGCCTTCTGTAGTTACTCTCATTCTCATGTTTTCATATCCAATTTATACCCATTGTTTCGTGTTCTGTCATCTCACCCAAAACATTTGTGTCATATTACCTCATCCAAAACGAATATAGGCATGATATATGATACGTTTAAACATGTCTTTGAAAATGTAAGAAGCCCTTGCAAAATGCTTTTAGGCGTCAGATCATAAATAAAAATGAGAAAATGAACTTTGGAGAGTTAATATTTCAATTACCCCCCGACAGTGAAGAAAAACGTAAGAAATATTGAGGAGATTTGTGTTAGAATCATTAATCTTACCCTTTCGGTCATATTCAACAACATATGTTTACAAGAAAAACTGCTACTAAAATATACTAATATATATTATATACATTATATATATATATATATATATATATATATATATATATATATATATATATATATATATATATATATATATATATATATAGTATATATATACTACTTATACTGCATTTTACAGTACTTATATATATATATATATATATATATATATATATATATATATACAAACACACACACACACACACATACTGTATAAAAAGGTGGATACAGCCATAGAACCAACTACAACGCACCTATGTTGGTCATCAACCCCTTACCAGTCACTGTGCAAAGTTGGATGTAGTTAGTGATAAGTGTCTGACCTCTAACCTTAGACAGACAGACACTTTTATAGATATAGATGGATACACATACTGCTAGTACACCCCCCCCCCCCCCAACATTTCAGCACCCTCTATGCCCTTTACCCACCACCACTGCAGTTGGTAGTGTCATTTTCATTACAGGTTCCAATGACTTGTTGTCACTTCTGGGAAACTCATTGTTGTCATTACGGGTCGAGTCATTGGAGTGTTTGGTGGGAGCCGCGAGCTCCCAGCCTGCCCCACCACACACACACACCCTCCCACCCCCTCCACAGTGCCTCCTGCCCATCCACATTGCCTGCGTTTTAAACTCTCAGGGGATTATGGGGGAGGCTCGGGTTGTTCGGGAACTACTTAGTGACCACTTTGCCTTGAACGTTGAATTACCACTGGGGAAAAAACAAGTCCACTTTCAAAGGAAAAGGCTAAATATTAAGAAAGATATGAAAAATTATTTTATTCAAAATATGGGAGATTGGTATCAACATTACACGCCGCTCTGCGTTGATAGTTTTTACGAGGACATGGTCGAGAACATAGAGAAATTAGTACAGAGGGAAAATAACGGGGGCAGGGGAAGCAAGACGCACGGACCTAAGAAATTTAAATATTCCAATGATCAGCAAGTCAAGGGATGGGAGAGAATGCTACGGGGTGCGCATAAAGCATGGTTAAAAAATGGAATGAGGGATGAAGAGAAAAATACAATGTTGGAAGTGGCTAGGGAATGCAGTCAGGTGAGGAAGGAGGCGCGGGACAGATACTGGCAAGACTTTGCTCAGGCCATTGGTAATACTAAGAACCTTAAAGACATATGGAGAGCAGTAAATAAAGTCAGGGGTTGTAAGACCAAATTCATTGCTCACTCAGATCCAGGGAAAGTTGCTAATGAGTTAGTAGATAAATGGGCAAGTGCTGCTGGTATGGAGTCCTTACCTGCAGACACGAGAGTCACCATTGAGTCATGGGAAAATATTAGAAATGGAGTAACTTTATGTGCCTTAAATACAAGATCTATAGCATGCACTGAGATAACCCACGATGAGCTACTGGATGCTATAAAAAGTGGCAGCTCCACTGCTCCGGGAAAAGATGGAGTAACGTATGACATACTTAATTATTTAGCCGGTATGAAACCTAATCCCTTACTTGATTTGTTTAATATGAGTTATAGAGAGGGAAAGTTACCAAGAAAATGGAAAGAGGCTGTCATCATTCCTATCCCTAAGTCAAACGGAGGCTACAGACCTGTCTCCTTAATATCCTGCTTTTGTAAAATGATGGAAAGGATTTTGTTAAATAGGCTACTCTACCTTGTAGGTGATAACATGTCCAATAATCTCTTTGGTTTTATCAAAGGCAAAAGTACTGCGGATTGTCTCTTAAAGTGTTTGTCTAATGTGGATGACAATTGTAGAGTTTTTGTTGATCTACAAGGAGCGTTTGATAAAGCCAATGGGGAAGTAATCTTATACGAATTAGCCAATCTGGGAATAACAGGGAGATTGCTACACTGGATAAGGGATTACCTGCAAGGCAGAAAAGGTCAGGTGTATTACCAGGGATACATGTCTGAGGAACGGAGGTTTCAGTTAGGTACCCCACAAGGGGGAGTATTAAGTCCCACCTTATTCAATGTATTAATGAACAGATTAGCATCAGAGATGTATCCTCCAGGGGTCACGACGATCATATATGCTGATGACATTCTTATACAAGGCACTTCTGGGAACAAAATTCAAGATGCTCTTAACATACTTGGTACAACCTGTCACAAGTTAGGCTTAGTTATAAATGCAGATAAAACCAAATACGAGTATAGGAAACGAAGAAATATAACACTTACTCTAAATGGTGTGGAACTGAGCCGTGTACAGAAGTACAAGTATCTGGGCATGTATGTTGGATACACATGTGAGAGTAAAAATGCTGAAATAAATCATATCAGCACCTTATGTAAAGCCCGTCTGCATCCTCTAAAAGCACTGGCTTTTTCTGGTAAAGGTGTTGGGGTACCTATCTTGCGGATGTTATACATAAGCACTGTTCGCTCCCTGATAGACTACGCAGCACCCGTATTGTCTTACACAGGCCAAGGCAGAATTCAAAAAATAGAGCTGATACAGAACGAGGCTATGAGGATTATTCTTGGATGTCAAAGAAATGCAATGATTGAAATAATGAGAATGGAATTAAATTTACAGAGTGTGTGTGATAGAGTCCGTGACATTAACACTAGAGTATCTATTCGTTTCATGCGGAGAAAAGGAGGGGATAAGCTGTTTGAGAGCGTTCAGACCTGCTTGAGTGACGTACACACTTCCAGGAAACTGAGGGAGACACGCTATACGAGAGGATTAGCTCATGACCTCAGGGAATACGACGTACTTGACTGCTGTAAACCCTCTCGAAAGTGTAATATGTCTGCTCCCTGGAAAGTACAGAAAATAGACGTCGAAATTGTACCCCTCAAGGTGAAAAAGATTCATCATGAACCGGGACAATTACGGTGTTTGTATGGAAGCATGATATCTCGGTTACCAAGAGGCAACAGTTTACATGTATATTGCGACGGGTCGGTGGCGGAGGATGGCAGGGCAGGGTGTGGTGTCCTAATAAGGGATTATACGGAGTTTGGGACTGTGGACAGGATAATTGAACTCCGGCTTAGTAATTATATATCATCCACACAAGCTGAACTGCAGGCCATTCTGGCGTGTTTGGAGGAAGTACGTCATGACGACAAAAATGTTTTTGTATTTGTCGATAGCCGAGGAGCACTGGAGTCCTTAAACAGTCGAAACCCAGTCTTCATGTCTATAGTGGAGGACTGTAAGAGAAGAATAACTGAGATACAGCTGAAAGGTTATAGTGTGAAATTCATGTGGATTCCATCTCACGTTGGAATAGTGCTCAACGAGGTGGCGGATGACTTGGCCAAACGTGCCACATCAAAACCACAAGTTGACATTGAATGTGAATTCACAATGAGACAAATAAGAAGCAAAATCAGAAATATTCAGGCACAGGCGGGAGTGGAGAGGAGAGAGATAATGTATGAGAGTAGTCAAACCATGCAACACTACATGTATGTGAGTCAAAACACCCATTTCACTTATGGTAAAAGGAGAAATGCTTGGAGTGACTCTGTGTACATGCGGCTCAGGCTTGGGTACAAATATTACTGGGAATATGGGATAGATGTTCATGGTAATGACACGAAGTGTAAACTATGTGGTATGTTAAGGTCTCACACCCTTGCCCACTATATTCTTGATTGTCCGTTGATTAGTGTATATAGAAACACTGAGATAAGGACTGTTCCTGAACAAATAGCCTGGATGTGTCACAACGGAAAGGTTGATGATATTCTTGAGAGATATAAGAATTTTGCACCAAGATTGTAATATTTTGTTGAATTATCTGCAGGTGTCTTGCAATTTGTCTATACAGTATACCTAGGTCATAAAAGTATTTGTGTGTACGTCTGATAACATACTCCTTGTGAAGGAGGAAATGTATATTTTTACCTCTCAAAATGTTTGGTAATGTGTTTATTTGTGATGTGTGTCTATGTATATATTAACACGTTGTACTGAATGGGGTGAGAATAGCTTGAGCTACCTCATCCCTTTGTGTGTATTTTACCTCAATAAACTTATTTCAATTTCAATTTCAATTTCAATCCACATTGCCCACCTATTCCACATTGCTCACCTACTTCCTCCACCTTAACCTCCTTCCCCCCTCCCATGCCCCCTGCCTCGCCACAACTCCATGAAGCCCTCAACAATCAACCACTGAACATCAGACCACAACACCAAGCCATCATGGTGTGGAATACAATCAAATGCTAGAAGACTCAATGCTAGATTGATCACTCCAAGACGAGACGTCTCAATTGCAGAGCTGGTGGCCCGAGAGTTTGGGATCTTCTTGAGGGGTAACCAAGGCTCATAATACATAACTACAAGATGAAGTACAGATCAGAGAGAAAGGTCATAATATACGTGTGGAAAATGGTGGAAAGACAGGTTGCAAACCTGAATATTACAATTAAACATTCTGCAATGAGATATACGGTAAGAAGTGTTGAATAAATTTAATGAAAAGTTGGGGTGTTGTAAGATCAACAAGAACACTGTAAACTTCTGAAGCCCAAGACTTTTTAATATTTTGTCAACTAATGTAAGAAATGTCGCTGGATCAACCGAGGGAGCTTTCAAAGGGCAAGTTGGCAAGTTTCTGCTGAAGTTTCCGGATTAGGTCACCACCAGGGAAGGCAGGCGCCAGACCTGGGTGCGGCAGTATAGAACAACTCTCGAAATCAACAACCGGTAAACACCCCCCCCCTTCAATACCGCAGAAATTACCACATACCCCCAACACCACCCCCACTCACCTAACACAACCCCAACTACCACACATCCCAACACCACACCCACTCAACACCCACACCAACTACCACACCCACTCACCTAACACCACACCAACTACCACACCCACTCACCTAACACCACCCCAACTACCACACCCACTCACCTAACACCACCCCAACTACCACACCCACTCACCTAACACCACACCAACCACTAATATTGGACACAAGTCCAACCCACAGTAGCCCATGAAGACCCACCAAACCCCCACCAATGGCCACACACAATGGGAAATGTTTCATATTGACAATATATAAAGGCTTTAAATCAACATCAAGAAACAAAATCCCCTTTTATGAATGGCTGGTCAATAGAGTCGAATGCAATATTCGGAGCATTCGGAGCCCCCTCATATCCCAGATCACACGGAAAGAGAAGGTTGGATTCTAAACTGTAATCTAATCATATGTTGTCAAGTAAATAGGTCAACAGGAACCCATGACCACAGATCTGTTATTTTTCTCAAATTATGTGTTTAAAGTACTTGGAAACAAGCTAGAGACTATAATCCTAGATATTATTATAATATACATACCTCTAGATACCGCAGAGTAACTTACAGAACAGATGAATATGTATATTTCTGGGATTCTCAGAATGCTTTTGACACAATATCCTATAAAAGGTTGTTGCGTAAGTTGGAGAAACAGGCTACAGTAACAGGTAAAATGTTATAGAGGATAAGGGAGTACCTAAATAACAGGAAGTAGAGAGTTATTGTGAGGGGTGAGACCTCAGGATGGCGTGATGTCACTAGAGGAGTCCCTCAGGGTTCTGTACTCGGACCTAATGATATACGTAAATGATCTTCCAGAGGGTATAGACTCATTCCTCTCAATATTTGCTGATGATTCAAAAATTATGAGTGGGATTAAAACAGAGGAGGACAGCAAGAGACTACAAGATGACCTGGACAGATTGAAGTCCAGTTGACTAGACTGGATAACTTATATATGTATATGTATATGTATATATATATATACATATATATATATATATATATATATATATATATATATATATATATATATATATATATATATATATATATATTATTAAATATGACCGAAAAAGTAAGATTAATAATTCTAACACGAATTTTCTCAATCTTTCGTACATTTCTTTTCACTGTTGGAGGGGCTCCATTAAGGAACATATAATCTCTTCCCACAACCAAACCATCGCCAGAGAAATCCTAGTAAACAACACAGAAATCATCGATAGATACAGCGATAGCAGGCGGCTTGACGTTTGCGAGGCACTACACATCAAGAAGTCAACACCAGCAATCAACAGCCAATTATTGCACAACTATATTCTACCCACCTCAAGACTCCGCTCCAATATAGAAGCATCAAGAAATATGGACCAATAGGCTTTCTACAAACACTTCTATTCAATACCCATTGTTTCGTGTTCTGTCTTGTGTTGATGAAATTAATACCCTATTAATGCCACCTCTTGTTCTGTCTTGTGTTGATGAAATTAATACCCTATTAATGCCACCTCTTGTTCTGTCTTGTGTTCATGAAATTAATACCCTATTAATGCCACCTCACCCCATCCACCTCACTAAAATGTAGATATAAAATCGGAGATGCGTAAGTTCTATTCAGTTGTGTATTTGTAAACTAAAGTCTTTGAAAATGTAATAAGTTTTACGAAACGCGCTCGTGTCGCGTCAGACTAGAAATAAAAAATGAATTTTGGAGAATTGATTTTTGATTTACCTCCAACAGTGAAAAGAAATGTACGAAAGATTGAAAAAATTCGTGTTAGAATTATTAATCTTACTTTTTCGGTCATATTTAATAATATATGTCTACAGGAAAGACTGCTACCAAAATATACTAATATATATATATATATATATATATATATATATATATATATATATATATATATATATATATATATATATATATATATACAGTACATAGATATATATATGACAGTGTCAGACCACGGAGGAAAATTGAAACAGGAATTTCCTTAAGTACTTTCGTATATTAATACATCTTCAGAATGAGTCTCCTTCTGAAGATGTATTAATATATATTAATACATCTTCATACAGTCAATATTAATATTGATTCGTTCTGAAGATGTATTAATATACGAAAGTACTTAAGGAAATTCCTGTTTCAATTTTCCTCCGTGGTCTGACACTGTCACATTTTTAATCACGCGTTTATTTTCGTGATTTACACACACACACACACACACACACACACACACACACACACACACACACACACACACACACACACACACACACATACACACATACACACACACACATATATATAATATAAATATATATATATCGCTGATTTAAAAAATAACTGCTAGGTAAACAGAGGCACATTGTGGCACCCCATATTGTCTAAGAAAACTATATGGTGTCACCTCGAAGGTTACACCTAATTACTGTTCATCTTTATGATTGACTTATATGTTATTGACGAGCGCTGGGCTAGCTCTGACGTCACAGTAACGTCACGCGTCCACTGTGAGGTTGGGGGAGGGGGAGTTGGGGGGGGGGGGGGGGTGTTAAAGCATCACACTCCTCACCATTCTAAACCTCATTGCAATTCTTTGTTTTTTTTTTTAATATTCTCGCTCTTTTCCTCATATTTGTAACAATCAATTGTTACCAGTGAAATGTACCAATTGTTACCAGTGAAATGTATCAATTGTTACCAGTGAAATGTATCAATTGTTACCAGTGAAATGTACCAATTGTTACCAGTGAAATGTATCAATTGTTACCAGTGAAATGTATCAATTGTTACCAGTGAAATGTACCAATTGTTACCAGTGAAATGTATCAATTGTTACCAGTGAAATGTACCAATTGTTACCAGTGAAATGTATCAATTGTTACCAGTGAAATGTATCAATTGTTACCAGTGAAATGTACCAATTGTTACCAGTGAAATGTATCAATTGTTACCAGTGAAATGTATCAATTGTTACCAGTGAAATGTACCAATTGTTACCAGTGAAATGTATCAATTGTTACCAGTGAAATGTATCAATTGTTACCAGTGAAATGTACCAATTGTTACCA
Organism: Procambarus clarkii; assembly: GCF_040958095.1. NCBI lineage: Eukaryota > Metazoa > Arthropoda > Malacostraca > Decapoda > Cambaridae > Procambarus > Procambarus clarkii. The sequence continues at coordinate 40,951,675 of NC_091171.1, forward strand.
GTGAAATGTACCAATTGTTACCAGTGAAATGTACCAATTGTTACCAGTGAAATGTATCAATTGTTACCAGTGAAATGTATCAATTGTTACCAGTGAAATGTACCAATTGTTACCAGTGAAATGTACCAATTGTTACCAGTCAAATGTAATACAAATAATGGGCATTTTTCATATTATATATAAAATTTTCATTTCAATTTCAATTTTTTTCATATTATATATGTTTTCTTATGTTCTCTGAAGACTATTTATTTCTTCAATTTATGGTGATGTTATTTTGACGACAGAATCTTAGAGTTTATTGGTCATGGTCCTGCCACTACAATTTACGACTCCTATGTGTAGTCCTATTATATACTATACAGTCAAATACAATTGTGTGCGTGTATTACGCGGTGTATCACAACACGGAATAGATTTGTGGCCATGTTGCCCTCCACAGTTACTGCAAGTACCCGGAGAGGCTCATTAATCCCATGTAGAGTGGCATTCTCAGTTCCTTGGTGTAGGCTAAGCCGTCAGTGGCAATGGTTGAGAGTTTAAAGACTTGGGAGCCACTGATGATGGTTAGACATCCAGTAGTTAAGACCCCTGGGAGGTTAGACTCCCTGGGGGCTACAATGATTGGGCTAGAGGCTAGTCTTCCCCCCGGGGCTACAATGATTGGGCTAGAGGATAGTCTTCCCCCCGGGGCTACAATGATTGGGCGAGAGGCTAGTCTTCCCCCCGGGGCTACAATGATTGGGCGAGAGGCTAGTCTCCCCGGTTATCTTGAGGTTATCGTGAGATGATTTCGGGGCTTTTTTTTTTTAGTGTCCCCGCGGCCCGGTCCTCGACCAGGCCTCCACCCCAGGAAGCAGCCCGTGACAGCTGACTAACACCCAGGTACCTATTTTACTGCTAGGTAACAGGGGCATAGGGTGAAAGAAAATCTGCCCATTGTTTCTCGCCGGCGCCTGGGATCGAACCCAGGACCACAGGATCACAAGTCCAGCGTGCTGTCCGCTCGGCCGACCGGCTCCCAGTCATTGTCCCGGGGCTACAAGGACTGGGGTGAGACGCTGTACCCGGAGGTGGACGGGTACAGCGAAGATGAAGAGAGGTGAGGCATCTTCACACAGGCCACATGCAAGTCCCAGTGTTGGGCTGACAAGGGGAGTATCCACAGACAACCACACTAGGCTGCCACAGACGACCACACTAGGCTGCCACAGACGACCACACTAGGCTGGCACAGACGACCACACTAGGCTGCCACAGTCGACCACACTAGGCTGCCACAGACAACCACACTAGGCTGCCACAGACAACCACACTAGGCTGCCACAGACGACCACACTAGGCTGCCACAGACGACCACACTAGGCTGCCACAGACGACCACACTAGGCTGCCACAGACGACCACACTAGGCTGCCACAGACGACCACACTAGGCTGCCACAGACGACCACACTAGGCTGCCACAGACGACCACACTAGGCTGCCACAGACAACCACACTAGGCTGCCACAGACAACCACACTAGGCTACCACAGACAACCACACTAGGCTGCCACAGACGACCACACTAGGCTACCACAGACGACCACACTAGGCTGCCACAGACGACCACACTAGGCTGCCACAGACGACCACACTAGGCTGCCACAGACGACCACATTAGGCTGCCACAGACGACCACACTAGGCTGCCACAGACGACCACACTAGGCTGCCACACACAACCACACTAGGCTACCACAGACGACCACATTAGGCTGCCACAGACGACCACACTAGGCTGCCACAGACGACCACACTAGGCTACCACACTCAACCACACTAGGCTGCCACAGTCGACCACACTAGGCTGCCACACACAACCACACTAGGCTGCCACAGACGACCACACTAGGCTGCCACACACGACCACACTAGGCTGCCACAGACGACCACACTAGGCTGCCACAGATGACCACACTAGGCTGCCACAGTCGACCACACTAGGCTGCCACACACAACCACACTAGGCTGCCACAGACGACCACACTAGGCTGCCACAGACGACCACACTAGGCTGCCACAGACGACCACACTAGGCTGCCACACACAACCACACTAGGCTGCCACAGACGGCCACACTAGGCTGCCACAGACGACCACACTAGGCTGCCACACACAACCACACTAGGCTGCCACACACAACCACACTAGGCTGCTACAGATGACCACACTAGGCTGCCACAGACGACCACACTAGGCTGCCACAGACGACCACACTAGGCTACCACACACAACCACACTAGGCTGCCACACACGACCACACTAGGCTGCCACACACGACCACACTAGGCTGCCACAGATGACCACACTAGGCTGCCACAGTCGACCACACTAGGCTGCCACACACAACCACACTAGGCTGCCACAGACGACCACACTAGGCTGCCACAGACGACCACACTAGGCTGCCACACACAACCACACTAGGCTACCACACTAGGCTGCCACACACAACCACACTAGGCTGCCACAGACGACCACACTAGGCTGCCACAGACGACCACACTAGGCTGCCACACACAACCACACTAGGCTGCCACACACAACCACACTAGGCTGCCACAGACGACCACACTAGGCTGCCACACACAACCACACTAGGCTGCCACAGACGACCACACTAGGCTGCCACAGACGACCACACTAGGCTGCCACAGACGACCACACTAGGCTGCCACAGTCGACCACACTAGGCTGCCACAGACGACCACACTAGGCTGCCACAGACGACCACACTAGGCTGCCACAGACGACCACACTAGGCTGCCACAGACGACCACACTAGGCTGCCACAGACGACCACACTAGGCTGCCACAGACGACCACACTAGGCTGCCACAGACGACCACACTAGGCTGCCACAGACGACCACACTAGGCTGCCACAGACGACCACACTAGGCTGCCACAGACGACCACACTAGGCTGCCACAGTCGACCACACTAGGCTGCCACAGTCGACCACACTAGGCTGTCACAGACGACCACACTAGGCTGCCACAGTCGACCACACTAGGCTGCCACTAAAGAGGATAAATCTTATTTTGATTTCATGTTACCAGATCACAATTTATTTTTACACGCGAGCAAACCCTCAACCCAAAACGACGATATTACACGTACCTTGTACGATAGTTAATGGCATCTTCTCTTTATCAAATCACCACAGTAGCCAGGAGATTCTATAATAAATCTTGCACTTGTGTATCTACCATTTGCGTCCTGTAGTACACACTTATCGTAACAATTACTTGAGGCGCCGTTGAGATATTACGCAAAGTATACCATAAAATCAAAGAAGCATATTTAGGTTCGAACGGCAACCTGCCACACGGCCTAGCGAGGCTTACAATGGCATCCAGCGCTCTGTAAACCTTTACACCACAGCCCACGGGATGGGTATGAGGTGCATAATAAAGAAAGAAATTGAATTGCACATTGAGTGTTGACAAGTACGCGGTACAACACCCGTTACCTCGATGATATATCGTCAGCAAACGAAGTTCTGAAAACCGCCTCCAAACACAAGGGAGAACATTGCAATATGGCAATGTAAGTGTTCAAAGTTGGCAAGATATTAGCAGAAACTTCCTACAGAACATATCGGGAAAACTGTTCCAGAAGGAATTGAACACCAAGAAGGAACAAACTTGGGGCGTGTCCCAACACTATACAATTTTCAAACAAAATAAATTAATGGAGAAATAATGTCTGTTGCCGAACCCGCCGGCGCTGACCAATTTAATATTATATTCTTGATTTGCTTCAGTGAACTCTGACATCTGTGGTGGCTCAGGTATGCTGGGGGGGGGGGGGGGGGGTGAGGTATGTTGGTGGTGAAGGGTGAGGTATGTTGGTGAAGGGTGAGGTATGTTGGTGGTGAAGGGTGAGGTATGTTGGTGGTGAAGGGTGAGGTATGTTGGGGTGGTGAAGGGTGAGGTATGTTGGTGGTGAAGGGTGAGGTATGTTGGGGGGGGGGGTCAAGGGTGAGGTATGCTGGGGGGGGGTGAGGTATGTTGGTGGTGAAGGGTGAGGTATGTTGGGGGGGGTCAAGGGTGAGGTATGCTGGGGGGGTGAGGTATGTTGGTAGTGAAGGGTGAGGTATGTTGGTGGTGAAGGGTGAGGTATGTTGGGGTGGTGAAGGGTGATGTATGTTGGTGGTGAAGGGTGAGGTATGTTGGTGGTGAAGAGTGAGGTATGTTGGGGTGGTGAAGGGTGAGGTATGTTGGTGGTGAAGGGTGAGGTATGTTGGGGGGGGGTCAAGGGTGAGGTATGCTGGGGGGGTGAGGTATGTTGGTGGTGAAGGGTGAGGTATGTTGGGGTGGTGAAGGGTGATGTATGTTGGTGGTGAAGGGTGAGGTATGTTGGTGGTGAAGAGTGAGGTATGTTGGGGTGGTGAAGGGTGAGGTATGTTGGTGGTGAAGGGTGAGGTATGTTGGTGGTGAAGGGTGAGGTAAGTTGGGGTGGTGAAGGGTGAGGTATGTTGGTGGTGAAGGGTGACGTATGTTGGTGGTGAAGGGTGAGGTATGTTGGGGTGGTGAAGGGTGAGGTATGTTGGGGTGGTGAAGGGTGAGGTACGTTGGGGTGGTGAAGGGTGAGGTATGTTGGTGGTGAAGAGTGAGGTATGTTGGTGTTGAAGGGTGAGGTATGTTGGGGTGGTGAAGGGTGAGGTATGTTGGTGGTGAAGGGTGAGGTACGTTGGGGTGGTGAAGGGTGAGGTATGTTGGTGGTGAAGAGTGAGGTATGTTGGTGGTGAAGGGTGAGGTATGTTGGGGTGGTGAAGGGTGAGGTATGTTGGTGGTGAAGGGTGAGGTATGTTGGTGGTGAAGGGTGAGGTATGTTGGTGTTGAAGGGTGAGGTATGTTGGGGTGGTGAAGGGTGAGGTATGTTGGTGGTGAAGGGTGAGGTATGTTGGTGTTGAAGGGTGAGGTATGTTGGGGTGGTGAAGGGTGAGGTATGTTGGTGGTGAAGGGTGAGGTATGTTGGTGGTGAAGAGTGAGGTATGTTGGTAGTGAAGGGCGAGGTATGTTGGTGGTGAAGGGCGAGGTATGTTGGTGGTGAAGAGTGAGGTATGCTGGGGGTATATTGGTGAAGGGTGAGGTATGCTGGTGGTGAAGGGTGAGGTATGCTGGTGGTGAAGGGTGAGGTATGTTGGTGGTGAAGGGTGAGGTAAGTTGGTGGTGAAGGGTGAGGTATGTTGGTGGTGAAGGGTGAGGTATGCTGCTGTTGAAGGGTGAGGTATGCTGGGGGGTGAAGGGTGAGGTATGCTGGGGGTGAAGGGTGAGGTATGCTGGGGGGTGAAGGGTGAGGTATGTTGGTGGTGAAGGGTGAGGTATGTTGGTGGTGAAGGGTGAGGTATGTTGGTGGTGAAGGGTGAGGTATGATGGTGGTGAAGGGTGAGGTATGTTGGTGGTGAAGGGTGAGGTATGATGGTGGTGAAGGGTGAGGTATGCTGCTGTTGAAGGGTGAGGTATGTTGGTGGTGAAGGGTGAGGTATGTTGGTGGTGAAGGGTGAGGTATGTTGGTGGTGAAGGGTGAGGTATGTTGGTGGTGAAGGGTGAGGTATGTTGGTGGTGAAGGGTGAGGTATGATGGTGGTGAAGGGTGAGGTATGCTGCTGTTGAAGGGTGAGGTATGCTGCTGTTGAAGGGTGAGGTGGCCCAGGTATGCTGCTGTTGAAGGGTGAGGTGGCCCAGGTATGCTGGTGGTGAAGGGTGAGGTGGCCCAGGTATGCTGGTGGTGAAGGGTGAGGTGGCCCAGGTATGCTGGTGGTGAAGGGTGAGGTGGCCCAGGTATGCTGCTGTTGAAGGGTGAGGTGGACCAGGTAGGCTGGTGGTGAAGGGTGAGGTGGCCCAGGTATGCTGGTGGTGAAGGGTGAGGTGGCCCAGGTATGCTGGTGGTGAAGGGTGAGGTGGCCCAGGTATGCTGCTGTTGAAGGGTGAGGTGGCCCAGGTAGGCTGGTGGTGAAGGGTGAGGTGGCCCAGGTATGCTGGTGGTGAAGGGTGAGGTGGCCCAGGTATGCTGGCGGTGAAGGGTGAGGTGGCCCAGGTATGCTGGTGGTGAAGGGTGAGGTGGCCCAGGTATGCTGGTGGTGAAGGGTGAGGTGGCCCAGGTATGCTGCTGTTGAAGGGTGAGGTGGCCCAGGTAGGCTGGTGGTGAAGGGTGAGGTGGACCAGGTATGCTGGTGGTGGTGGTGGTGGGGGAGGGGATGGCAGGAGCGAGGGCCGGCAGCATATATGAAGGGCAGCAGAGCGCGCGGGGCTCAGTCTCCCATCACCTCGCCTTGGCTGCCATTCCCAGGTAAGACCACGCTCAGCCTCTACATCTCGCGGCCTGCACGCCTCCACACACCTGTATACACACACCTGGTCTCTTCCCACCACATATGTGTCTTCCACTAGCGTTTCCAGCTCTACACGTGACTGCCACCACCAGTTGCGACAGGTGCTTCCAGTCCCATATATGACTGGCACTTATGACCACACACACACACCTGTTCCCAGCTCCACACGTGACTCTCACCAGTGATCACACACATGCAAAATATCCGTCAAGAACAGGGCAATATGCATTCATCAAGTACGAGCCAGATATATATCTGAAAGCCATGTGTTGACCACGGACAGGTATGGACAAGATGCAATTAGCGAACGAGGCAAGTGTGTAGCCACGAGGCAGATGTGTAGCCACGAGGCAGGTGTGTAGCCACGAGGCAGGTGTGAAGCCACGAGGCAGATGTGCAGCCACGAGGCAGGTGTGTAGCCACGAGGCAGATGTGTAGCCACGAGGCAGGTGTGTAGCCACGAGGCAGATGTGTAGCCACGAGGCAGGTGTGAAGCCACGAGGCAGGTGAGTAGCCACGAGGCAGATTTGTAGCCACGAGGCAGATGTGTAGCCACGAGGCAGGTGTGTAGCCACGAGGCAGATGTATGTAGCCACGAGGCAGGTGTGTAGCGACGAGGCAGGTGTGAAGCCATGAGGCAGGTGTGTAGCCACGAGGCAGGTGTGTAGCCACGAGGCAGGTGTGCAGCCACGAGGCAGGTGTGTAGCCACGAAGCAGGTGTGAAGCCACGAGGCAGGTGTGTAGCCACGAGGCAGGTGTGTAGCCACGAGATAGGTGTGTAGCCACGAGGCAGGTGTGAAGCCACGAGGCAGGTGTGTAGCCACGAAGCAGGTGTGAAGCCACGAGGCAGGTGTGTAGCCACGAGATAGGTGTGTAGCCACGAAGCAGGTGTGTAGCCACGAGGCAGGTGTGTAGCCACGAGGCAGGTGTGTAGCGACGAGGCAGGTGTGAAGCCACGAGGCAGGTGTGTAGCCACGAGGCAGGTGTGAAGCCACGAGGCAGGTGTGAAGCCGCGAGGCAGGTGTGGAGCCACGAGGCAGGTGTGAAGCCGCGAGGCAGGTGTGCAGCCACGAGGCAGGTGTATACAACAGTGACACCATGGGTGAACCATTACAACAGTGACACCATGAGTGAGCCATTACAACAGTGACACCATGGGTGAACCATTACAACAGTGACACCATGAGTGAGCCATTACAACAGTGACACCATGGGTGAACCAACCATTACAACAGTGACACCATGGGTGAACCATTACAACAGTGACACCATGAGTGAGCCATTACAACAGTGACACCATGGGTGAACCAACCATTACAACAGTGACACCATGGGTGAACCATTACAACAGTGACACCATGAGTGAGCCATTACAACAGTGACACCATGGGTGAACCATTACAACAGTGACACCATGAGTGAACCATTACAACAGTGACACCATGAGTGAGCCATTACAACAGTGACACCATGAGTGAACCAACCATTACAACAGTGACACCATGGGTGAACCATCACAACAGTGACACCATGAGTGAACCATTACAACAGTGACACCATGGGTGAACCATTACAACAGTGACACCATGAGTGAGCCATTACAACAGTGACACCATGGGTGAACCATTACAACAGTGACACCATGGGTGAACCATTACAACAGTGACACCATGGGTGAACCATTACAACAGTGACACCATGAGTGAGCCATTACAACAGTGACACCATGGGTGAACCATTACAACAGTGACACCATGGGTGAACCATTACAACAGTGACACCATGAGTGAACCATTACAACAGTGACACCATGGGTGAACCATTACAACAGTGCCACCATGGGTGAACCATTACAACAGTGACACCATGGGTGAACCATTACAACAGTGACACCATGGGTGAACCATTACAACAGTGACACCACGGGTGAACCATTACAACAGTGACACCATGGGTGAACCATTACAACAGTGACACCATGGGTGAACCATTACAACAGTGACACCATGGGTGAACCATTACAACAGTGACACCATGAGTGAGCCATTACAACAGTGACACCATGGGTGAACCATCACAACAGTGACACCATGAGTGAACCATCACAACAGTGACACCATGAGTGAACCATTACAACAGTGACACCATGGGTGAACCATCACAACAGTGACACCATGGGTGAACCATCACAACAGTGACACCATGAGTGAACCATTACAACAGTGACACCATGAGTGAACCATTACAACAGTGACACCATGGGTGAACCATTACAACAGTGACACCATGAGTGAACCATTACAACAGTGACACCATGGGTGAACCATTACAACAGTGACACCATGAGTGAGCCATTACAACAGTGACACCATGGGTGAACCATTACAACAGTGACACCATGGGTGAACCATCACAACAGTGACACCATGGGTGAACCATTACAACAGTGACACCATGGGTGAACCATTACAACAGTGACACCATGGGTGAAACATTACAACAGTGACACCATGGGTGAACCATTACAACAGTGACACCATGAGTGAACCATTACAACAGTGACACCATGGGTGAACCATTACAACAGTGACACCATGAGTGAGCCATTACAACAGTGACACCATGAGTGAACCATTACAACAGTGACACCATGGGTGAACCATTACAACAGTGACACCATGAGTGAACCATTACAACAGTGACACCATGAGTGAACCATTACAACAGTGACACCATGGGTGAACCAACCATTACAACAGTGACACCATGGGTGAACCAACCATTACAACAGTGACACCATGGGTGAACCAACCATTACAACAGTGACACCATGGGTGAACCATTACAACAGTGCCACCATGGGTGAACCATTACAACAGTGACACCATGGGTGAACCATTACAACAGTGACACCATGGGTGAACCATTACAACAGTGACACCATGGGTGAACCATTACAACAGTGACACCATGGGTGAACCATTACAACAGTGACACCATGGGTGAACCATTACAACAGTGACACCATGGGTGAACCATCACAACAGTGACACCATGGGTGAACCATCACAACAGTGACACCATGGGTGAACCAACCATCACAACAGTGACACCATGAGTGAACCATTACAACAGTGACACCATGAGTGAACCATTACAACAGTGACACCATGGGTGAACCATTACAACAGTGACACCATGGGTGAACCATTACAACAGTGACACCATGAGTGAACCAACCATTACAACAGTGATACCATGAGTGAACCATCACAACAGTGACACCATGAGTGAACCATCACAACAGTGACACCATGAGTGAGCCATTACAACAGTGACACCATGAGTGAACCATCACAACAGTGACACCATGAGTGAACCATTACAACAGTGACACCATGAGTGAACCATTACAACAGTGACACCATGAGTGAACCATTACAACAGTGACACCATGGGTGAACCATTACAACAGTGACACCATGAGTGAACCATCACAACAGTGACACCATGGGTGAACCAACCTTCACAACAGTGACACCATGGGTGAACCAACCTTCACAACAGTGACACCATGAGTGAACCATCACAACAGTGACACCATGAGTGAACCATTACAACAGTGACACCATGAGTGAACCATCACAACAGTGACACCATGAGTGAACCATTACAACAGTGACACCATGAGTGAACCATTACAACAGTGACACCATGAGTGAACCATTACAACAGTGACACCATGAGTGAACCATTACAACAGTGACACCATGGGTGAACCATTACAACAGTGACACCATGGGTGAACCAACCATTACAACAGTGACACCATGGGTGAACCAACCTTCACAACAGTGACACCATGGGTGAACCAACCTTCACAACAGTGACACCATGAGTAAACCATCACAACAGTGACACCATGAGTGAACCATCACAACAGTGACACCATGAGTGAACCATTACAACAGTGACACCATGGGTGAACCATCACAACAGTGACACCATGAGTGAACCAACCTTCACAACAGTGACACCATGAGTGAACCATCACAACAGTGACACCATGAGTGAACCATCACAACAGTGACACCATGAGTGAACCATTACAACAGTGACACCATGGGTGAACCATCACAACAGTGACACCATGAGTGAACCATTACAACAGTGACACCATGAGTGAACCATTACAACAGTGACACCATGAGTGAACCATTACAACAGTGACACCATGGGTGAACCATTACAACAGTGACACCATGGGTGAACCATTACAACAGTGACACCATGGGTGAACCATTACAACAGTGACACCATGAGTGAACCATTACAACAGTGACACCATGGGTGAACCATCACAACAGTGACACCATGGGTGAACCATCACAACAGTGACACCATGAGTGAACCATTACAACAGTGACACCATGAGTGAACCATTACAACAGTGACACCATGGGTGAACCATTACAACAGTGACACCATGGGTGAACCATTACAACAGTGACACCATGGGTGAACCAACCATTACAACAGTGACACCATGAGTGAACCATTACAACAGTGACACCATGAGTGAACCATTACAACAGTGACACCATGGGTGAACCATCACAACAGTGACACCATGAGCGAACCATTACAACAGTGACACCATGAGTGAACCATTACAACAGTGACACCATGGGTGAACCATTACAACAGTGACACCATGGGTGAACCATTACAACAGTGACACCATGGGTGAACCAACCATTACAACAGTGACACCATGAGTGAACCATTACAACAGTGACACCATGAGTGAACCATTACAACAGTGACACCATGGGTGAACCAACCATTACAACAGTGACACCATGGGTGAACCATTACAACAGTGACACCATGAGTGAGCCATTACAACAGTGACACCATGGGTGAACCATTACAACAGTGACACCATGGGTGAACCATTACAACAGTGACACCATGAGTGAACCATTACAACAGTGACACCATGAGTGAACCATCACAACAGTGACACCATGGGTGAACCATTACAACAGTGACACCATGGGTGAACCATTACAACAGTGACACCATGGGTGAACCATTACAACAGTGACACCATGGGTGAACCATTACAACAGTGACACCATGGGTGAACCATCACAACAGTGACACCATGGGTGAACCATCACAACAGTGACACCATGGGTGAACCAACCATCACAACAGTGACACCATGAGTGAACCATTACAACAGTGACACCATGAGTGAACCATTACAACAGTGACACCATGGGTGAACCATTACAACAGTGACACCATGGGTGAACCATTACAACAGTGACACCATGAGTGAACCAACCATTACAACAGTGACACCATGAGTGAACCATCACAACAGTGACACCATGAGTGAACCATCACAACAGTGACACCATGAGTGAGCCATTACAACAGTGACACCATGAGTGAACCATCACAACAGTGACACCATGAGTGAACCATTACAACAGTGACACCATGAGTGAACCATTACAACAGTGACACCATGAGTGAACCATTACAACAGTGACACCATGGGTGAACCATTACAACAGTGACACCATGAGTGAACCATCACAACAGTGACACCATGGGTGAACCAACCTTCACAACAGTGACACCATGGGTGAACCAACCTTCACAACAGTGACACCATGAGTGAACCATCACAACAGTGACACCATGAGTGAACCATTACAACAGTGACACCATGAGTGAACCATCACAACAGTGACACCATGAGTGAACCATTACAACAGTGACACCATGAGTGAACCATTACAACAGTGACACCATGAGTGAACCATTACAACAGTGACACCATGAGTGAACCATTACAACAGTGACACCATGGGTGAACCATTACAACAGTGACACCATGGGTGAACCAACCATTACAACAGTGACACCATGGGTGAACCAACCTTCACAACAGTGACACCATGGGTGAACCAACCTTCACAACAGTGACACCATGAGTAAACCATCACAACAGTGACACCATGAGTGAACCATCACAACAGTGACACCATGAGTGAACCATTACAACAGTGACACCATGGGTGAACCATCACAACAGTGACACCATGAGTGAACCAACCTTCACAACAGTGACACCATGAGTGAACCATCACAACAGTGACACCATGAGTGAACCATCACAACAGTGACACCATGAGTGAACCATTACAACAGTGACACCATGGGTGAACCATCACAACAGTGACACCATGAGTGAACCATTACAACAGTGACACCATGAGTGAACCATTACAACAGTGACACCATGAGTGAACCATTACAACAGTGACACCATGGGTGAACCATTACAACAGTGACACCATGGGTGAACCATTACAACAGTGACACCATGGGTGAACCATTACAACAGTGACACCATGAGTGAACCATTACAACAGTGACACCATGGGTGAACCATCACAACAGTGACACCATGGGTGAACCATCACAACAGTGACACCATGAGTGAACCATTACAACAGTGACACCATGAGTGAACCATTACAACAGTGACACCATGGGTGAACCATTACAACAGTGACACCATGGGTGAACCATTACAACAGTGACACCATGGGTGAACCAACCATTACAACAGTGACACCATGAGTGAACCATTACAACAGTGACACCATGAGTGAACCATTACAACAGTGACACCATGGGTGAACCATCACAACAGTGACACCATGAGCGAACCATTACAACAGTGACACCATGAGTGAACCATTACAACAGTGACACCATGGGTGAACCATTACAACAGTGACACCATGGGTGAACCATTACAACAGTGACACCATGGGTGAACCAACCATTACAACAGTGACACCATGAGTGAACCATTACAACAGTGACACCATGAGTGAACCATTACAACAGTGACACCATGGGTGAACCATTACAACAGTGACACCATGGGTGAACCAACCATTACAACAGTGACACCATGGGTGAACCATTACAACAGTGACACCATGAGTGAGCCATTACAACAGTGACACCATGGGTGAACCATTACAACAGTGACACCATGGGTGAACCATTACAACAGTGACACCATGAGTGAACCATTACAACAGTGACACCATGAGTGAACCATCACAACAGTGACACCATGGGTGAACCATTACAACAGTGACACCATGGGTGAACCATTACAACAGTGACACCATGGGTGAACCATCACAACAGTGACACCATGGGTGAACCATCACAACAGTGACACCATGAGTGAACCATTACAACAGTGACACCATGGGTGAACCATTACAACAGTGCCACCATGGGTGAACCATTACAACAGTGACACCATGAGTGAGCCATTACAACAGTGACACCATGGATGAACCATTACAACAGTGACACCATGGGTGAACCATTACAACAGTGACACCATGGGTGAACCATTACAACAGTGACACCATGAGTGTACCATTACAACAGTGACACCATGGGTGAACCATTACAACAGTGACACCATGGGTGAACCATTACAACAGTGACACCATGGGTGAACCATTACAACAGTGACACCATGGGTGAACCAACCATTACAACAGTGACACCATGGGTGAACCATTACAACAGTGACACCATGGGTGAACCATCACAACAGTGACACCATGAGTGAACCATTACAACAGTGACACCATGGGTGAACCATTACAACAGTGCCACCATGAGTGAACCATTACAACAGTGACACCATGGGTGAACCATTACAACAGTGACACCATGAGTGAACCATTACAACAGTGACACCATGGGTGAACCATCACAACAGTGCCACCATGAGTGAACCATCACAACAGTGACACCATGAGTGAACCATTACAACAGTGACACCATGAGTGAACCATTACAACAGTGACACCATGGGTGAACCAACCATTACAACAGTGACACCATGGGTGAACCATTACAACAGTGACACCATGGGTGAACCATTACAACAGTGACACCATGGGTGAACCAACCATTACAACAGTGACACCATGGGTGAACCATTACAACAGTGACACCATGGGTGAACCATTACAACAGTGACACCATGAGTGAACCATTACAACAGTGACACCATGAGTGAACCATCACAACAGTGACACCATGAGTGAACCATTACAACAGTGACACCATGGGTGAACCATCACAACAGTGACACCATGAGTGAACCATTACAACAGTGACACCATGAGTGAACCATTACAACAGTGACCCCACGGGTGAACCATTACAACAGTGACCCCACGGGTGAACCAACCTTCACAACAGTGACACCATGGGTGAACCATCACAACAGTGCCACCATGAGTGAACCATCACAACAGTGCCACCATGAGTGAACCAACCTTTACTCTGTCAGTGGCAAGTGACGTATTGCACTCAACTCACTTGGACTCATCAGCACTGTACATATCTTTATCATGAGCTGTTCAGTGCCAGGTGAGCCATCACTACCATGACCTGCTCAGTGCCACAGTTACAGGGGAGGATGGGAGAGGGCCAGGAGGAGCGTGGGAGAGGGCCAGGGGGAGCGTGGGAGGGCCAGGGGAAGCGTGGGAGGGCCAGGGGGAGCGTAGGAGAGGGCCAGGGGGAGCGTGTGAGGGCCAGGGGAAGCGTGGGAGGGCCAGGGGGAGCGTGGGAGAGGGCCAGGGGGAGCGTGGGAGGACCAGGGGAAGCGTGGGAGGGCCAGGGGGAGCGTAGGAGAGGGCCAGGGGGAGCGTGGGAGGACCAGGGGAAGCGTGGGAGGGCCAGGGGGAGCGTGGGAGAGGGCCAGGGGGAGCGTGTGAGGGCCAGGGGAAGCGTGGGAGGGCCAGGGGGAGCGTGGGAGGGCCAGGGGGAGCGTGGGAGAGGGCCAGGGGGAGCGTGGGAGGGCCAGGGGAAGCGTGGGAGGGCCAGGGGGAGCGTAGGAGAGGGCCAGGGGGAGCGTGGGAGGGCCAGGGGAAGCGTGGGAGGGCCAGGGGAGCGTGGGAGAGGGCCAGGGGGAGCGTGTGAGGGCCAGGGGAAGCGTGGGAGGGCCAGGGGGAGCGTGGGAGAGGGCCAGGGGGAGCATGGGAGAGGGCCAGGGGGAGCGCGGGAGGGCCAGGGGGAGAGTGGGAGAGGGCCAGGGGGAGCGTGGGAGGGCCAGGGGGAGAGTGGGAGAGGGCCAGGGGGAGCATGGGAGAGGGCCAGGGGGAGGATGGGAGAGGGCAGGGGGAGCATGGGAGAGGGCCAGGGGGAGCATGGGAGGGCCAGGGGGAGCATGGGAGCGTGGGAGAGTGCCTGGGAAGGGTAGGATATAAGTGAGCGTGACCACACATACATTACTTGGCCCTTTCCAGTGTCTGACACTTAACACTGTCTCAATTATCGTCTTGTACACTGTCGTCTTGTACACTGGCGTCTTGTACACTGTCGTCTTGTACACTGTCGTCTTGTACACTGTCGTCTTGTACACTGTCGTCTTGTACACTGGCGTCTTGTACACTGTCGTCTTGTACACTGGCGTCTTGTACACTGGCGTCTTGTACACTGTCGTCTTGTACACTGTCGTCTTGTACACTGGCGTCTTGTACACTGTCGTCTTGTACACTGGCGTCTTGTACACTGGCGTCTTGTACACTGGCGTCTTGTACACTGTCGTCTTGTACACTGTCGTCTTGTACACTGGCGTCTTGTACACTGTCGTCTTGTACACTGTCGTCTTGTACACTGGCGTCTTGTACACTGTCGTCTTGTACACTGGCGTCTTGTACACTGGCGTCTTGTACACTGGCGTCTTGTACACTGGCGTCTTGTACACTGTCGTCTTGTACACTGTCGTCTTGTACACTGGCGTCTTGTACACTGGCGTCTTGTACACTGGCGTCTTGTACACTGCCGTCTTGTACACTGGCGTCTTGTACACTGTCGTCTTGTACACTGGCGTCTTGTACACTGGCGTCTTGTACACTGGCGTCTTATACACTGTCGTCTTGTACACTGGCGTCTTGTACACTGGCGTCTTGTACACTGTCGTCTTGTACACTGGCGTCTTGTACACTGGCGTCTTGTACACTGGCGTCTTGTACACTGTCGTCTTGTACACTGTCGTCTTGTACACTGTCGTCTTGTACACTGGCGTCTTGTACACTGGCGTCTTGTACACTGTCGTCTTGTACACTGGCGTCTTGTACACTGTCGTCTTGTACACTGGCGTCTTGTACGCTGTCGTCTTGTACACTGTCGTCTTGTACACTGGCGTCTTGTACACTGTCGTCTTGTACACTGTCGTCTTGTACACTGTCGTCTTGTACACTGTCGTAAAGATGTACAGTGACCACAACACAGCAGTTGCAACATCAGGATCTGCGGGTTGGTACAAGAATTCAACCAACCACGAACCACTTAGTTTGCAGAAAGGGAACAGTAGAACAACAGAAGTACACTTACATCGCATCAGGCTTGGATACCCATGTGCATGGGAAATAGGCTTACCGGTTCCGGAAGATGAGAGGAAATGTCAGCACTGTGGAGAAATGCCCGACAGACCACTGGAACATTATCTAACACAGTGCACAGTTACAAACCCATTAAGATTTCAACTTTGATGCAGAAGTTGTTAAACACATGGGACAAAATCTTACTGAAGCGACCATACGAGTCATCAATACTCATACTCCTCCCAAGTAAAACAGAAACAAGGGCCAGGCCAGAGGCTTAGGGCTCGCGTAGGAATATCCATGAAACGAAAACTATGAAATTAGTGATTCTCACGAGGGAACACCCTCCTCCATCCCCCCTCACATTCCCCGGAGGACAGGTTGGGATGGTAGCCTAGCATAATGGGCGCCAGGACAAATTTGTTCAGTTTGTTTCAGAATGTTTACCTAGAGCGCTCGAGCAGGAGGCCTGCAGCCTACAACATTAGCAGCAGCAGCAGCAGCAGGAGCAGCAGCAGCAGCAGGAGCAGCAGCAGCAGCAGGAGCAGCAGCAGCAGCAGGAGCAGCAGCAGCAGCAGGAGCAGCAGCAGCAGCAGGAGCAGCAGCAGCAGCAGCAGGAGCAGCAGCAGGAGCAGCAGCAGCAGCAGCAGGAGCAGCAGCAGCAGCAGGAGCAGCAGCAGCAGCAGCAGCTGCTGCCGCGACGACCCATCTCGCCAGGATGATGAGTCGTCATTCATAAGACAGAGAGGGGTAATTACTAACACAACACTGTACTGAGGGCACTACTCACGCCTGCTGCACGGTCACTCAACATGGTGAGAATGAGGACAGTGGGGCGCTGTCAGTCATAATTAAGAAAGAGAAGTTTGAAGTTCCTTGAACCAGACTTCACAAACTAGTAGAGTGATGTTGTGCTCCGAGCACGCCACTGTCTCAGGATATATATATATGGCCGCCATAAGCAGAAACATAAACCCATTAATATCATAAATATTTTAGATGTTTGCTATTAATAAAATGATAATTTTAAGTGATGTATTGTTTGACGCCAAGAGACAAATTAGATTAAGAAAGGAGTGACAGTTGTATAAATAATTAAATGTGCTGTCAAAAGGAATTAAATCACACGCAGAACCAAATTGAAACTACACCACCACACTTGGACAGAAGGGAAGGGAAGGAAAGAAATATCAAGGGAAAGCGCCAAGCCATTACGACTATATAGCACTTGGAAGGGGTCAGGATAAGGGTTGGGGATAGAACGGTGGGAAAGGGAATGGTGCCCAACCTCTTGGACGGTCGGGGATTGAACACCGACCTGCATGAAGCGAGACCGTCGCTCTACCGTCCAGCCCAAGTGGTTGGACAGAAGGGAAGGGAGGCAAATCTAGGCAGGGGAAAATTTATTACATCAAGGTGTAGTAATGTTGGAACCGCAGGTGATGAACGTTAATGAACTCAACTTTATATCATGGCTTAGTAGGCTAAGAAAAGATGGAAAGAAATGTGCAGAAGACTAACATAAAGTACCACAAGGGCGTACCACAAGGGCGTGCCACAAGGGCGTACCACAAGGGCGTGCCACAAGGGCGTACCACAAGGGCGTGCCACAAGGGCGTGCCACAAGGGCGTACCACAAGGGCGTGCCACAAGATAAGGGAATTTCAGAAAAGAACTCCACGGGCGAGATAACCGATATGACAAACTAGACGATAAAATCAATTCAAGAAATTATTAATAATTCGAAAACAAGGCATACGAGCTCAAGCTCGATCCCCCCAAGCATACTAACGTGACTACATCCAGGTGAGTAGTGTCAGGTTGGTCACACCTGGAGTGGGTTGTGGGAGTAGTTCAACTCCCCCCCCCCCCCCAAGACCCCCCCCTACCCCCCCGTCACTAACCCTGGCATCCTCTTATACTTTTTAGTAATAGCGAGATTGACACCCCTTGAAGCCGTAATTTTAGACTTTTAGACTGCATTTTAGACTCCATTTATGTAGACGAGGAACCGTAAGACAACACCCGATCTGCCAGAGTCCATCTCAGACACCCTACTATGACACCGCACGTCTCTCAACCTCAACTATAAGAATGTGTCTGTCTGTCTGTCTGTCTGTCTGTCTGTCTGTCTGTCTTTCCAAGGTCTTGGGACTAGTCTGGTCCAACTTTGCAGGGGTGAATGGTCTGCGGTATGGAACGGACATAGGCTAGTTGGGCGGGTTACCAGAATTCAAGAAGGAACAGCATGCCAGGGGTCACATTCTGACCCGCCCAAGATAATTTGTGGCTCTGCCTCCCGGCTACACCTAAATAAATAATTTAAAAATACACAAATTTAAAAAAACTAATTTTGTGTAGTAATATACGCCATTATTCACTGATCTTGACAAAATAAACAAAATTTCCTGCTATTCATACTTGAGCCATAGTAGGATAAAACAGCCGACCCTCCAACTGCTACAAAGACGTCCTCAAGTCACGACCACTTCTTAGAGCAAACAGGGTAGATATTATATATCTTTTATGTGCTTCACACCTTTAGGCTCCTTGACGTATAGCCTAAATAAACGTGGGTAATAATATTTCACTCACTTTGTGCCCTAGGAGCCTCGTACCTCTGGGCCCATTATATATATATATATATATATATATATATATATATATATATATATATATATATATATATATATATATATATATATATATGTGTGTGTGTGTGTGTGTGTGTGTGTGTGTGTGTGTGTGTGTGTGTGTGTGTGTGAGAAAGCTGCATGAACGCACAAGCCATATATCACTAAGAACTCTTTGACCCGGCCAGGATTCGAACCCATGCCGTCCAGGATCACCCCTAAACGTACACAGTACCGTGACCACCGCACCAATGATCGTCTATAAGGATTGGTCAGTCTTGGACGGCATGGGTTCGAATCCTGGCCGGGTCAAAGAGTTCTTAGTGATATATATATATATATATATATATATATATATATATATATATATATATATATATATATATATATATATAATTTTATAATTATTTTACTTAATGCCAAAATATCAATATAATTTAATAATGCCATAGCTCAGTAGGTGACGTGGGTGTCACTTGGTCAGTAAGGTTAAGGTCAGCACTGGATGGGTGACCGTGTGCGCAGCCTCGCCTCCACTAAAGGGAGGACTGTGATAAGCTTAACGTGCTTCCCCTGCATCAAAGGGCAGACAGATAAAATGAAAACAGAACAGTCAGATCAAAGCTGTTCATCACCATAACCCAACACAGTGGAGCAGCGCCGCGGGAATGACAGGGTGGAGGTCCAACGTGGGTAGTGGGGGTATGGGGTGGGGGGAGGGGGTATGGGGTGGGGGGAGGGGGTATGGGGGTGGGCGTTAGGGGGGAGGGGGAAGGAGGGTGGGGGGGAGACAGGGAAGGGGGTTAGGTGGCAATAAAGAGACATTGTCATCAACCCTTTCAAATGTGATTTTAATGAAGTCTGAAATACTGGTCGTGTTGTCCATAGACTTTTTTAACAATTTCGGTTCTTCATTATATAATTTTTGAGACTGAAAAAAAAGGGGAAGGCAGGGGAGGGGGGGGGGAAGGAGAAGGGTTGAGAGAGGTGATAAAGAGAGGGGGGGGGGTTAGGAAGGTGGAGAAGGGGGGGGGGGATAAAGAGATGTTGTCCCTGGCCTAGGACAAGACTTGACTTGTGTGTCAGGGGGGGGGGCCCTGATGGCTGAGTGGACAGCGCTCGGAATTCGTAGTCTTAAGGTTCCGGGTTCGATCCCCGGCGGAGGAAACAAATGGGCAGAGTTTCTTTGCGCCTGTTCACCTAGCAGTAAACAGGTACCTGGGAGTTAGACAGCAGCTTCGGGCTGCTTCCTGGGGATGTGTAACAAAAAGAGGCTTGGTCGAAAACCGGGCCGCGGGGACGTTAAGCCCCGAAATCATCTCAAGATAACCTCAAGAAGAAGAAGATAACTTGGTCCAAGAGTGTGTTGCTTGGAGCGTCTCGTGTGAGTGTGGTGGAGTGTGGTGGAGTGTGGTGGCCGCTCTTGTTATAGTGACCATATGTGACGGGACAGTGTTGATCACACCACACGCTGGGGGTCAGTCACAGACTCCTGCCATTATCAGTGATAAAACTGGACGTTGGCAGCCCTCTTACACCCAATCACTTGAAGTGGTTGGTAGAGCGACGGCCCATGAATCTTGCCACTTGAATCAAGTGGTTCATGAATCAACCACTTGATCCCCGCGATGGTGTAAGTGGTTGGGCACCATTCCTTCCCTCCGTCCAACCCCAGGACCTTGTCCTCATCTCCCAAGTGCTATATACAGCTTGGCGCGTTCTCCAGATAATTATCTTGCCTTACCTTTGGAGATGTAAACCATTTATAAGTGATATGTACAGTAGCTGAGCCGGTCGGCCGAGCGGACAGCACGCTGGACTTGTGATCCTGTGGTCCTGGGTTCGATCCCAGGCGCCGGCGAGAAACAATGGGCAGAGTTTCTTTCACCCTATGCCCCTGTTACCTAGCAGTAAAATAGGTACCTGGGTGTTAGTCAGCTGTCATGGGCTGCTTCCTGGGGGTGGAGGCCTGGTCGAGGACCGGGCCGCGGGGACACTAAAAGCCCCGAAATCATCTCAAGATAACCTCAAGGAAGATAGTCAATAAACGTTTCTTAATATCTTAAAAACACAATCGAACTGGGCTGAGAGAGATGGCAGGAAGTGTAACAGAAATCCAATGAGATGTCTGGTGTCATAAGCGCTCTTAAGAGCCACAGTGTAAACACCACAATGTTCACTACTCTTCAACCTCCTGCCAGAAAAATATAAGAAATGTCGCCGGGACAGTGGATAAGCTTTCAAGAGGAAAGTTAACGTTTCTGCTGGAGTTATCGGATCAACCAGGCTATGATGGCTTTGTGGGCCTTCGGGGTAGGAAGACATACAGCCCTCACAGAGCAGACAATCTCCTGGGAAGCTTGGTCCCACGACGCAAAGTGGCATAAGTGTAACTTCCTAAATTGTTCACAGGTACTCATCTAATTGTGCTTGCGGGGGTTGAGCTCTGGCTCTTTGGTCCCGCCTTTCAAACTGTCAATCAAGAGGTAGTCCTTCCTCCGTGCTTGCTTCCCATCTCCCACCTTACCTTGTATTCGCCTTACCTTGTGGTTACCTTACGATGATTCCGGGGCTTGCCGTCCCCGCGGCCCGGTCCTCGAGCAGGCTTCCTCGTTGCTGGACTGGTCAACCAGGCTGGTGGACGCGGCTGCTCGCAGCCTGACGTACGAGTCACAGCCTGGTTGATCAGGTATCCTTTGGAGGTGCTTATTCAGTTCTGTCTTGAACACTGTGAGGGGTCGGCCAGTTATGCCCCTTATGTGTAGTGGAAGCGTGTTGAACAGTCTCGGGCCTCTGATGTTGATAGTTCTCTCTTGAACACTGTGAGGGGTCGGCCAGTTATGTCCCTTATGTGTAGTGGAAGCGTGTTGAACAGTCTCGGGCCTCTGATGTTGATAGTTCTCTCTTGAACACTGTGAGGGGTCGGCCAGTTATGTCCCTTATGTGTAGTGGAAGCGTGTTGAACAGTCTCGGGCCTCTGATGTTGATAGTTCTCTCTTGAACACTGTGAGGGGTCGGCCAGTTATGCCCCTTATGTGTAGTGGAAGCGTGTTGAACAGTCTCGGGCCTCTGATGTTGATAGTTCTCTCTCAGAGTACCTGTTGCACCTCTGCTTTTCAACGGGGGTATTCTGCACATCCTGCTATGCCTCCAGGTATCATGTGATGTTATTTCTGTGTGCAGGTTTGGGATCAGCCCCTCTAGTACCTCACATACACATTCACCCCCCCCCACACACACACACACACGGGGGCGTGTTCGGGGACCTGTAGCTGAGTGGACAGCGCTTGGGACTCGTAATCCTAGGATCCGGGTTCGATCTCCGGGGATGGCGGAAAACAAATGGACAGAGTTTCTTTCACCCTGATACCCCTGTTACCTAGTAGTAAATAGGTACATTGGAGTTAGATGTTGTGGGCTGCTTCCTGGGGGAGGGGGGGGGGTGAGTGGAAAAAAAAGTTGACTGTTGAGAGGCGGGCCGAAAGAGCAGAGCTCAACCCCCGCAAGCACAAGTAGGTGAATACACACATCCCCCTACACACACACACATTGGAGGGCCTCGCGGCTGAGTAGACAGCGCTCTGGGGTCGTAGTCCTAAGGGACCGGGTTCGATCCCCGGCAGAGGCAGAAACAAATGGGCAGAGTTTCTTTCACCCTACCTTGTTCACCTAGCAGTAAATAGGTACCTGGGACTTAGACAGCTGCCACGGGCTGCTTCCTGTGGATGTGTGTGTGTGTGTGTGTGTGTGTGTGTGTGTGTGTGTGTGTGTGTGTGTGTGTGTGTGTGTGTGTGTGTGTGTGTGTGTGTGTGAGAGAGAGAAATATATGTAGTAGACATAATAGAGGAAAAATAAACATTGGTTAGAAAGGCGGGCTCCAATGTTGTTATAGATTCAGCTACTCGGAACAAGTTCCAAGTAGCACGGGCTATGGTGAGCCCGTAACTTACCTGGCACAGGAGCGGGGCAAGTAGCACGGGCTATGGTGAGCCCGTAGTGGACTTACCTGGCACAGGAGCGGGGCAAGTAGCACGGGCTATGGTGAGCCCGTAGTGGACTTACCTGGCACAGGAGCGGGTCAAGTAGCATGGGCTATGGTGAGCCCGTAGTGGACTTACCTGGCACAGGAGCGAGGCAAGTAGCACGGGCTATGGTGAGCCCGTAGTGGACTTACCTGGCACAGGAGCGGTGCAAGTAGCACGGGCTATGGTGAGCCCGTAGTGGACTTACCTGGCACAGGAGCGGGGCAAGTAGCACGGGCTATGGTGATCCCGTAGTGGACTTACCTGGCACAGGAGCGGGTCAAGTAGCACGGGCTATGGTGATCCCGTAGTGGACTTACCTGGCACAGGAGCGGTGCAAGTAGCACGGGCTATGGTGAGCCCGTAGTGGACTTACCTGGCACAGGAGCGGGGCAAGTAGCACGGGCTATGGTGAGCCCGTAGTGGACTTACCTGGCACAGGAGCGGGGCAAGTAGCACGGGCTATGGTGAGCCCGTAGTGGACTTACCTGGCACAGGAGCGGGGCAAGTAGCACGGGCTATGGTGAGCCCGTAGTGGACTTACCTGGCACAGGAGCGGGGCAAGTAGCACGGGCTATGGTGAGCCCGTAGTGGACTTACCTGGCACAGGAGCGGTGCCGAGTCCAAGAACTAATAACTCGAGTCTGCAGTTCCAAATAGTAAACACACAACACACACACACACACACCAGATTTAAAGTTCATTACCAATAATAAATAACAAAAAAAAAACACGTTTTAGAAAATGCTCAAATTAATACAATTCAAATTAATACAAACAATTCAAATTAATACAATGTGCATTTGATATACGGTTCAATACATTTTGATATGTGATTCTCGTCAATGATTGGACACTGCCATGGTCGCCGCAGCATGCCGGACTGGTCACTGGGGGATTATAAACATGTTATTTTTGGTTTTAACTCGTGGCCAAATCAGGCTTCATGCATAATGGAGTTTGATTCGTAACTAAAGACCTGCAAAATGGGTCGGGGAATATACCCGGGGAACACTGACTGGACCAGGTGAGATGGTGTCTGGGGGGTAAATCAACTCGTCGGCTCTATATATTAATTTATATTAATGTATATAGTAATTTATATAGTGATTTATTTCTCACGTTAATTTATTTCCATAGCGGACTGAATGATGTTTAACTTCCCACAAATCGCGTCTTACACATTCTGGGGGTTTATTAAATTACGTATATAGTCTAGTAATCATTTTTTTTGATTTGTAGGCGTTCACTACAGTACAAGACTACATATATTAGCAACAAAAAATTGAATTCAGCTTATCTGTATGGATGATTATGGCCTAGAGAACCACGTATGAACACGGATCAAACACCAGAGTCAATACTCCTCTTTTGGGTTATCTTGAGATGTCTTGAGGTTATCTTGAGATGATTTCGGGGCTTTAGTGTCCCCGCGGCCCGGTCCTCGACCAGGCCTCCACTCCCAGGAAGCAGCCCGTGACAGCTGACTAACACCCAGGTACCTATTTTACTGCTAGGTAACAGGGGCATAGGGTGAAAGAAGCTCTGCCCATTGTTTCTCGCCGGCGTCTGGGATCGAACCCAGGACCACAGGATCACAAATCCAGCGTGCTGTCCGCTCAGCAGACCGGCCTCTGGTGATAGTGCTGGAACTACCATCACTCCTTAATCTTTTCCTCTCTCTGATTCCTGCAGCTGCCTTCCCCTGACGGTGTACATGCCTTCTGGTCTCATTTCTCCCTGTCCCATCGTCACTACCTTACACTTGTTAGGATTAAATTCTAGCAACCCCTTCTGTTCCCACTCCTGTAGTTTGTCACGGTTATCTGTCTAACCTTCTGCAGTATCTCTCGGGTTTGTTACACCTCTTTAAGCTTTGCGTTGTCTGCAAACATTGACATGATTGAGGTCACTCCCTCGGAGAGGTCATTAGCGTAAATACGGAACCACGGGGTGCCAGGACCGACCCTTGGGGAACTCCACTCATTGTCTTCATCCAACACGAAGCCTCATTGCGACTCTGTTGTCTGTGTTGACTCACTGAAGAGCAGAGGTGCCATAGACACAATCAGAGAACACTGTATAAACATCAGAGGTCCGCGGTTGTTCAACATCCTCCCAGCAAGCATAAGAAATATTGCCGGAACAACCGTGGACATCTTCAAGAGGAAACTAGATTTATTCCTCCAAGGAGTGCCCGACCAACCGGGCTGTGGTGGGTATGTGGGCCTGCGGGGCCGCTCCAAGCAACAGCCTAGTGGACCAAACTCTCACAAGTCAAGCCTGGCCTCGGGCCGGGCTTGAGGAGTAGCAGAACTCCCAGAACCCCATCAATCAGGTATCAACCAGGTATCTCTCCTTCAGGTAATGCCTTACCAAGTTCAGTGTCGTCTTAGTGATCCCAGCTTGCCTCTCCTTCCTCAACACCAACCTCGCATGAGGCACACACTCAAATACTTGTCGACAAGCCAGGGAAACACAGTCTACCCAGCCTTCTTTGTCTTCACATTTTAGAAAACCTGTTAAAGACCTCGATCATTTTTGTCATGCATGACTTTCCTCTTCTAAATCCTTGCATGGTGGTACTGGTGGGGAGGAGGTGATGATATTGGATACACTAGCCTAAACTGCACATTATTTTCAGTACCTCGTTACACATCAACTTGGGAGTTATGTGACACTGGGGAGTTGTACATAATAATAATGTGTAGTAAGAAATAAGCTAGTAACGGCCCCATATGAGTGTGTGTGTATATATATATGACTTGATTGATGCGGTCCGCTACCTTCGAGTGACTACATCTGTATTTCAAATTGAATATGCCCACAATCCTAGTGAGTCTGACTGGCAAACTCTTCTTGCAAAGGATTTTCGGGATCAGCTATTTTGTTTTATCCTTATCACTGCTTTCGTAAATTGTATTTTTCTCAGGAAATGATTGTACTCAAACTACCCTTTCTCGTCACGGGAGAATTAAAGTGGCGGCGGATCGCGAGGCTGCCAATCAGAGACGCGGGGGATCGCGAGGCTGCCAATCAAAACACACGCCTGAAGGAGTTGCCAATCCCCACTTACAAGTCTCGTCTTATACTGGACTCGAGGAGAAGGAACATAAGGTGCTGCTTCCAGCTATTCCTCCCATAATATCATCCTCAGGACATTACATTTCTTGCAAAGATGAAAAGTTGGAGCAGCTCACCGTGGAGGGCGAGGGTGGGAGTGGGTGGAGGGCGAGGGTGGGAGTGGGAGAGGGAGTGGGTGGGAGTGGGTGGAGGGCGAGGGTGGGAGTGGGAGAGGGAGTGGGTGGGAGTGGGTGGAGGGCGAGGGTGGGAGTGGGAGAGGGAGTGGGTGGAGGGAGAGTTAACACCCACTAATGACCAAGCCGCCTAAAGGGATCTCTGAAAGAAAAGAGAACGCGATGGTGTAAGGAATTGACGGTGTGATCTTTATGTACAGCACTGGTGAGAGGGAGGGGGGGGCGACGGGGGGGGGCGGTAAGGGGGATGACGGGGGGGGGGTGATGGGGGGGAAGACGAAAGTGGTTATCTTACCTTGTGATGGTTTCGGGGCTCAACGTCCCCGCGGCCCGGTCGTCGACCGGGCCTCCTTGTTGCTGAACTGCTCAACCAGGCTGGTGGACGCGGCTGCTCGCAGCCTGACGTATGAGTCACGGCCTGGTTGATCAGGTATCCTTTGGAGGTTCTTATCCAGTTCTCTCTTGAACACTGTGAGAGGTCGGCCAGTTATGTCCCTTATGTGTAGTGGAAGCGTGTTGAACAGTCTCGGGCCTCTGATGTTGATAGTTCTCTCTTGAACACTGTGAGGGGTCGGCCAGTTATGTCCCTTATGTGTAGTGGAAGCGTGTTGAACAGTCTCGGGCCTCTGATGTTGATAGTTCTCTCTTGAACACTGTGAGGGGTCAGCCAGATATGCCCCTTATGTGTAGTGGAAGCGAGTTGAACAGTCTCGGGCCTCAGATGTTGATAGTTCTCTCTTGAACACTGTGAGGGGTCGGCCAGTTATGTCCCTTATGTGTAGTGGAAGCGTGTTGAACAGTCTCGGGCCTCTGATGTTGATAGAGTTCTCTCTTGAACACTCTGAGGGGTCGGCCAGTTATGTCCCTTATGTGTAGTGGAAGCGTGTTGAACAGTCTCGGGCCTCTGATGTTGATAGTTCTCTCTTGAACACTGTGAGGGGTCGGCCAGTTATGTCCCTTATGTGTAGTGGAAGCGTGTTGAACAGTCTCGGGCCTCTGATGTTGATAGTTCTCTCTTGAACACTGTGAGGGGTAAGCCAGTTATGTCCCTTATGTGTAGTGGAAGCGTGTTGAACAGTCTCGGGCCTCAGATGTTGATAGTTCTCTCTTGAACACTGTGAGGGGTCGGCCAGTTATGTCCCTTATGTGTAGTGGAAGCGTGTTGAACAGTCTCGGGCCTCTGATGTTGATAGTTCTCTCTTGAACACTGTGAGGGGTAAGCCAGTTATGTCCCTTATGTGTAGTGGAAGCGTGTTGAACAGTCTCGGGCCTCAGATGTTGATAGTTCTCTTTTGAACACTGTGAGGGGTCGGCCAGTTATGTCCCTTATGTGTAGTGGAAGCGTGTTGAACAGTCTCGGGCCTCTGATGTTGATAGTTCTCTCTTGAACACTGTGAGGGGTCAGCCAGATATGCCCCTTATGTGTAGTGGAAGCGAGTTGAACAGTCTCGGGCCTCTGATGTTGATAGTTCTCTCTTGAACACTGTGAGGGGTCGGCCAGTTATGTCCCTTATGTGTAGTGGAAGCGTGTTGAACAGTCTCGGGCCTCTGATGTTGATAGTTCTCTCTTGAACACTGTGAGGGGTCAGCCAGATATGCCCCTTATGTGTAGTGGAAGCGAGTTGAACAGTCTCGGGCCTCTGATGTTGATAGTTCTCTCTTGAACACTGTGAGGGGTCGGCCAGTTATGTCCCTTATGTGTAGTGGAAGCGTGTTGAACAGTCTCGGGCCTCTGATGTTGATAGAGTTCTCTCTTGAACACTCTGAGGGGTCGGCCAGTTATGTCCCTTATGTGTAGTGGAAGCGTGTTGAACAGTCTCGGGCCACTGATGTTGATAGTTCTCTCTTGAACACTGTGAGGGGTCGGCCAGTTATGCTCCTTATGTGTAGTGGAAGCGTGTTGAACAGTCTCGGGCCACTGATGTTGATAGTTCTCTCTTGAACACTGTGAGGGGTCGGCCAGTTATGTGTTGTGGAAGCGTGTTGAACAGTCTCGGGCCTCTGGTGTTGATAGTGTTCTCTCTCAGAGTACCTGTTGCACCTCTGCTCTTCAACGGGGGTATTCTGCACATCCTGCCATGCCTTCTGGTCTCATGTGGTGTTATTTCTGTGTGCAGGTTTGGGACCAGCTCCTCTACTATTTTCCACGTGTAAATTATTATGTATCTCTCCCGCCTGCGCTCAAGAGAATACAGATTAAGGCTCTTTCGTCAGTCCCAGTAGTTTAGATGTTTTACTGAGTGGATTCTAGCAGTAAAGGATCTCTGCACGCTCTCCAGGTCAGCAATTTCTCCAGTTTTGAAAGGTGCTGTCATTGTGCAGCAGTACTCCACTCTAGAGAGCACTAGCGTCTTGAAGAGTATCATCATCGGTATAGCATCTCTGGTGTGCAAAAGGTTCTTGTTATCCAACCTGTCATTTCTCGTGCAGTTGTGACGGCTACTTTATTGTGTTCTTTACCAGTCTTCTTTTCCCTTTTAACCTCATTATCCCCCTCCCTTTGATCCATTCCCTTTGCTCCTCTCCTTTCCATTCGCTTTTATTTCCTCCAATTCCCCAACATACATTACAGTCATTACATACACACGAGAATTTATCTTAATTCACTAAAACAGAACTTCAGGTTTAATAACTGGTTTGATAATTGCGTGTAGAATATGATTTAATGTGAAGATATATATGACTGAAGCATGTGTTCCCCCCCCCCTCCCCTCAGGCGTGAGCGGTGAGGGAGAAGGAGAGAGGTGAGAAAGGTGAGAGAGAGAGCGTCATCCCTCACAGCAAATCTCATCCCCTGGCCATGAAACTCCCGCCATCTTCACCTCGTCACGGGGACACCATACCATAGACCCACACCTGGTCCAGAATATCCCTGGTGTCTGAGGGACACCCCGCTCGAGCCCGGGCCCGCGGGTCTTGGCC
This sequence comes from Procambarus clarkii, assembly GCF_040958095.1. Taxonomy (NCBI): domain Eukaryota; kingdom Metazoa; phylum Arthropoda; class Malacostraca; order Decapoda; family Cambaridae; genus Procambarus; species Procambarus clarkii. The sequence goes on from NC_091171.1 coordinate 40,981,352, forward strand.
ACGACAGGCACCGGCAGTCGTCGCTAAGATGACCAAGGACACGCCAGACCACCTTGTCCTGACCACCAGGAACCTGACGGTCAGCCAGTAATTGAGTCATTAGTGGAGTTCGCGCCTTGCCGAAGGTGGGACGCCGGACAGTGCTGCCATCTACCGTGTTATAATCACTTAGTTTTACCCGCAACTGATCGCACATTAACCCAATATTAAGCCTTAGAAAAGCTGTTCAGTGTCGTGTAACAGTAAATATATATACAGTAATTATACCTCGGGATTATACCCATAAAATATATCAAAATATCATTAATACAACTTTACTATATTGCCAAAAAGATAATAATTTCTAGTGTGATAAAGTGACATAGAAGACACACATTGAGGAGACGTGTGTGTGTGTGTGTGTGGAGGACCATCTTGAGCAGCTCACCATGAGGGAGCACGTCATGTCGTCCCTCGTCACCATCCTCGTCGTCCTCCTCCTCACCATCCACAAGGTAATGTTACTTTACACTTCACACATAAGCAGCTATTTGAAGTGTGTGCACGTCCCTCGCGTGAGCACGTCCCTGTCATGTGCACGTCCCTGGCGTGTGCACGTCCCTGGCGTGTGCACGTCCCTGGTGTGTGCACGTCCCTGGCGTGTGCACGTCACTGGCGTGTGCACGTCCCTGGCGTGTGCACGTCCCTGGCGTGTGCACGTCACTGGCGTGTGCACGTCACTGGCGTGTGCACGTCACTGGCGTGTGCACGTCACTGGCGTGTGCACGTCCCTGGTGTGTGCACGTCACTGGCGTGTGCACGTCCCTGGCGTGTGCACGTCACTGGCGTGTGCACGTCACTGGCGTGTGCACGTCACTGGCGTGTGCACGTCCCTGGTGTGTTCACGTCACTGGCGTGTGCACGTCCCTGGCGTGTGCACGTCCCTGGCGTGTGCACGTCACTGGCGTGTGCACGTCCCTGGCGTGTGCACGTCCCTGGCGTGTGCACGTCACTGGCGTGTGCACGTCACTGGCGTGTGCACGTCCCTGGCGTGTGCACGTCCCTGGCGTATGCACGTCCTTGGTGTGTGCACGTCCCTGGCGTGTGCACGTCCCTGGCGTGTGCACGTCACTGGCGTGTGCACGTCCCTGGCGTGTGCACGTCATTGGCGTGTGCACGTCACTGGCGTGTGCACGTCCCTGGCGTGTGCACGTCACTGGCGTGTGCACGTCACTGGCGTGTGCACGTCACTGGCGTGTGCACGTCACTAGAGGTGAGTTTCCATGGCTGAGGCTGGGACACCTCGACCATGTTGTGCTCCAGTCTTCAGGATTTTAATATATTTATTTCAGAATGTTCTAACTTACTCTCACTAGTACAGTATTGTTCCTCTGACACCACCACACCTGTCCCCCTGACACCACCACACCTGTCCCCCTGACACCACCATACCTGTCCCTCTGACACCACCACACCTGTCCCTCTGACACCACCACACCTGTCCCTCTGACACCACCACACCTGTCCCCCTGACACCACCACACCTGTCCCTCTGACACCACCACACCTGTCCCCCTGACACCACCACACCTGTCCCTCTGACACCACCACACCTGTCCCCCTGACACCACCACACCTGTCCCCCTGACACCACCACACCTGTCCCCCTGACACCACCACACCTGCCCCCCTGACACCACCACACCTGTCCCCCTGACACCACCACACCTGTCCCCCTGACACCACCACACCTGCCCCCCTGACACCACCACACCTGTCCCCCTGACACCACCACACCTGTCCCCCTGACACCACCACACCTGTCCCTCTGACACCACCACACCTGTCCCCCTGACACCACCACACCTGTCCCTCTGACACCACCACACCTCCCTGTCCCCCTGACACCACCACACCTGACCCCCTGACACCACCACACCTGTCCCTCTGACACCACCACACCTGTCCCCCTGACACCACCACACCTGTCCCTCTGACACCACCACACCTGTCCCTCTGACACCACCACACCTGTCCCTCTGACACCACCACACCTGTCCCCATGACACCACCACACCTGTCCCTCTGACACCACCACACCTGCCCCCCTGACACCACCACACCTGTCCCCCTGACACCACCACACCTGTCCCCCTGACACCACCACACCTGTCCCTCTGACACCACCACACCTGTCCCCCTGACACCACCACACCTGTCCCTCTGACACCACCACACCTCCCTGTCCCCCTGACACCACCACACCTGTCCCCCTGACACCACCACACCTGTCCCCTGACACCACCACACCTGTCCCCCTGACACCACCACACCTGTCCCTCTGACACCACCACACCTCCCTGTCCCCCTGACACCACCACACCTCTCCCCCTGACACCACCACACCTGTCCCCCTGACACCACCACACCTGCCCCCCTGACACCACCACACCTGTCCCTCTGACACCACCACACCTCCCTGTCCCCCTGACACCACCACACCTGTCCCCCTGACACCACCACACCTGTCCCCCTGACACCACCACACCTGTCCCCCTGACACCACCACACCTGCCCCCCTGACACCACCACACCTGTCCCTCTGACACCACCACACCTCCCTGTCCCCCTGACACCACCACACCTGTCCCCCTGACACCACCACACCTGTCCCCCTGACACCACCACACCTGCCCCCCTGACACCACCACACCTGTCCCTCTGACACCACCACACCTCCCTGTCCCCCTGACACCACCACACCTGTCCCCCTGACACCACCACACCTGTCCCCCTGACACCACCACACCTGTCCCCCTGACACCACCACACCTGTCCCTCTGACACCACCACACCTGTCCCCCTGACACCACTACACCTGTCCCCCTGACACCACCACACCTGTCCCCCTGACACCACCACACCTGCCCCCCTGACACCACCACACCTGTCCCTCTGACACCACCACACCTCCCTGTCCCCCTGACACCACCACACTTGTCCCCCTGACACCACCACACCTGTCCCCCTGACACCACCACACCTGTCCCTCTGACACCACCACACCTCCCTGTCCCCCTGACACCACCACACCTGTCCCCCTGACACCACCACACCTGTCCCCCTGACACCACCACACCTGTCCCCCTGACACCACCACACCTGCCCCCCTGACACCACCACATCTGTCCCTCTGACACCACCACACCTCCCTGCCCCCCTGACACCACCACACCTGTCCCCCTGACACCACCACACCTGTCCCTCTGACACCACCACACCTGTCCCCCTGACACCACCACACCTGTCCCCGACACCACCACACCTGTCCCCCTGACACCACCACACCTGTCGCTCTGACACCACCACACCTGTCCCCCTGACACCACCACACCTGCCCCCCTGATACCACCACACCTGTCCCCCTGACACCACCACACCTGTCCCCCTGACACCACCACACCTGTCCCCCTGACACCACCACACCTGTCCCCCTGACACCACCACACCTGTCCCCCTGACACCACCACACCTGTCCCTCTGACACCACCACACCTGTCCCCCTGACACCACCACACCTGTCCCCGACACCACCACACCTGTCCCCCTGACACCACCACACCTGTCCCCCTGACACCACCACACCTGTCCCCCTGACACCACCACACCTGCCCCCCTGACACCACCACACCTGTCCCCCTGACACCACCACACCTGTCCCCTTGACACCACCACACCTGCCCCCCTGACACCACCACACCTGCCCCCCTGACACCACCACACCTGCCCCCCTGACACCACCACACCTGTCCCCCTGACACCACCACACCTGCCCCCCTGACACCACCACACCTGTCCCCCTGACACCACCACACCTGCCCCCCTGACACCACCACACCTGCCCCCCTGACACCACCACACCTGCCCCCCTGACACCACCACACCTGCCCCCCTGACACCACCACACCTGTCCCCCTGACACCACCACACCTGTCCCCCTGACACCACCACACCTGTTGATTCATTCCACCACACAAAAATAAGTTACAAACGCGAGAAGCACAACAAACAAACAAACAAACAACGGAGCGTCCAACTGTATATCGCACAAATTGCTGATCATTCAAGCCGCGGAGTGTTGACCCGGACGCCATACGAGCTAATAGGGGCCAACATTGTGTGTTGTTGTGTACGCAATTACCTGACGCGGCGACAGCCTGGCGCATCAGCTGTCAGCACAAAAGAAGGGTAAAGGGGGGGGGGGTAGGGGGAGGGGAGGGGTAGGGGGGAAGAGGAGGGGGTAGGGGGAGGGGAGGGGTAGGGAGGAAGAGGAGGGGGTATGGGGGAGGGGGGAGGGTTGTCACCTTGAAGTTACCTTGAGGTGTTTTCCGGGGCTTAGCGTCCCCGCGGCCCGGTCGTCGACCAGGCTTCCTTGGTTGCTGGACTGGTGTCAACCAGGCTGTTGGACGCGGCTGCTCGCAGCCTGACGTATGAGTCACGGCCTGGTTGATCAGGTATCCTTTGGAGGTGCTTATCCAGTTCTCTCTTGAACACTGTGAGGGGTCGGCCAGTTATGTGTAGTGGAAGCGTGTTGAACAGTCTCGGGCCTCTGATGTTGATAGTTCTCTCTTGAACACTGTGAGGGGTCGGCCAGTTATGTCCCTTATGTGTAGTGGAAGCGTGTTGAACAGTCTCGGGCCTCTGATGTTGATAGTTCTCTCTTGAACACTGTGAGGGGTCGGCCAGTTATGTCCCTTATGTGTAGTGGAAGCGTGTTGAACAGTCTCGGGCCTTTGATGTTGATAGTTCTCTCTTGAACACTGTGAGGGGTCGGCCAGTTATGTCCCTTATGTGTAGTGGAAGCGTGTTGAACAGTCTCGGGCCTTTGATGTTGATAGTTCTCTCTTGAACACTGTGAGGGGTCGGCCAGTTATGTCCCTTATGTGTAGTGGAAGCGTGTTGAACAGTCTCGGGCCTTTGATGTTGATATTTCTCTCTTTAACACTGTGAGGGGTCGGCCAGTTATGTCCCTTATGTGTAGTGGAAGCGTGTTGAACAGTCTCGGGCCTCTGATGTTGATAGTTCTCTCTTGAACACTGTGAGGGGTCGGCCAGTTATGTCCCTTATGTGTAGTGGAAGCGTGTTGAACAGTCTCGGGCCTCTGATGTTGATAGTTCTCTCTTGAACACTGTGAGGGGTCGGCCAGTTATGTCCCTTATGTGTAGTGGAAGCGTGTTGAACAGTCTCGGGCCTTTGATGTTGATAGTTCTCTCTTGAACACTGTGAGGGGTCGGCCAGTTATGTCCCTTATGTGTAGTGGAAGCGTGTTGAACAATCTCGGGCCTTTGATGTTGATAGTTCTCTCTTGAACACTGTGAGGGGTCGGCCAGTTATGTCCCTTATGTGTAGTGGAAGCGTGTTGAACAGTCTCGGGCCTTTGATGTTGATATTTCTCTCTTTAACACTGTGAGGGGTCGGCCAGTTATGTCCCTTATGTGTAGTGGAAGCGTGTTGAACAGTCTCGGGCCTCTGATGTTGATAGTTCTCTCTTGAACACTGTGAGGGGTCGGCCAGTTATGTCCCTTATGTGTAGTGGAAGCGTGTTGAACAGTCTCGGGCCTCTGATGTTGATAGTTCTCTCTTGAACACTGTGAGGGGTCGGCCAGTTATGTCCCTTATGTGTAGTGGAAGCGTGTTGAACAGTCTCGGGCCTCTGATGTTGATAGTTCTCTCTTGAACACTGTGAGGGGTCGGCCAGTTATGCCCCTTATGTGTAGTGGAAGCGTGTTGAACAGTCTCGGGCCTCTGATGTTGATAGTTCTCTCTCTCTCAGAGTACCTGTTGCACCTCTGCTCTTCAACAGGGGTCCTTTTATGGAGGTCCCATATAATATGGTTTAAAACAGCAATGATCACCACCCCTCATGTAAGGTAGAGAAAAAATACCTTACCACTGGTGAGGAGGTGAGGCATCTCTAGGTGGTGAGTGAGGCGCGCTCGGCACCTCACCTCACCTCCCCACGCCCCCCCCCCCCCACAGCCTGCGGGCTACTCAGGAATTTACTCAGTAAAGACTCCGTGAATGGTGCTTCCTGTCTCATTATTCAGTAGTTGTGGAAAATGTCGTAGAAGTGACAGGATGGTGACAGCAGGAATATTTAAAGTAATTAACAGCTAGAGTCACTCTACTCCTACTCTCTCTCTCTCTCTCTCTCTCTCTCTCTCTCTCTCTCTCTCTCTCTCTCTCTCTCTCTCTCTCTCTCTCTCTCTCTCTCTCTCTCTCTCTCTCTCTCTTCTCTCTCTCTCTCTTCTCTCTCTCTCTTCTCTCTCTCTCTCTCCACTTCTCTCTTCCTACTCCTACTTTCTTCCTACCTCCTTCCTCATCCTCACCCCTACCTCTCTCTCTCTACCTCAATTCATCCTTCCATGTCCCCCATTTTCCACCCTTTCTACCTTCTCATTTACTCCTCCTCCCCCTTCATCTCCTCCTCACTTATTCCTGCCTTCCTCAGATTACTTCTCACCACCATTACAGACCAAATTTAATGTGTTACAATAACTAGTGGAGTTATCAAGAGTTACTTGGTAAACATAGGGGTTTACAATGTTCAGTTATCACGGGTATAGTGTAAAGCAGACAGTTTACACAGTAAACTATGACAAATGAACAAATCCGCGAGGGCCGTGACGAGGATTCGAACCTGCGTCCGGGAGCATCCCAGACACTGCCTTAATCGACTGAGCTTCGACAGGGTTAAAAAGAGCTGAAACCGAAGTTCTACTGAACTTACCGTATCCCGCAGCCTCTCCGAGGCACATATCAGGATTTTACACAACTCCCCCCTGCACCCGAGCTGTGTCAATAGGCCGTTCTCCCTCTTCGTCCTCCCTTACAGCATTACACCATTCATACATTACATCATTCGAATCCTCGTCACGGCCCTTGTGGATTTGTTCATTTGATGTATCACGTTAGTGTGATCTCTGTGTGTACCTACCTTGAGGTTACCTTGAGGTGCTTCCGGGGCTTAGTGTCCCCGCGGCCCGGTCGTCGACCAGGCCTCCTGGTTGCTGGACTGATCAACCAGGCTGTTGGACGCGGCTGCTCGCAGCCCGACGTATGAGTCACAGCCTGGTTGATCAGGTATCCTTTGGAGGATACTATGACAAAGTTAATAATCACGTAGACCACTCTAACATCCACAGCCTTTAATTCCTCACATATGTAAATAAATTGTTATGATTCTAACTGGAAATAAACAGGTTCTCAGCAGGGGGGGGGGGAGGGGAGTTACCAGGTGGGGGAAAACGCCAAGCCACTGCGACTATACCGCACTTGGAAGGAGCGCAGCTTCGCAGAGGTAAACAAAAATATTGTTCTTTTAGGAAATTAAATTAGTTCTTTTAAAAATGAGTTATTAAAGTTATAATATAAAAATGAGTTATTAAATATTAACATTAAGTAATTAAAATTAGTTCTTCTAGGAAATTAAAATTAGTTCTTTTACGAAATTAAAATTAGTTCTTTTAGGAAATTAAAATTAGTTCTTTTAGGAAATTATAATTAGTTCTTTTACGAAATTAAAATTATTTCTTTTAGGAAATTAAAATTAGTTCTTTTAGGAAATTAAAATGAGTTCTTTCAGGAAATTAAAATTAGTTCTTTTAGGAAATTAAAATGAGTTCTTTTAGGGAATTAAAATGAGTTCTTTTAGGGAATTAAAATGAGTTCTTTTAGGAAATTAAAATGAGTTCTTTTAGGAAATAAAAATGAGTTCTTTTAGGAAATAAAAATGAGTTCTTTTAGGAAATTAAAATGAGTTCTTTTAGGAAATTAAAATGAGTTCTTTTAGGAAATTAAAATGAGTTCTTTTAGGAAATTAAAATGAGTTCTTTTAGGAAATTAAAATGAGTTCTTTTACGAAATTAAAATTAGTTCTTTTAGGAAATTAAAATGAGTTCTTTCAGGAAATTAAAATTAGTTCTTTTAGGAAACTAAAATGAGTTCTTTTAGGGAATTAAAATGAGTTCTTTTAGGGAATTAAAATGAGTTCTTTTAGGAAATTAAAATGAGTTCTTTTAGGAAATAGAAATGAGTTCTTTTAGGAAATTAAAATGAGTTCTTTTAGGAAATTAAAATGAGTTCTTTTAGGAAATTAAAATTAGTTTTTTTAGGAAGTTATAATTAGTTCTTTTAGGAAAATAAAATGAGTTCTTTTAGGAAATAAAAATGAGTTCTTTTAGGAAATTAAAATGAGTTCTTTTACGAAATTAAAATGAGTTCTTTTAGGATTTTAAAATGAGTTCTTTTAGGAAATAGAAATGAGTTCTTTTAGGAAATTAAAATGAGTTCTTTTAGGAAATAAAAATGAGTTCTTTTAGGAAATTAAAATGAGTTCTTTTAGGATATTAAAATGAGTTCTTTTAGGGAATTAAAATGAGTTCTTTTAGGAAATTAAAATGAGTTCTTTTAGGAAATTAAAATTAGTTCTTTTAGGAAATTAAAATTAGTTCTTTTAGGAAATTAAAATTAGTTCTTTTACGAAATTAAAATTAGTTCTTTTAGGAAATTAAAATGAGTTTTTTTAGGAAACTAAAATGAGTTCTTTTAGGAAATTAAAATGAGTTCTTTTAGGGAATTAAAATGAGTTCTTTTAGGGAATTAAAATGAGTTCTTTTAGGAAATTAAAATGAGTTCTTTTAGGAAATAAAAATGAGTTCTTTTAGGAAATAAAAATGAGTTCTTTTAGGAAATTAAAATGAGTTCTTTTAGGAAATTAAAATCAGTTCTTTTAGGAAATTAAAATGAGTTCTTTTAGGAAATTAAAATGAGTTCTTTTAGGAAATTAAAATGAGTTCTTTTACGAAATTAAAATTAGTTCTTTTAGGAAATTAAAATGAGTTCTTTCAGGAAATTAAAATTAGTTCTTTTAGGAAACTAAAATGAGTTCTTTTAGGGAATTAAAATGAGTTCTTTTAGGGAATTAAAATGAGTTCTTTTAGGAAATTAAAATGAGTTCTTTTAGGAAATAGAAATGAGTTCTTTTAGGAAATTAAAATGAGTTCTTTTAGGAAATTAAAATGAGTTCTTTTAGGAAATTAAAATTAGTTTTTTTAGGAAGTTATAATTAGTTCTTTTAGGAAATTAAAAATGAGTTCTTTTAGGAAATAAAAATGAGTTCTTTTAGGAAATTAAAATGAGTTCTTTTACGAAATTAAAATGAGTTCTTTTAGGATTTTAAAATGAGTTCTTTTAGGAAATAGAAATGAGTTCTTTTAGGAAATTAAAATGAGTTCTTTTAGGAAATAAAAATGAGTTCTTTTAGGAAATTAAAATGAGTTCTTTTAGGATATTAAAATGAGTTCTTTTAGGGAATTAAAATGAGTTCTTTTAGGAAATTAAAATGAGTTCTTTTAGGAAATTAAAATTAGTTCTTTTAGGAAATTAAAATTAGTTCTTTTAGGAAATTAAAATTAGTTCTTTTACGAAATTAAAATTAGTTCTTTTAGGAAATTAAAATGAGTTTTTTTAGGAAACTAAAATGAGTTCTTTTAGGAAATTAAAATTAGTTTTTTTAGGAAGTTATAATTAGTTCTTTTAGGAAATTAAAATTAGTTTTTTTAGGAAGTTATAATTAGTTCTTTTAGGAAATTAAAATTAATTCTTTTAGGAAATTAAAATTAATTCTTTTAGGAAATTAAAATTAATTCTTTTAGGAAATTAAAATTAATTCTTTTAGGAAATTAAAATTAATTCTTTTAGGAAATTAAAATTAATTCTTTTAGGAAATTAAATGCGATTCACAGAAGTGAGTCCAGTTGTGAAAATAGCGCTACTCTCCACATAAGTAAACCCGTTGCTTATCTTAAAAGACTACACGTGTGGTCAGTCTCAAACCCAACGTTGATAAAACATTATACTCTTGTTGTTGTTATAGCTTCAGCTACTCTGAACAAGCTCCAAGTAGCACGGGCTATGGTGAGCCCGTAATACATTATACGTAAAAGGTTTGTAACCAGTTTATCACGACTAACTTGCTGAGCTAAATGAATTATGAGCCCATTATGTGCCTCTGTACCGTTTTCCTCCTGCCCACAGGATGAGTCAACCCGTTCTCGCACTTTCGTACAGTCAATATTGACTTATTAAATAAGTGCATATGTGACATACTCATTTATTGTGAATATTTTAGTTTACCTTGAAATGCTTCATAGAAAACACCGACCTTACCTAACCTTCTTAGTATGCTAAGATGAGCATCTTATTGCTTCTTAATTACAATTATTACTTAACCTATTATAGGTATAGGTTAAGTAATAATTGTAATTACGAAGCAATAAGATGCTTATCTTAAAATACTAAAAAAGTTAGGTAAGGTCGGTATTTTCTATGAAACTTTTCAAGGAAACTAAAATATTCACAATAAATTATTATGTCACATATGCACTTATTTAATAAGTCAATATTGACTGTACGAAAGTGCGAGAACGGGTTGGATGGGTATGGGGGGCATAATACATGAACTATACTAACTTGCATCGTGTGTGTGGGTGATTCGGCTGTAAGGGCGTAGTGACGACCATGGGAGAGGGGAAGGCTGACAGCTTCACAGTATCGTAATACTGTCGAGTCTTGGGATTACTTAGACAGGTCAGGTGGGATGGTCTAGCTTCTAAGTGGGCAGAAGTACTCCAAATTTGATGCTTGTCAAGTCGTAAGAACAGGCTGAAGGCGTTGTGTTAGTGGGGGGTGTTGATAGCCGCGTAACACTGTGGTGGGGGTGTTGACAGCCCCGTAACACTGTGGTGGGAGTGTTGACAGACCCATAACACTGTGGTGGGGGTGTTGACAGCACCATAACACTGTGGTGGGAGTGTTGACAGACCCATAACACTGTGGTGGAAGTGTTGACAGCCCCCATAACACTGTGGTGGGAGTGTTGACAGCCCCATAACACTGTGGTGGAGGGTGTTGACAGCACCATAACACTGTGGTGGGAGTGTTGACAGCCCCATAACACTGTGGTGGGAGTGTTGACAGACCCATAACACTGTGGTGGGAGTGTTGACAGCCCCATAACACTGTGGTGGGAGTGTTGACAGCCCCATAACACTGTGGTGGGAGTGTTGACAGCCCCATAACACTGTGGTGGGAGTGTTGACAGCCCCATAACACTGTGGTGGGGGTGTTGACAGCCCCCATAACACTGTGGTGGGAGTGTTGACAGACCCATAACACTGTGGTGTAAGTGTTGACAGCCCCATAACACTGTGGTGTAAGTGTTGACAGCACCATAACACTGTGGTGGGAGTGTTGACAGCCCCGTAACACTGTGGTGCAAATGTTGACAGACCCATAACACTGTGGTGGGGGTGTTGACAGCACCATAACACTGTGGTGGGAGTGTTGACAGCCCCATAACACTGTGGTGGGAGTGTTGACAGCCCCATAACACTGTGGTGGGAGTGTTGACAGCCCCATAACACTGTGGTGGGAGTGTTGACAGCCCCATAACACTGTGGTGGGGGTGTTGACAGCCCCCATAACACTGTGGTGGGAGTGTTGACAGACCCATAACACTGTGGTGTAAGTGTTGACAGCCCCATAACACTGTGGTGGGGGGTGTTGACAGCACCATAACACTGTGGTGGGAGTGTTGACAGCCCCGTAACACTGTGGTGCAAATGTTGACAGACCCATAACACTGTGGTGGGGGTGTTGACAGCACCATAACACTGTGGTGGGAGTGTTGACAGACCCATAACACTGTGGTGTAAGTGTTGACAGCCCCATAACACTGTGGTGGGGGTGTTGACAGCACCATAACACTGTGGTGGGAGTGTTGACAGCCCCGTAACACTGTGGTGCAAATGTTGACAGACCCTTAACACTGGTGGGAGTGTTGACAGCCCCGTAACACTGTGGTGGGAGTGTTGACAGCCGCGTAACACTGTGGTGGGTGTTGACAGCAGCATAACACTGTAGTGGGGGTGTTGACAGCCCCATAACACTGTGGTGGGGGTGTTGACAGCCCCATAACACTGTGGTGGGGGTGTTGACAGACCCATAACACTGTGGTGGGGGTGTTGACAGCCCCATAACACTGAGGTCGGGGTGTTGACAGCCCCATAACACTGTGGTGGGAGTGTTAACAGCCCCATAACACTGTGGTACGGGTGTTGACAGCCCCATAACACTGTGGTGGGGGTGTTGACAGCCCCATATCACTGTGGTAGGGGTGTTGACAGACCCATAACACTGTGGAGGAAGTGTTGACAGCCCCGTAACACTGTAGTAGGAGTGTTGACAGCCCCGTAACACTGTGGTGGGGGTGTTGACAGCCCCATAACACTGTGGTAGGGGTGTTGACAACCCCGTAACACTGTGGTAGGGGTGTTGACAGCCGCGTAACACTGTGGTGGGTGTTGACAGCCGCATAAAACTGTGGTGGGGGTGTTGACAGCCCCATAACACTGTGGTGGGGGTGTTGACAGCCCCATAACACTGTGGTGGGGGTGTTGACAGACCCATAACACTGTGGTGGGGGTGTTGACAGACCCATAACACTGTGGTGGGGGTGTTGACAGCCCCATAACACTGTGGTCGGGGTGTTGACAGCCCCATAACACTGTGGTGGGAGTGTTGACAGACCCATAACACTGTGGTACTGGTGTTGACAGCCCCATAACACTGTGGTCGGGGTGTTGACAGCCCCATAACACTGTGGTGGGAGTGTTGACAGCCCCATAACACTGTGGTACGGGTGTTGAAAGCCCCATAACACTGTGGTGGGGGTGTTGACAGCCCCATATCACTGTGGTGGGGGTGTTGACAGACCCATAACACTGTGGAGGAAGTGTTGACAGCCCCGTAACACTGTAGTAGGGGTGTTGACAGCCCCATAACACTGTGGTAGGGGTGTTGACAGCCCCGTAATACTGTGGTAGGGGTGTTGATAGCCCCGTAACACTGTGGTAGGGGTGTTGACAGCCCTGTAACACTGTGGTAGGGGTGTTGACAACCCCGTAACACTGTGGTGGGAGTGTTGACAGCCCCGTAACACTGTGGTGGGGGTGTTGACAGCACCATAACACTGTGGTGGGAGTGTTGACAGCCCCGTAACACTGTGGTAGGGGTGTTGACAGCCCCGTAACACTGTGGTAGGGGTGTTGATAGCCCCGTAACACTGTGGTGGGGGTGTTGACAGCCCTGTAACACTGTGGTAGGGGTGTTGACAGCCCCGTAACACTGTGGTGGGAGTGTTGACAGCCCCGTAACACTGTGGTGGGGGTGTTGACAGCACCATAACACTGTGGTGGGAGTGTTGACAGCCCCGTAACACTGTGGTGGGAGTGTTGACAGCCCCGTAACACTGTGGTGGAGGGTGTTGACAGACCCATAACACTGTGGTAGGGGTGCTGACAGCACCTGACAGGGGAGTGGAGTGTTCCCCTGTATGGCCACACTAACCGTTGTATTATTCAGTATAACCACCTGTCAGGCTGGCGTCCGTGACAGCCACGTGACAGCCACGTGACAGCCACGTGACAGGCGCGGAAGGCCAAGTTTTGTGACAAAGGATCAGGAATCCTCACGTATTTACCTCATCACACGAAATCTGTACATCTCTCCTCGGGCAGTACACTCACGAGAGGTATGTATACAGTATACAATGTATACAGTATACAATGTATACAGTATACAATGTATACAGTATACAATGTATACAGTATACAATGTATACAGTATACAATGTATACAGTATACAATGTATACAGCACTCAGACGCTTCCTCCGGCCACACTTGCCAGGATATCCGGCCGTCGGTGTGCGTGGTGTAAGTTAGCTAGGTTATTCTGAAGTGTGTCTCAGGTACTCGAGTGCTAGTTATGACAACAGCCAAGTTAGTCTCCTCTTGAAGAGGACATGTGCTTCCCTTTCAGTCTCTACTCCACTTGCAGCTCTCTCACTTCCATCCCTATTCTAATAATTTACACGTGGAAGATATTAGAGGGGCTGGTCCCAAACCTGAACACAGAAATAACATCACATGAGACTAGGAGGCATGGCAGGATGTGCAGAATACCTGTTGAAGAGCAGAGGTGCAACAGGTACTCTGAGAGAGAACTCTATCGACATCAGAGGCCCGAGACTGTTCAACACGCTTCCACTACACATAAGGGACATAACTGGCCGACCCCTCACAGTGTTCAAGAGAGAACTATCAACATCAGAGGCCCGAGACTGTTCAACACGCTTCCACTACACATAAGGGGCATAACTAGCCGACCCCTCACAGTGTTCAAGAGAGAACTGGATAAACACCTCCAAAGGATACCTGATCAGCCAGGCTGTGACTCATATGTCAGGCTGCGAACAGCCGCGTCCAACAGCCTGGTTGACCAGTCCAGCAACCAGGAGGCCTGCTCGAGGACCGGGCCGCGGGGACGTTGACCCCCGGGATCACCACAAGGTAAGATAACCCACAATCTTACATATTTTTCAGACCTGTGGCGGCTGCTTAGTTCATCTTGGATGTATCACAGAACTCCTTTGTCCGGCTTCTACTAATTAGTTTTGCGTCATCAGCAAAGTTAAGATGGACGAACCAGTTTCCTCCGCCAGGTGGTTTACGCATATTAGGAATATGATGGACCAGGTATAGACCCTTGAGGAACTCCAATTATTTTCTCTCACCAAACTGACGCTTCGACCCTCTGCCTCCGTTCTCAGTGTAGTTGTTGCTGTGGTCTGAACACGACTCTTGGCTTCATCACGTTCTTCTCCCGCGCGTCCTGGTGACTGCCACGTCTGAGAGGCTCAGGTGGACTCGTATTACATTTGTACCTGTTGACGAGTCCAAGTTGTTCTGCTCCCACGGACGTCCCTAGTGATCACCTGTTCTATAAGTTATCCTTCAAACATAGGGCGGGCGGGCAGGCAGGCAGGCAGGCGGGCAGGCAGGCAGGCAGGCGGGCAGGCAGGCAGGCAGGCAGGCGGGCGGGCAGGCAGGCAGGCGGGCAGGCAGGCAGGCGGGCAGGCAGGCAGGCGGGCAGGCAGGCAGGTAGGCAGGCGGGCAGGCAGGCAGGCGGGCAGGCAGGCGGGCAGGCAGGCAGGCAGGCGGGCAGGCAGGCAGGCAGGCAGGTAGGCAGGCGGGCAGGCAGGCAGGCAGGCAGGCGGGCAGGCAGGCAGGCAGGCAGGCAGGCAGGCAGGCAGGCAGGCAGGCAGTTTTCCTGTTATTAGGAATGATTCGTTTCATAACCCAAAGTACCTGGACATTCTGGGAGTAGTTCTACTCCCCTCGTCAGAGCTTGCTCCAACAGGCTGTTGGTTGGAGCGGCCTGCAGGCCCACATAGTCACCGCAGCCTAGTTGGTCCGGCATTTCTTGAAGAAAAGTGTCCAGTTTTTTCTTGAAGATGTCCACCTTTTGTTCCACTAGTTGTGCTTGCGGAGCTCTGTTTTTTCGGCCCGCCTGTCAACTTTTAATCAATCAACTGTTACTAACTAATTTCTCCCCCCCCCCACACACACGGACGCACAAGGTACCATCTGGGAGGTGAAATTCTGCAAGAGTCAAATAGAGAGAAAGATCTGGGGGTTGATATCACACCGAACCTGTCCCCAGAGGCCCACATCAAAAGGATATCATCAAGCGGCATATGCTAGACTGGTCAACATAAGAACTGCCTTTAGAAACTTGTGTAAGGAATCGTTCAGGACCCTATATACCACTTATTTCAGACCAATCCTGGAATATGCAGCTCAGCCTGGAGTCCATACCTAGTTAAACACAAGAAATAGTTAGAGAAGATTCAGCGGTATGCCACGAGATTCGTCCCGGAACTGAGAGGAATGAGCTACGAGGAAAGGCTAAAGGAGCTGAACTTCACGTCCCTGGAAAACAGAAGAGTAAGGGGAGACATGATAACCACCTACAAAATTCTCAGGGGAATTGGCAGGGAGGACAAAGACAAACCCTTTAGCACGGGTGGAACACGAACAAGGGGACACAGGTGGAAGCTGAGCACCCACATGAGCCACAGAGACATGAGAAAGAACTTTTTCAGTGTCAGAGTGGTTAACAAATGGAATACACTAGGCAGTAATGTGGTGGAGGCTGACTCCATACACAGTTTATAATGTAGATATGATAGAGCCCAGTAGGCTCAGGAATCTGTACACCAGTTGTTTGACAGTTGAGAGGCGAGACCAAAGAGCCAAAGCTCAACCCCCGCAAGCATAACTAGGTGAGTACAACTAGGTGAGTACACACACACATACACACACACGAAGATATTTGAAACGGGTACAAAATATTGACTACTGACGTGCCCAAACGGCTCCACAAACCAAGAACATTAATATGCCTAAATACCTTGAGCCGCTAAGAGGAAGGCTGATTATATCATGGTATATAAAGTACGAGGTAACTGTACTAAGCTCACCATGACTATACGAGGTAACTGTACTAAGCTCACCATGACTATACGAGGTAACTGTACTAAGCTCACCATGACTATACGAGGTAACTGTACTAAGCTCACCATGACTATACGAGGTAACTGTACTAAGCTCACCATGACTATACGAGGTAACTGTACTAAGCTCACCATGACTATAGATGATATATTACTTTAACGTGCACCTCCCTTCTCAAAATTAATTTTGATTAAAATGACGTAAACGTCGCCAACTTATTAGTGAAACGTGACAAACAGACTCCGTGGAGTTTATTCAGCTAACTTGATAGTCAAACAAAAAAAATTATGTCATCTCGACGTCCGGCTAAATTATAAAAATTAACTTTTAGAGAGTAATTTTTTAACCTTCTTTCCAAGTCAGCAGCGTAGGAAACATTGGACAAGATTGGTGCTAGAATAATTTATCTCACCCTTTCCTGTCTTTCAATAATATGTCTGGAAAATAAAAAAGGAAAAAAGTGCCCAAAATACATGAACTCTTCACATACCGTAATATATACCTCAGTCCCAGACGAGTAGGCCCAACACCCTTGAAGCTCAAGCTCTGAAGGTCACATTCTACGGTCTGTTAAGTCGAAATGTTCACTCTTGTTTCCTAGACAAGAATGAACCGTCCAACTTTATATTATATTATATTATATTATATTATATTATATAATATGTCGTGCCCTCCCTCCAGTGGTGGTGTTCCTGCAATATTTCTTATGTGTGTTGGAGGATACTAAGAAGCCGTAGACCTTTGATGTCCTCACATACTTGGAGTACACCTGGAGCGTTAACAAATTCCCTTGCTAGAGGGCATGTTTGGAGCGACACGCACGTACACGGATTATCTTATATATATATATATATATATATATATATATATATATATATATATATATATATATATATATATATATATATATATATTAGTTATTTATATTAAAAAATATCACTGCACAGAAAGGACGACTTCAAGAAAACATGGTTCCTGCGAGAAGTGCTGGATCAAGAGGGTTGTAGTGGACACGGGGTCCTGCGCCTCACTTCAACCATCAACCTCTTCAACAGATACACGAAGACATCACACTACCGTGATAGGCTTCTAGGAGAAAATCAGCTGGAGCAATGAGGCGCCTCGAACCAGCGACTAGGGTTCCAGCCGCGCACCTTACCCCTATACCACAACCTGTTACAAGCTATACAACCTGGGAGGCCAATGAATCCACAGGAAGCCCGGAGGCTTCTCATTGCTCCAATTGATTTTCTGTTGGAGAAAGTCACACATCAAGTCCCAGCACGTCCTCATAAACAAAGACCCAAAGTTCATTCCATCCACCCGCCAAACCCCCAGCTGTTTATGAATGAAAAACGGTTTACACGCGACTCACGACTGATGACGTTCGAACACTTCCGGAACAAGTGCTTCACTGACGACTTTTGTTCGAACCACAACGCTGTAAATGCTTCACCCACGTACTACAAATACAAATAATCACCAACGGAATCTAAACACCTAACCTAACGAGTGCCTAAATATGCACAATATGGTAATATATATGAATATTAATTTATATTTGAGAAAAGTTCTGCTTTGAATCAACAGCATGTTGACCAAACCACACACTAGAAAGTGAAGGGACGACGACGTTTCGGTCCGTCCTTTCTAATGTGTGGTTTGGTCAACATATTTCAGCCACGTTATTGTGACTCCTCGTCTGCATAAACAGCGTGTTCAAACTGATGAATGCGTCTTTGGGGTCGACCGCTGGATGGAATGGACTTTGTTCGCGGACGGGTTGTCTGAGCAATCTGAACCACTTCCACATTAAACATATAAATCTGAGAAGTACAGTGACTCTAGAAGAATGTTCAAGACGAGACAATACACAACATATGTAAATTAAACAGCAACAATACTTTCTCTACAGTAGAAGAAATCTAATCATAAAATAACACAAAAAAGAAAAAAAAAGAACCACCAGCCATTGGAAAAACTAAAATAAATATATATTATACGACTCGAATGCAAAAATCCGAAGTAAAACCCACTTCTAGTATTGGCCTCGGGTAAATAAAATGCAGCATTCACTGATGGCAACTACAACAAAAATGCGATAGATCTGTGAATACAGTATGACTGTTTTCAGTAAACCTCCCTGAAAGACTTCATGAACGTGACAGCAGCCTCGTCTGTGGGTGTCGGAGGCCTAGACAACCTCGTCTGTGGGTGTCGGAGGCCTAGACAACCTCGTCTGTGGGTGTCGGAGGCCTAGACAACCTCGTCTGTGGGGGTCGGAGGCCTAGACAACCTCGTCTGTGGGGGTCGGAGGCCTAGACAACCTCGTCTGTGGGGGTCGGAGGCCTAGACAACCTCGTCTGTGGGGGTCGAAGGCCTAGACAACCTCGTCTGTGGGGGTCGGAGGCCTAGACAACCTCGTCTGTGGGGGTCGGAGGCCTAGACAACCTCGTCTGTGGGTGTCGGAGGCCTAGACAACCTCGTCTGTGGGGGTCGGAGGCCTAGACAACCTCGTCTGTGGGGGTCGGAGGCCTAGACAACCTCGTCTGTGGGGGTCGGAGGCCTAGACAACCTCGTCTGTGGGTGTCGGAGGCCTAGACAACCTCGTCTGTGGGTGTCGGAGGCCTAGACAACCTCGTCTGTGGGGGTCGGAGGCCTAGACAACCTCGTCTGTGGGGGTCGGAGGCCTAGACAACCTCGTCTGTGGGGGTCGGAGGCCTAGACAACCTCGTCTGTGGGTGTCGGAGGCCTAGACAACCTCGTCTGTGGGGGTCGGAGGCCTAGACAACCTCGTCTGTGGGGGTCGGAGGCCTAGACAACCTCGTCTGTGGGTGTCGGAGGCCTAGACAACCTCGACTATGGGTGTCGGAGGCCTAGACAACCTCGTCTGTGGGTGTCGGAGGCCTAGACAACCTCGACTATGGCTGTCGAAGGCCTAGACAACCTCGACTATGGCTGTCGAAGGCCTAGACAACCTCGACTATGGCTGTCGAAGGCCTAGACAACCTCGACTATGGCTGTCGAAGGCCTAGACAACCTCGACTATGGCTGTCGAAGGCCTAGACAACCTCGACTATGGCTGTCGGAGGCCTAGACAACCTAGACTATGGCTGTCGAAGGCCTAGACAACCTCGACTATGGCTGTCGAAGGCCTAGACATCCTCGACTATGGCTGTCGGAGGCCTAGACAACCTCGACTATGGCTGTCGGAGGCCTAGACAACCTCGACTATGGCTGTCGAAGGCCTAGACAACCTCGACTATGACTGTCGAAGGCCTAGACAACCTCGACTATGGCTGTCGAAGGCCTAGACAACCTCGACTATGGCTGTCGAAGGCCTAGACAACCTCGACTATGGCTGTCGAAGGCCTAGACAACCTCGACTATGGCTGTCGAAGGCCTAGACAACCTCGACTATGGCTGTCGGAGGCCTAGACAACCTCGACTATGGCTGTCGAAGGCCTAGACAACCTCGACTATGGTTGTCGAAGGCCTAGACAACCTCGACTATGGCTGTCGAAGGCCTAGACAACCTCGACTATGGCTGTCGAAGGCCTAGACAACCTCGACTATGGCTGTCGAAGGCCTAGACAACCTCGACTATGGCTGACGGAGGCCTAGACAACCTCGACTATGGCTGTCGAAGGCCTAGACATCCTCGACTATGGCTGTCGGAGGCCTAGACAACCTCGACTATGGCTGTCGAAGGCCTAGACAACCTCGACTATGGCTGTCGAAGGCCTAGACAACCTCGACTATGGCTGTCGAAGGCCTAGACAACCTCGACTATGGCTGTCGAAGGCCTAGACAACCTCGACTATGGCTGTCGAAGGCCTAGTCAACCTCGACTATGCTTGTCGAAGGCCTAGACAACCTCGACTATGGCTGTCGAAGGCCTAGACAACCTCGACTATGGCTGTCGAAGGCCTAGTCAACCTCGACTATGCTTGTCGAAGGCCTAGACAACCTCGACTATGGCTGTCGAAGGCCTAGACAACCTCGACTATGGCTGTCGAAGGCCTAGACAACCTCGACTATGGCTGTCGAAGGCCTAGACAACCTCGACTATGGCTGTCGGAGGCCTAGACAACCTCGACTATGGCTGTCGAAGGCCTAGACAACCTCGACTATGGCTGTCGAAGGCCTAGACAACCTCGACTATGGCTGTCGAAGGCCTAGTCAACCTCGACTATGCTTGTCGAAGGCCTAGACAACCTCGACTATGGCTGTCGAAGGCCTAGACAACCTCGACTATGGCTGTCGAAGGCCTAGTCAACCTCGACTATGCTTGTCGGAGGCCTAGACAACCTCGACTATGGCTGTCGAAGGCCTAGACAACCTCGACTATGGCTGTCGAAGGCCTAGACAACCTCGACTATGGCTGTCGAAGGCCTAGACAACCTCGACTATGGCTGTCGAAGGCCTAGACAACCTCCCCGGACACTTCACCCAACCCAAACGCACCAACAACACACTCATCACAAACACTAAACATTCTACACATCCCCAAAGGTCAATTAATGTTGATCCTTAATATGAGGTCAAGGATTGTTATTGTCAATAAAATATAAAGGTTGTAAACATTACTGAAACAAGAAGACAAACTTTACCAGGTGTAAATAAAGCCTTCCAAGATGGACTGAGAGACCATTTGGTCACCACTTGGTCCGGGAGACATCTCCCGTCACGCAGGGTGCAGTTGCGCCTCCACAGATCTCCAGTATCATCTTTTGATACTGGTAATGGCTCGAAAGGGCCACCACTTACGGGCTATTCATGCCCGTGCCACCTCTTGGGTGGCTTAATCTTCATCAATCAATCAATGGACTGAGAAATTGACAGTTGGGATTAAACTCTGACAAACACAGGTTTCTAAGTCAAGCGCGGGAAAACAGTTATACAGATATATCAGCTAAACAATCGCTATATTGTCAAATATAACTGTGGTATTTGGAAATTCTGAAATCTTCGAAATAGGGTACCAGGGGCGGGATTCGCCCAGCATTGACCTGTCCACTTACATCATTCCTCAGACCCGTACATCATTCCCGTACGAAAGCCGTACATCATTCCCGTACGAAAGCCGTACATCATTCCCGTACGAAAGCCGTACATCATTCTCGTACGAAAGCCGTACATCATTCCCGTACGAAAGCCGTACATCATTCCCGTACGAAAGCCGTACATCATTCTCGTACGAAAGCCGTACATCATTCCCGTACGAAAGTCATACATCATTCACGTACGGAAGCCGTACATCATTCCCATAAGAAAGCCATACATCATTCCTATAAGAAAGCCATACATCATTCCCATACGAAAGCCGTACATCATTTCTCAATCATGACACCTTAATTTACAGTAACCCAACAGTTTATGACCGCCGAAGAGCTTTTCCTTAACAATAAGAACTATCACAGCCGCTAAGTTTCGAAGTCCGTAAAGAGTTTTGATTATAAAGACCAAGTCGCCACCACTGAGTTAAGATGTACGGGTGTCGTGAGGGGCCACCCAAGTGTTTGCTGTAACCTGGGGCCAGATTCACGAAGCAGTTACGCAAGCACTTACGAACCTGTACATCTTTCCTCAATCTTTGACGACTTTGGTTACATTTATTAAACAGTTTACAAGCATGAAAACTTGCCAATCAACTGTTGTTATTGTTATAAACAGCCTCCTGGTGCTTCGGAGCTCATTAACTGTTTAATAATTGTAAACAAAGCCGCCAAAGATTGAGAAAAGATGTACAGATTCGTAAGTGCTACATAACTGCTTCGTGAATCTGGCTCCTGGCCTTGGTCACCTTTAACGTGACCTTGTGACCCCATTTGGATTATGTAGTGGCGTTTCGTGAGTGGAAATCTAAAGGTGGATGTAATGCCCATTATTTTAACACCATTGAGAAGGGCTTACTACATTAATCCCAGACGTTACCAACCTCGCTAATGAGACGATTAAGAAATTTTACGTTCGCGAGAAAAGCAGAGTTTTGTGGGGAGTGACTGAAGGATATAAATGGACCATTAACGAGGATAATTCCATATAAACGGACAATTAACGAGGATAATTCCATATAAACGGACAATTAACGAGGATAATTCCATATAAACGGACAATTAACGAGGATAATTCCATATAAACGGACAATTAACGAGGATAATTCCATATAAACGGACAATTAACGAGGATAATTCCATATAAACGGACAATTAACGAGGATAATTCCATATAAACGGACAATTAACGAGGATAATTCCATATAAACGGACAATTAACGAGGATAATTCCATATAAACGGACTTAACGTGTATATACATCCCTTATAAAGGGATGTATATATGGTAATATAAATATCAATCCAAATTAGAGCATGAAACAAATATATATTTTCTAATTAAGACATATATATTCAACACATATACAGGCAAGTTTGGGACTTATGGAATGTATATAGGAACTGATAATAAAAATAATAAAATTTTAATTTGTTTGTAAACACGTAGTAATTAATAATATCCATGGTACTGAAGTCGATAAAAGTTCCCAGACATCAAAAAAATTATAATTTATCAGTTAAACAAAAAATTAATTCACGTTACTTATATTAGGAATGAGGAAATTCTGACATTGAACTTGAAAATATGTGGTAATTGTAAAATATTTGTTTAACTTACACTACTCATCTCTCTCTCAACCAATTTCCACCCGTCCGCCATATGGAGGAGCAACAGTCACCTGTTTACCAGGAGCCTACCTGAAGAGGGTCTCCAGAGTTGTTCTACTCAATAATGTGACACCTGTGTGTTAGTTTAACACCTGTGTGTTAGTTTAACACCTGTGTGTTAGTTTAACACCTGTGTGTTAGTTTAACACCTGTCTGTTAGTTTAACACCTGTGTGTTAGTTTAACACCTGTGTGTTAGTCTAACACCTGTGTGTTAATGTGTTACATTACATTAACACACAGGTGTTACATTAACACCTGTGTGCTAGTCAAAAGTCAAAAGTGTCTTCGAGCATTGCTTGGAGAGTCGAAGAACCCCTAGAACCTCAACCAGGCACAATCCAGGTACAGTCTGATTGACCAAACTGGTTAAACCAGGAGGCCTATGGCCGGAGGCCGGGGACACTAATCCCTAGAGCCCCCCCATTCGGCAAGACTAAAAATTTTAGCGTAGCTGTCAGCAAGATTTGGAGTTTTAATCCCCGCGACGCGACGGAGACGTTTGGGCAAGTTTCATTTCCCCCTAGCAGTAAATAGCTACCCGGGAGTTAGACAACTGTTGTGGGATGCCTCCTTCGTCTAAGAGATACTAGGAGGAGGGGTTGGGGGGGTTGGGGGGGGGGGGGAATCTCGATAAGCCTTATCGATTTTCAGTCCCCAAAGAACGGGAAAAGCAAAAATGATTTGAAAATCTGTTGCTATAGAACACCGAGAACTCACTGAACACGAACAAGGGGACACAGGTAGAAACTTAGTACCCAAATAAGCCTTAGAGACATTTTTTTTTTCGGTGTCAGGGTAGTTAACAAATGGAATGAAATAGGCTGGGTTTTTTCTACCACAGACGTGGCCACGCATTTACAATGCTAACCAGCATATATACATTTTCTTCTGTCCTCCATGGACAGGGTTAGAGATTTGATAAACATATAGTTCAGTGATTTATTGAACAATCAACCAGAGAAGGTGATTGTAGTGCCTTTAAAACGGTAATGTAACCTATATACATAAATACACAGATTTACGTCTGTTTTACATAAACAATGTTCGAATTGTCTTTGTACATAGTGTCAATATTGTGCGTTTACAAATGTGAAATGCAATTCTTCATTAGGCAGTGATGTGGTGGAGGCTGACTCCATACACAGTTTCAAGTGTAGATTTGATAAGAGCCCAGTAGGCTCAGGAATCTGTACACCAGTTGATTGACAGTTGAGAGGAGGGACCATAGAGCCAAAGCTCAACCCCCGCAAGCACAAGCAGGTGAGTACAAGCAGGTGAGTACATAAATGTTTCAGGTTTCAAGGAGATGGAGAGAGGCGTTCTCCAGATATCACACACACACACACACACACACACACACACACACACACACACACACACACACACACACACACACACACACACACACACACACCACACACACACACACACACACACACACACAGGAATCATTCAGAATCTTGTACACCACATATGTAAGACCAATCCTGGAGTATGCGGCCCCAGCATGGAGCCCGTACCTTGTCAAGCACAAGACGAAGCTGGAAAAAGTCCAAAGGTATGCTACTAGACTAGTCCCAGAACTAAGAGGCATGAGTTATGAGGAAAGGCTGCGGGAAATGCACCTCACGACACTGGAAGACAGAAGAGTAAGGGGGGACATGATCACAACCTACAAAATCCTCAGGGGAATCGACCGGGTAAACAAGGACGAACTTTTCAACACTGGTGGGACGCGAACAAGGGGACACAGGTGGAAGCTGAGTACCCAAATGAGCCACAGAGACGTTAGAAAGAACTTTTTCAGTGTCAGAGTAGTTAGTAAATGGAATGCATTAGGCAGTGATGTGGTGGAGGCTGACTCCATACACAGTTTCAAATGTAGATATGATAGAGCCCAATAGGCTCAGGAATCTGTACACCAGTTGATTGACGGTTGAGAGGCGGGACCAAAGAGCCAGAGCTCAACCCCCGCAAGCACAATTAGGTGAGTACAATTAGGTGAGTACACACACACGCACACACACACACACACACACACACACACACACACACACACACACACACACAACCTACCCATAATGACCCCATCCTTCCCTTGACTTTTCTTCCAAAATAACCTGTTTCACCTAATAACATTGGCCAACTACTGAGTGACCTCACAGACACACCTGTGACGACCTCCCAGACACACCTATGACGACCTCCCAGACACACACCTGTACCGACCTCAGACACACCTGTGACCACCTCCCAGACACACCTATGACGACCTCCCAGACACACACCTGTAACGACCTCAGACACACCTGTGACCACCTCCCAGACACACCTATGACGACCTCCCAGACACACACCTGTAACGACCTCAGACACACCTGTGACCACCTCCCAGACACACCTATGACGACCTCCCAGACACACACCTGTAACGACCTCAGACACACCTATGACGACCTCCCAGACACACCTATGACGACCTCCCAGACACACACCTGTAACGACCTCAGACACACCTGTGACCACCTCCCAGACACACCTATGACGACCTCCCAGACACACACCTGTAACGACCACCCAGACACACCTGTGACCACCTCCCAGACATACCTGTGACCACCTCCCAGACACACACCTGTAACAACAGGTGTATGAGAGTAACGTGACCCCCTCCCCCACCCACCCGCAGGAGACGCAGGTGGGGGCTGTGAACGACGGCCGCTACACGTACTCGACGGCCCGCGGGTGGGGTCACAAGGAGCTGGCCGAGCCCGTGTGGGGCTACCCGCCCCGGATACAGAAGAGTCGCCGCATCCCGGAGATGAGAGAGGGCCACGGCCACAGACTCGACCACGGGGTAAGTCTACACATTCACTACGTCCGTAAATGGAATTTTCTGAATAAAACATGATTCGTTGGACATTTTTTTTTTCAAATTAATTACTTTTCTTTCAGATTTTTTAATTAAAAAATGTCATGTCGGGTGTTCTTCAATTTCCGAGTGCTCTTGAAATGTTGTTGTTGTTGTTGTTGTTAAAGATTCACTACCTGGAACAAAAAGTTTCAAGTAGCACGGGCTATGGTGAGCCCGTAGTGGACTTGAAAGGTGGTGAAACACCTACCGGACATATGCTAAAGGAAGCTGCTCAATTATTCTGTCTTCCGCTAACTACATTTTTCTGTAAAACGCTCAAGACGGTAAAGGAGAAATGATCAGGGCAAAGCGCCAAGCCATTACGACTATATAGCACTGGGAAGGGGGTCAGGATAAGGATTTGTGATGGGACGGGGGGAAAGGAATGGTGCCCAACCACTTGTGGACGGTCGGGGATTGAACGCTGACCTGCATGAAGCGAGACCGTCGCTCTACCGTCCAGCCCAAGTGGTTGGGCGGTCACACAGATTTTTTTAAGGAAAACAAACGTAGTCGTACAATACGGGCGGGCGGGCGCGCTCGCACGAGCAAGCAAGAGAGCGCGAGAATAAAGACTAAGATAAATTAGATCGGGAGACAGTATACCGGACAACCGATACAGTTAGCAAGGCGGGGTCCAGGAGCTAACACCTTGATTCTGCAGGCACAAATAGGTGAATGCAAATAGATGAACACAGGTCAGATCCTGACGTGTGTTAGGATGTGATGCACCACACACACACACACACACACACACACACACACACACACACACACACACACACACACACACACACACACACAAACACACACACACACACACACACACACACACACACACCACACACACACACACACACACACACACACACACACACACACACACACACACACACACACACACACACAAACACACACACACACACACACCTACACACTAAGGGAGGAGTGAAGGCAAATGGAGGGTAGATAGAGTGAGTGAGTGAGCAGAAGAATGAGTGAGTGCGTGAGCAAGCAGAGGAGCAGAAGCAGCAGGTAAGGGTGGATGGAGAAATCAATACCACTTAAATGTTTGTTAGTGTGTTGGTCAGTCTACACCCCCGCCGGACTGACACCCAGAACACCCCCCCCCCAGCCACCCACGAAATGCCCATTATACATCCGATATGAGATACACCAGTATCTTTCATCTCTTGGAGATGAGGCCCTTTTGCTCCGGTTGGTCGCGGAGCTCGGTCCCCTCCGGTTTGAATTCTCATATTGGGAGTCTGAAAAGTAACTTGAGAGGTCGACACCAGCCACGCCACCAGTGGATGATGGTGATGGATGATGAGGATGATGATGGGTGATGAACCACAGGTCACGTGGGACTATAGAGAAGCCCCCAGCCTTTGGTGTCACCACCTCATTAAAAAAAATCTGGAAAAAAATATTAAATCACGCACCATATTTTATATATATATATATATATATATATATATATATGCGAACAAGCCTGAATGGTCCCCAGGACATATGCAACTGAAAACTCACACCCCAGAAGTGACTCGAACCCATACTCCCAGAAGCAACGCATCTGGTATGTACAAGACGCCTTAATCCACTTGACCATCACGACCGGACATAATGAGGTGATAGCCGAGGCTATTTGAACCACCCCACCGCCGGCGCCGGCACTCCGAGTGCCGGCGGTGGGGTGGTTCAAATAGCCTCGGCTATCACCTCATTATGTCCGGTCGTGATGGTCAAGTGGATTAAGGCGTCTTGTACATACCAGATGCGTTGCTTCTGGGAGTATGGGTTCGAGTCACTTCTGGGGTGTGAGTTTTCAGTTATATATATATATATATATATATATATATATATATATATATATATATATATATATATATATAAAATATAACACTGAAGTTATCTTTGCATGAAAAGGTTCATTAAGACTCTCATTATAAGAATTCTGAGAGCGCTAAGAGCAGACATTCGCCTCGGGGTTCATCAGGTAATATGTCCTTCAAAAAACCCCGGAGTCTTGCTTTTGATCTTCACAACTTTGGGAGTTTTTATCTTGATGGGTTAAGGCGCTGCTGGGCTGATGGCTCAAGGTCCTCTTCTTAAAGCCCCAATCTTTTGTCATTCCAAATTATTTTCTATATACGCCAAAGACAGTGATGATATGGTAAATATACTGGCTATTTTTTTGTTTTAGGAAGGACGAGGTTGTTTGAAACGGCGGTACAAAACATTTCACTACTTTCTACAGCCAGAACATGTCCTTGCGTTTTCTGCTTAATAATGCAACCCGTTCTCGCACTTGCTTTCAGTCAATATTGGCTTATTTAATAAGTGCATATGTGACATACTAATTGATTGTGAATATTTTAGTTTACCTTGAAAAGCTTCATAGAAAACACCGACCTCACCTAACCTTCTTAGTATGTATAAGCATCTTATTGCTTCATATTTACAATTATTACTTAACTTATCAACGGTATAGGTTAAGCAATAATTGTAATTAAGAAGCAATAAGATGCTTATCTTAACATACTAAGAAGGTTAGGTAAGGTCGGTGTTTTCTATGAAGCTTTTCAAGGTAAACTAAAATATTCACAATCAATTAGTATGTCACATATGCACTTATTAAATAAGCCAATATTGACTTTAAGCAAGTGCGAGAACGGGTTGAATAATGAACACCAAACAAATAGTTCATTGTTAACGATGCGCGATATTTCTGGCAAGAGTTGTCGACTAACAATCCATTCGTAAGTTGTTAAACTTAACATTCATTGATGCAATAGTCTTCACTGTCATTAAGGCTCCTTCCAAAGAACTTCATTTTCTTTTCAACAAGCTGATAATTTTTAGGCTCTGGATGAGAGGACTTGGGCGGGACTTGAGGGCGGGACTTACTCAGCTAACGAGGAAACGGGGCGTTGTGGGAGGACGGAGGGGGGAAGGGGGCGGGGGAAGAGGGGAGGGAAGCAGCGGTGGACGTAGTTGTGGTGGTGTGCTTACTTAACTACAATTAGGTAAGGCTAGGCACACTGATAGGTAAGCACAAGGTCCTTCCCAGTCTCCTGCCAGCCTTGTTGCCTCTCTTGCGCTGTAAATAAAGTACCTTTGCACCTTTATAACACACGCACCTTTGTCACACACTGATACGTTGTTGCTTGCCTGTTGCTCTCTGTAGGGTCAGGTGACCACCAGGCAGGTCAGTGTTGCTTTCACTAGTGGTGGACACTGACGGTTCTCCACCATCCACCTACTGGACAATAGGTATACAGGGAGTACACCTGCACAGGGTTCTGGAGTTCTTCTACCCTCCCAAGCCCGGCCCCAGGCCAGACGTGACTTGTGAGAGCTTGGTCCAACAGGCTTGTTGCTTGGAGCGGCCCGCAGGCCCACATATCCACCACAGCCCGGTTGATCAGGCACTTTCCACAGGAACCAGTAAAATTTTCCGATTGAACATGTCCACTTTCGTACCGGTAATATTTCGTATGTTCACCGAGAGGATACTGAACAGTGGTTGACCTGTACCGCTGTTCATCGCGTGTTCTCAAAGTGTTCTTACTGCACCTCAACTCCTCCGCGGGTCTGTTCTGCTGCCCCTCCCGTACCTTGGGCTCTTATTTTACTGTGCATAATTGGGACCTGGTGTTCCAGTGTCTTGCATCTCCTTACTGTGCGATACCCCCCCCCCCCCCCCGCTCTCCCTCGTCTGCTGTCTATCTTGAGGTTATCTTGAGATGATTTCGGGGCTTTTAGTGTCCCCGCGGCCCGGTCCTCGACCAGGCCTCCACCCCCAGGAAGCAGCCCGTGACAGCTGACTAACACCCAGGTACCTAATTTACTGCTAGGTAACAGGCCATTGTCTACAGAATACCTTTCGTGAGCTTTGGCGGTGGCGATTATTTGGGTGCTGCATTGTGTGTATGCGTACTACATAGTGCAAGTGAGTACCAAGTGGTACTTGAAGCGGTACTCCCAAGTGATCTGAATAGTATCAACATTGTAGTGGATTCAATGAATATGAGCCATCACAATTCATCCTTTTTTTCTTACTTGTGCTATATTCGCTGTGTCAAGCTCACTTTACATGCTGTTTTCCATCTTTGAGAGCTGATGTATCTTAAAACTATCTCAAAAGAAAGTAATCATTTGAGATCAGATCTCAAAGAAATTAAATACTGTGTCTTGTACAGTACTCTGTATTTCATTTCATTTTTTAATTTTCATCATACCTAATTATTTGGAATTGATCGCACTTAACATCTCGTATTTTTCTATAACCCAATCAAAGACTTTACTGATATCGGCTGGTAGTATTCTGTGTCTTCTACTGAAGTAACTGTCATACTGATTTCTGTGACGTCCGCATAGAATGATACTAAGCTGTATACTATATTTTTGTCTATACTTTTGCCCTGGGGTAGAGTGGTGCCAGGACTGTGCCCTGGGGTAGAGTGGTGCTAGGATTGTGCCCTGGGGTACAGTGGTGCCAGGACTGTGCCCTGGGGTACAGTGGTGCTGTAACACTGTAAAAGTGTTTGAGTTAGTTTATTTAAAATATATATAGAGTACATGAGTCACAGACAAGGATCTGAGAGGCGCCAGTTGTCTGCCTGAGATCTCACACCTCTAACCGTTAACGACCCCAAGTGACCTGAGGTCAGATCATGAGAATTTCACCTTGCTTCCGCTAAGCTTATAATTGTAGTCTGGTAGCCTTCAAACATGCCGACGTTTAAGGAGTGGCTTGGTAGTGCCGGAGGCTATCTATTTGTGGGCGGAGTTAGCTACTAGGTTCCCCAATATAAACTCGGAGAGCTATCCAGAAAGAAGGATTAAGAGACAGAACAGCAGACGAGAGCAGAGACCTGCTCCCTACCAGGGAGGCTGTCGGCCGGCAGGGGCGAGACAGTCTCTGTCAAGCTACAGACCCCCCCCCCCCTCTCTATTCAACTTAGACTCAGTACTCGGTGAGTGAACATTAAGGTGACTTGGTCGTGTTTACATATGTTGTGTGATGATCAGGGGCAGTCAAGTTGTAGGGTTCTCAGATTCTTGGATGATGACTCACTTTGCATATTAAACTGGAACATTTTAATTGAATTGCTAAATTATGATACTTCATGTGAAATATAATTATGAATTTATTATTTAAATTGTGTTTAACTTTGTTCCCTAAAGATTTTGAGTTGAGGTGAGAAAGCCTCTGTAGTTACTGGTTTCATGGTTTAGAATGAGTACATGATAAAGATGGGAACTACTAATAATGAACTCATGATAACATCTTTTGAGAATTTTGTGATACAGGCAAGTTCCATTCCTTGTCTTGTATGTAATGATCATGAATGGATGGTGGCAGCATTTCGTCTTCTACTATCTACTCTTCTACTTCTACTATCTACTCTTCTCCTTCTACCTATCTACACCTCTCCCTCCACCCTTCTCTAAACTCTCACTTTCAACTAATGACCCTCCTTGCCCCTCCCACCTCTCTCCCTCTCACCCCAAACCCTCACTAATTACTTCACTATTCATTTCTTTCCTCTCGTATTCTCTTATACGTTTGTGGCAATGATTCTGTATTCTAGAGTTCTCTCTAGAGTTTCGGGTAACTGATCAAGTGACGGCGCCTTGTAGTCTTAGCACCTAGGTAGTCAAATACCTAGGTTACAAGGTGTTGAACGAGAGAGGTTGCCTTAGGAACTCTGGAGGGTGCTCTAGAATAGTTAGCTAACTGGGGACGGGATAACGGACTAGAGAGAGCTGTTTCCCCCGGCCTCGTTAGTTAACTGGGGGGGGTGGAATAATGGACAAGGTAGAGCTATTTCCCCCACCCCCCGTTACAATGGTGGCAGCGGTGTTGAACAATGTTGTAGGTAGTTGGTGTTCTTTTAACATTGTTCAGTCCCACGTGTCTTTTTGCCGCTCAGGCGCTATCAGGGAGATCTTGACAGGTGTTTTACTTTCGCGATTTAGCGAGTTTTCAGGTTAGGAGATAGTGATTTTCTGACGATGTATTTTAGTGAGTTTGTGAGTTTTGTGGTGTTCAGGGAATGTTCACCAGAACTTGCGTGTGTAGTGATTAATGTTAGTGATAAGATTTGGCGATTTGGGAACTTAGCGGTGTTGGTAGTGCAGGTCAGCTGAGTGTGACAGGTGACCTCGCATGTCCCACGGGGACACCCAGCCACCGCTGGTCTCCAGGTCAGTGGGGAGTGGCAGGTGTAGTTCTTAAGTAGTTTAAGTGTGGTTCTGCTCAGATTATTGCGATCGACTGTTTTACTCCATTTGAACGCAATAACCCGAGGTGTACTGGTATTGTACAGCATGCTAGTGTGGACTAGTGTGTCAGTAGACTTCACGTTGGGGACGCTCGACGTTAGATAGTCTGGTCACAGGGGTGACAACAGTTTGGGAGTTGTTTACCGGCGGAGAAGCTAGGGAAACACTCTGGGTCACGTAGGTGGCTGTAGGTTAAGGGTGGGAGTAATGGTTAATTATGTACTTAAGATTAGGAACGGTACAGTTAAGTTTAGGCTAGTGTTTTGTCTATTAGTGTTGATTTTTTTTTGTGACAAGTTAAAAGTAGTGATGACCTTATTCTCTCTTCTCTAACTTTACTCTGTTACTGTTTTATGTTCCACCAAGTCAATATCATTCAGAGTTAATTGAATTATTAAAAATTGAAGTGTAGTTGTTGCCAGGAGGAGAGCGGTATGATAGGACTGTGTAACCCTATACAAACGACAGGGTCACACAAACATCTTGGGAACACGTATTGTCGCCTTTCTGTTCATTTCACAGGTGGGAGCCAGAAGAGAGGAGAGACGCACATACAGAAGAGGGAGACGGCTGCCTTATACCACACTCACGGCTGTTCCTCACCACCACGACGACCAGCCCCTACCTGGATGTCAGGGCCACCACCACCACCACCACCCCAGGGGACCCCAAGATGCAGCCCTCTCGGTCGGTCAACATTGGTCTACCCAGTGGACCCCAAGACGGACGGACCCCAGTGGACCCCAAGACGGACGGACCCCCAGTGGACCCCAGGTCGTTCTGCAGACGGCCCCAGACGACCCAGTAATGATGGAAGAGGAGCAACAACGACTCCAGTCTGTCCCACCAACATCGGTCTACCCAGGATGGACCCCAGGACGGACAGACCCCCAATGGACCCCAGGTCGCTTGTCAAAGACCCATGGGAGGAGGAAGAGAGAAGAAAGAAGAAAGAAGAGAGAAGAAAGAAGAGAGAAGAAAGAAGAGAGAAGAAAGAAGAAGATAAGCCAAGCTGAGACACGATACCTAGTGTCCCTTGCTGGTGTCAGCATTATTGCATGGAGCGTAATTGCAAGACAGGATCGTTGCCTTGACTGGCCGCCCCTCCTACAAGCATGTTGCTCTGTTGAGTGATTCTTCCTGTGTCATGCGGACTTGATGTGGCTGTCAGAAGTAGCTCTCTGAAGGAGGCGTGCTGGAGCAACAGGGAGGAAGAAGAGTAGGATGGGATTTCTACTGTTGGCAACTATATGAAGGTCTCGAAACTTGTAGTCCCTATAGCTGTGAAGAACCCCAATATACGTCTCTCATGGTGACTGACGTAGGGCCAATTACAGATCAGCTGGGACAACCGAATTCCACGGTCCTGTGCTCAGTTCAAGTAGTAACGGCTTTCGGGTTGACCAAGTGTTGTTGTGCGTTAACGACGGAGAAGCGACGGAGGCAGTTGTGTTGAAGAAATGTGGTACAGGATTATCTACAAGACCAAGCAGTGACGTCGCCCAGCCAGAGACAATGGACGTCTGTCTACATATTTCATTTTTTAGAGTAGGATGATGTATATTTGTTTAGCTAGGATGTATTCTTTTCGTTAATAAAGTTGTCGCACACGGCTAGCTTGCTTTAGCAGTGTTGCAAAAACTTTATTTTCGGGGAGAAGGGGGAGAGAGGGAGAGGTGTAGATAGGTAGAAGGAGAAGAGTAGATAGTAGAAGTAGAAGAGTAGATAGTAGAAGACGAAATGCTGCCACCATCCATTCATGATCATTACATACAAGACAAGGAATGGAACTTGCCTGTATCACAAAATTCTCAAAAGATGTTATCATGAGTTCATTATTAGTAGTTCCCATCTTTATCATGTACTCATTCTAAACCATGAAACCAGTAACTACAGAGGCTTTCTCACCTCAACTCAAAATCTTTAGGGAACAAAGTTAAACACAATTTAAATAATAAATTCATAATTATATTTCACATGAAGTATCATAATTTAGCAATTCAATTAAAATGTTCCAGTTTAATATGCAAAGTGAGTCATCATCCAAGAATCTGAGAACCCTACAACTTGACTGCCCCTGATCATCACACAACATATGTAAACACGACCAAGTCACCTTAATGTTCACTCACCGAGTACTGAGTCTAAGTTGAATAGAGAGGGGGGGGGGGGGGGGTCTGTAGCTTGACAGAGACTGTCTCGCCCCTGCCGGCCGACAGCCTCCCTGGTAGGGAGCAGGTCTCTGCTCTCGTCTGCTGTTCTGTCTCTTAATCCTTCTTTCTGGATAGCTCTCCGAGTTTATATTGGGGAACCTAGTAGCTAACTCCGCCCACAAATAGATAGCCTCCGGCACTACCAAGCCACTCCTTAAACGTCGGCATGTTTGAAGGCTACCAGACTACAATTATAAGCTTAGCGGAAGCAAGGTGAAATTCTCATGATCTGACCTCAGGTCACTTGGGGTCGTTAACGGTTAGAGGTGTGAGATCTCAGGCAGACAACTGGCGCCTCTCAGATCCTTGTCTGTGACTCATGTACTCTATATATATTTTAAATAAACTAACTCAAACACTTTTACAGTGTTACAGTGCTAGGACTGTGCCCTGGGGTAGAGTGGTGCCAGGACTGTGCCCTGGGGTAGAGTGGTGCCAGGACTGTGCCCTGGGGTAAAGTGGTACTAGGATTGTGCCCTGGGATACAGTGGTGCCAGGACTGTGCCCTGGGGTACAGTGGTGCCAGGACTGTGCCCTGGGGTACAGTGGCGCTAGGACTGTGCCCTGGGGTACAGTGGTGCTAGGATTGTGCCCTGGGGTACAGTGGTGCTAGGACTGTGCCCTGGGGTACAGTGGTGCTAGGATTGTGCCCTGGGGTACACTGGTGCCAGGATTGTGCCCTGGGGTACAGTGGTGCTAGGACTGTGCCCTGGGGTACAGTGGTGCTAGGATTGTGCCCTGGGGTACAGTGGTGCTAGGACTGTGCCATGGGGTACACTGGTGCCAGGACTGTGCCCTGAGATATAGAGCTTTTCACTGTTCTTGGACTTTATTTTGTTTGATTGCTACTCTTTACTTTTGTTTGACAGAAAATTCCATATACATCGCCTTACTTTACCTGTTATTCCTATTAATCTCATCTTATGAGCTGTCACCCCATGGTCACATGTACCCAGTGCCAGTGCCAAGTCAGTGTACACAGCATCCACATTTTATTTTTTTGATTCTTACGTGATTTTATCATAGGGGTTTAAGTAGCTGCGAAATAGCATATGATCTTCCCAGGTCTAAATCCATATTGACCTGGATCGTAAAGTTAATTGTTTCCCATAAAGCCGAGAGATTTGATGCCTATTCACCTTTTCAAAAACTTGTAATTATGTTTGATGTTAGAAGTGTACTCGGTCTGTTAGTTTCAGTCCGTGTTTTGCAACTTCCATTGTGCAGTGGAGTTGTGTTTATTGATTCAAAGTGTTGCTGGTGTCTGGCCTGTATCCAAGCTTTTCCTCCACTCTATACCGAGTGCTGTTGCTGGTGTCTGGCCTGTATCCAAGCTTTTCCTCCACTCTATACCGAGTGCTGTTGCTGGTGTCTAGCCTGTATACAAGCTTTTCCTCCACTCTATACCGAGTGCTGTTGCTGGTGTCTGGCCTGTATCCAAGCTTTTCCTCCACTCTATACCGAGTGCTGTTGCTGGTGTCTGGCCTGTATACAAGCTTTTCCTCCACTCTATACCGAGTGCCGTTGCTGGTGTCTGGCCTGTATACAAGCTTTTCCTCCACTCTATACCGAGTGCTGTTGCTGGTGTCTGGCCTGTATACAAGCTTTTCCTCCACTCTATACCGAGTGCTCTTTTCTGTTGATACTTTATATTTCTTGATAAATATGCAATATGAGGGCATAGACATGATGTCAATGTCTATTTCAAAGTTTGCTTTGCTCGTGTTATTCTTTTTGATAATTACTTACTTTGCTCGTGTTAGAGTCTCAAGAGTTTTGGACATCATTCATAAGGAATTTTGGATCTTCAGCTTTCAAGCTGTTTATTGGGGGGGGGGGGGGGGGTGCTAATTTTTTCTTTTTATCTTTTTAAACAGTATTTCGCCAAATTTCTTTGTCGTGGTGTGGATGTGAAGAGTGTGGTGAGTGTTGGGTGAGTGTTGGGTGAGTGTTGGGTGAGTGTGAGGTGAGTGTTGGGTGAGTGTTGGGTGAGTGTTGGGTGAGTGTTGGGTGAGTGTTGGGTGAGTGAGAGGTGAGTGTGAGGTGAGTGTTGGGTGAGTGTTGGGCGAGTGTTGGGTGAGTGTTGGGTGAGTGTTGGGTAAGTGTTGGGTGAGTGTTGGGTGAGTGTTGGGTGAGTGTTGGGTGAGTGTGAGGTGAGTGTTGGGTGAGTGTGAGGTGAGTGTTGGGTGAGTGTGAGGTGAGTGTTGGGTGAGTGTTGGGTGAGTGTTGGGTGTGAGGTGAGTGTTGGGTGAGTGTTGGGTGAGTGTTGGGTGAGTGTGAGGTGAGTGTTGGGTGAGTGTTGGGTGAGTGTGAGGTGAGTGTTGGGTGAGTGTGAGGTGAGTGTTGGGTGAGTGTGAGGTGAGTGTTGGGTGAGTGTTGGGTGAGTGTGAGGTGAGTGTTGGGTGAGTGTTGGGTGAGTGTTGGGTGAGTGTGAGGTGAGTGTTGGGTGAGTGTTGGGTGAGTGTTGGGTGAGTGTGAGGTGAGTGTTGGGTGAGTGTTGGGTGAGTGTTGGGTGAGTGTTGGGTGAGTGTTGGGTGAGTGTGAGTTGAGTGTTGGGTGAGTGTTGGGTGAGTGTTGGGTGAGTGTTGGGTGAGTGTTGGGTGAGTGTGAGGTGAGTGTTGGGTGAGTGTGAGGTGAGTGTGAGGTGAGTGTGAGGTGAGTGTTGGGTGAGTGTGAGGTGAGTGTTAGGTGAGTGTGAGGTGAGTGTTGGGTGAGTGTTGGGTGAGTGTTGGGTGAGTGTTGGGTGAGTGTGAGTTGAGTGTTGGGTGAGTGTTGGGTGAGTGTTGGGTGAGTGTTGGGTGAGTGTGAGTTGAGTGTTGGGTGAGTGTTGGGTGAGTGTTGGGTGAGTGTTGGGTGAGTGTTGGGTGAGTGTTGGGTGAGTGTTGGGTGAGTGTGAGTTGAGTGTTGGGTGAGTGTTGGGTGAGTGTTGGGTGAGTGTTGGGTGAGTGTTGGGTGAGTGTGAGTTGAGTGTTGGGTGAGTGTTGGGTGAGTGTGAGTTGAGTGTTGGGTGAGTGTTGGGTGAGTGTTGGGTGAGTGTTGGGTGAGTGTTGGGTGAGTGTGAGTTGAGTGTTGGGTGAGTGTTGGGTGAGTGTTGGGTGAGTGTTGGGTGAGTGTGAGTTGAGTGTTGGGTGAGTGTTGGGTGAGTGTTGGGTGAGTGTTGGGTGAGTGTGAGTTGAGTGTTGGGTGAGTGTTGGGTGAGTGTTGGGTGAGTGTTGGGTGAGTGTTGGGTGAGTGTGAGGTGAGTGTTGGGTGAGTGTTGGGTGAGTGTTGGGTGAGTGTTGGGTGAGTGTTGGGTGAGTGTGAGGTGAGTGTTGGGTGAGTGTTGGGTGAGTGTTGGGTGAGTGTTGGGTGAGTGTTGGGTGAGTGTGAGTTGAGTGTTGGGTGAGTGTTGGGTGAGTGTTGGGTGAGTGTTGGGTGAGTGTTGGGTGAGTGTTGGGTGAGTGTTGGGTGAGTGTGAGTTGAGTGTTGGGTGAGTGTTGGGTGAGTGTTGGGTGAGTGTTGGGTGAGTGTGAGGTGAGTGTTGGGTGAGTGTGAGGTGAGTGTTGGGTGAGTGTTGGGTGAGTGTTGGGTGAGTGTTGACGACACCCACCACCACCTGCACCTGTGTGTACCACCAGAGTAGCGAGGCATCACCCGTCACATTATTACTCATCTCCTCCTCCAGGAAGGTCACTCTCCCGGCCGATATAAATAACTTGTATGTAGTCCCAGTGATGTGAACACATAGTTAACTTGCAGGAGAGGCAATTATCAGGGGGAACGCGCCAAGCCATTACCACTATATTGCACTGGGAAGCTATCAGGATAAGGATTTGGGATGGGACGAGGGGAAGGAATGGTGCCCGAACCACTTGTGAACGGTCGGGGGATTGAACGCCGACCTGCATGGAACGAGACCGTCGCTCTACCGTCGAAGCCAAGCGGCTGGAGTCAATACTTACAGTGTAAATTAAACGGGTTAACATTAGATTAAAAAAGGCGCACGTTGAGGGTTCAAAGGGCGCGAGAGTTGACCTCTGCGGCTGCCAGTTCTCCCCGCCGCCTAACCTCACCTTCTTTCCCCTGCGAGATAACAGGCACGTTGATGATACGTGTTAAGAGATCATATTAAGGGAAGCACGTCGAAGCCTTAAGGCCAAGCCGCCCCTCTTCCGGAGTGCAACACATGTGTTACGTAATCGGCTCCGGCATAAATATTGCTGAGTTGTAGGGGTAATTAATATTGACGCCTTTTAAGGGGGAATGATGAGTGTCGGCTCCTGAAAGGGTAGGTGCGTAGCCTAGGGCTTGGCTCTTCTAGTTAGGCTAATCCAGAGGATTTTCTAGGCTGGGGATATTACCAGAGAATGCTGGTACCCACCACCATGCCCCCCCCCCCGCCGCCAAGCCCACCGTCAAAGGCCCACCGCTAGGCCCACCGTCAAAGGCCCACCGCTAGGCCCACCGTCAAAGGCCCACCGCTAGGCCCACCGTCAAAGGCCCACCGTCAAAGGACCACCGTCAAAGGCCCACCGTCAAAGGCCCATCGTCAAAGGCCCACCGTCAAAGGCCCACCGCTAGGCCCACCGTCAAAGGCCCACCGCTAGGCCCACCGTCAAAGGCCCACCGTCAAAGGCCCACCGTCAAAGGCCCACCGTCAAAGGCCCATCGTCAAAGGCCCACCGTCAAAGGCCCACCGCCAGGCCCACCGTCAAAGGCCCACCGCCAGGCCCACCACCAAAGGCCCGTTTGGCCACAATGAGCAACTACAAAATACGAACTATTCCAGTCAGCGATAGTCTACTTCTTCAACTATGGTGCGGCTGATTACGAAGGCGGCTGTGACGTGCTTTACTACCTTCAGACAGTATGTAAACACACACACATTAAGTGTCCTAACAGACCACCACAACTTTATTAAACAACCCACAACCCATTGAGTACAATTTTGGGAAATAATACTGTTCTTTATTTAAAAAAAATACAGAATGTATCCGCTTAATCGATTGCTTGAGATATCAATTAAATGTTGACATAGAGATCTATCTTGAGGTTATCTTGAGATGATTTCGGGGCTTTTTTAGTGTCCCCTTTTTAGATTGATGGCTTTTTTAGTGTCCCCTTTTTAGATTGATGGCTTTTTTAGTGTCCCCTTTTTAGATTGATGGCTTTTTTAGTGTCCCCTTTTTTAGATTGATGTCCCCTGTTTTAGATTGATGGCTTAATGGCATTAAAACCCACTGATCAGGTGGGAGAAAAAACAAACAAAATGTCAATCAGCGTCAAATGTGGGACAATAGTGTCAGTCATTGTTAATTTGGTGCCTTTGTCAGGGAAGTGAAGGGTTGAACAGTCGGCTCTGACCTCTGTGCTCCATTATTAACCATTGTTGGAGTGTAACAACAGTACACATTTTTTTTTTTTGATATATACAAGAGTTGTTACATTCTTGTACAGCCACTAGTACGCGTAGCGTTTCGGGCAAGTCCCTGGAATACGATCCCCGCCGCGAAGAATCGTTGTTACAACCAAGTACACATTTTACTGTTGCGTTAAACAGAGGCTACAGTTAAGGAATTGCGCCCAGTTCGTATACTCCCCGGCCAGGATACGAACCCATGACAAAGCGCTCGCGGAACGCCAGGCGAGTGTCTAACCACTATACCACATCGGGTGGTTGGGCTCGTGTTATTAAACTCGACACTCGCACTGTTTATCTGAGATTACAACCCACAGGTAACGTATTGTAGGTGTCTCTCTTACCCAGTGGGTACAGTGTCCGAGAGCGAGGCTGGTTCACAACGCTCAATCAACGTCGATGACGTTACCTGGTTGATGGTTGATTCATGGTTGGTTGGTTGATTATATTCGGCGTTGCTCTTGAATACAGCGCCCACCGGGTTAATGATTGGAATAGATTGGTCGCTTTCCTCTACATCCACCCGGCACTTGACCGCCATTGTGAATATAATTGGTCGGGGTGGGAACTGTATACCGGGTGTGTGAGGCTCTCAATACTGAGCTGTAGCAGGCATCCATTCAGGGGCAAGATTCACGAAACAGTTACGCAAGTACTTACGAACGTGTACATCTTTCCTCAATCTTTGACGACTTTTCTTACATTTATTAAACAATTTACAAGCATGAAAACTTCCTAATCAACTGTTGTTATTGTTATAAACAGCCTCCTGGTGCTTCAGAGCTGATTAACTGTTTAATAATTGTAAACAAAGCCGCCAAAGATTGAGAAAAGATGTACAGGTTCGTAAGTGCTTGCGTAACTGCTTCGTGATGTGGCTCCTGCTCTCTTGGCCTGTTTACACGGGAAATATCTCCATATGATGCATAGTATATTGCGAGTCTTCTTCTTCTTTGGTGAGGATCCTTGAGGAGCTCCGCTTGTTACCCTGCACCACTAGGATGGCCCCGGGGGACTGATCCTTGAGGAGCTCCGCTTGTTACCCTGCACCACTAGGATGGCCCCGGGGGACTGATCCTTGAGGAGCTCCGCTTGTTACCCTGCACCACCAGGATGGCCCCGGGGGACTGATCCTTGAGGAGCTCCGCTTGTTACCCTGCACCACCAGGATGGCCCCGGGGGACTGATCCTTGAGGAGCTCCGCTTGTTACCCTGCACCACCAGGATGGCCCCGGGGGACTGATCCTTGAGGAGCTCCGCTTGTTACCCTGCACCACCAGGATGGCCCCGGGGGACTGATCCTTGAGGAGCTCCGCTTGTTACCCTGCACCACCAGGATGGCCCCGGGGGACTCATCTTTGAGGAGCTCCGCTTGTTACCCGGCACCACCAGGATGGCCCCGGGGGACTGATCCTTGAGGAGCTCCGCTTGTTACCCTGCACCACCAGGATGGCCCCGGGGGACTCATCCTTGAGGAGCTCCGCTTGTTACCCTGCACCACCAGGATGGCCCCGGGGGACTGATCCTTGAGGAGCTCCGGTTTTTACCCTGCACCACCAGGATGGCCCCGGGGGACTCATCCTTGAGGAGCTCCGCTTGTTACCCTGCACCACCAGGATGGCCCCGGGGGACTCATCCTTGAGGAGCTCAGCTTGTTACTCTCCGCCACCAGGATGGCCCCGGGGGACTCATCCTTGAGGAGCTCCGCTTGTTACCCTGCACCACCAGGATGGCCCCGGGGGACTCATCCTTGAGGAGCTCCGCTTGTTACTCTCCGCCACCAGGATGGCCCCGGGGGACTCATCCTTGAGGAGCTCCGCTTGTTACCCTGCACCACCAGGATGGCCCCGGGGGACTGATCCTTGAGGAGCTCCGCTTGTTACTCTCCGCCACTAGGATGGCCCCGGGGGACTCATCCTTGTATTGTGTAGGAAAACCATACACCTAGTGACAGGAGCCAGCCGGCGCTCACACACCATTACACGGCCCACATTATTGAACCTTCGTTTGTTACACCTGAACAATTCTTCAGTGAACAAATCCGTGAGGGCCGTGACGAGGATTCGAACCTGCGTCCGGGAACATCCCAGACACTGCCTTAATCGACTGAGCTACGACAGGGTTAAAAGGGTTGAAACCGAAGTTCTACTGAACTTACTGGATCCCGTAGCCTCTCCGAGGCACAAACCAGGATTTTACACAACTCCCCCCTGCACCCGAGCTATGTTAATAGGCCGTTCTCCCTCTTCGCCCTTACATCAGTAATTACCTAAGTGATTACCTAAGTGTAGTTACAGGATGAGAGCTACGCTCGTGGTGTCCCGTCTTCCCAGCACTCTTTGTCATATAACGCTTTGAAACTACTCAATGTGTGAAAAATCAGTGTGTTCTTCAGTGTGTTCTTCAGTGTGTTCTTCAGTGTGTTCTTTTATGAAGTCATTAACGTGATGATGACAAACTTGTGCGTCGCGTCATTCCTCCTACGACTCATTAACTGTTGTCTTTCATCATTTTATTGCTTTCTTGAAGCTCTCTTGAATGTCCCTCGTAATAGCTAGTATTGTATGCTGGAATTAACTCTATATTTCGTCTACAGTGTTTGTAAAAGTACTTGTTAACAGTACTAGTTGTCTACGAACAAATGACGATGGGGTGATTTGTCCCAGCGACTATAAAAAATATTGCCGGAACAACCGTGGACATCTTCAAGAGAAAACTGGACTGTTTTCTAAGAGAAGTTCCGGATCAGCCGGGCTGTGGTGGGTATGTGGCCCTGCGGGCCGCTCCAAGCAACAGCCTGGTGGACCAAACTCTCACAAGTCAGGCCTGGCCTCCGGTCGGGCTTGGGGCGTAGAAGAACTCCCAGAACCCCATCAAGCACGTATCCAGCAAGCGTGAACTATCAATGAGAAAACCAGTTGAAGCAATGGAGGGATTTGTACCAGCGTCCTAAAAAAGAAGTCCACTACGGGCTCACCATAGCCCGTGCTACTTGAAACTTTATGTTCCAGGTAGCGAATCTTTAACAACAACAACAACCAGCGTCCTGGTGACTACCAGATGCTCGCCTTAACCCTACAGTGGGTTAATGTCCAAGGGCCAGATTCACGAAAGCACTTACGCAAACACTTACGAACCTGTACATCTTTTGTCAATCTTTGGCGGCTTTGTTTACAATTATTAAACAGTTAATGAGCTCTGAAGCACCAGGAGGCTGTTTATAACAATAACAACAGTTGAATGGGAAGTTTTCATGCTTGTAAACTGTTTAATAAATGTAACCAAAGCCGTCAAAGATTGAGGAAAGGTGTACACGTTCGTAAGTACTTGCGTAAGTGCTGTCGTGAATCTGGCCCCAAGTCTGGTGTTCACCACGACGCTGGTTCAAATCCCTGGCTATATTAAGTTGGTTTTAAATAAAATAAATAATAATAAAAAAACCCGGTTACCTTGAGATAATTTCGGGGGCCTTAGCGTCCCCGCGGCCCGGTCGTCGACCAGGCCTCCTATGGGTTAATTAAATTGGTAAATGTCTCAGGTGTTGTGTAGGGTGAAAGTTGATCCTCGAGCATGGAACTCTGGCCCTGCTCCAGTGGGTCCACATGTGGTGCGTCCTGGAAGTGTGATTAATAGCAGTCGTTGGACGGTACAACTTATGGTGTACTCACCATATATATACCTGACTGTGGTAACCTTACATCTGGCAGATATATATACCTCAGGTGTAGCACATATATGTAAATTATTTCAAGATTCTTACCCTTGTGGGGTGGTGCTGTCATGCGCTCTTAACGATTTATCCAAGACACACAATCATTGGCCAACTCATCTGAGCTCACAATAAACCGTAACAGGCACTGTACTCACCTAATTGTGCTTGCGGGGGTTGAGCTTTGGCTCTTTGGTCCCGCCTCTCAACTGTCAATCAACAGGTGTACAGATTCCTGAGCCTACTGGGCTCTATCATCTTGAGGTTATCTTGAGATGATTTCGGGGCTTTTTAGTGTCCCCGCGGCCCGGTCCTCGACCAGGCCTCCACCCCCAGGAAGCAGCCCGTGACAGCTGACTAACACCCAGGTACCTATTTTACTGCTAGGTAACAGGGGCATAGGGTGAAAAAAACTCTGCCTAATGTTTCTCGCCGGCGCCTGGGATCGAACCCAGGACCACCGGATCACAAGCCCAGCGTGCTGTCCGCTCGGCCGACCGGCTCCCCCGATCATATCTACATTCCAAACTGTGTATGGAGTCAGCCTCCACCACATCACTGCCTGCGCTCGGTTCAGCAAGTTGTGGCAACGAGTAGTGTGGCCTCGGTCAGCCACGTTGTGTTCTGTAACTCGCTGGTTGAGTGTGTGGCGTTTGGAGGCCTGGTCGAGGACCGGGCCGAGGGGACACTAAAGCCCCGAAATCATCTCAAGATAATCTCAAGATAATGGTGGTAGGCCCAGTGTGGACTCCACCACCCCGTGACGTGTGGTTCAGTGCAGTCAACCACCATGGCTTCGAAGCCTGGCCTCGAGGTCGGGCTTGGGGAGTAGAAGAGCTCCCAGAACCCCATCAACCAGGTATCAACCAGGTATCAACCAGGTATCAACCAGGTATCAACCAGGTATCAACCAGGTATCAACCAGGTATCAACAAGGTATCAACCAGGTATCAACCAGGTATCGCTCTCCTTCCTCGGGAGTCAA
Organism: Procambarus clarkii; assembly: GCF_040958095.1. Taxonomy (NCBI): domain Eukaryota; kingdom Metazoa; phylum Arthropoda; class Malacostraca; order Decapoda; family Cambaridae; genus Procambarus; species Procambarus clarkii. The sequence goes on from NC_091171.1 coordinate 41,026,053, forward strand.
CCTCCAGGGGAGAAGTTGCTGGAGAAGAGTAAGGAAGGCAGGCGATGAGTCACAATAACGTGGCTAAAGTAAGTTGACCAGACCACACACTAGAAGGTGAAGGGACGACGACGACTTGAGAATGGTCCAGGACGGACCGAAACGTCGTCGTCCCTTCACCTTCTAGTGTGTGGTCTGGTCAACTCAGTAAGGAAGGTGTTGTGTGTGGACTCATGGTGTTATTGAATGTATACTTAATTGAGATTAATGTTATTAGATACCAGCTCTGAGACTGGAGGATTTCATACTAAATTAGTCAGAAATGTTTGAGAACGAGTTGCAGTCGATTCAGGGGTATAATAACCCCGTTTTCTGTAATACTTTTTTATGACTAACTGATGTATATATTAGCTTGACACATACAAATCACAATAGCGTGATGCATCAAATGAACAAATCCACAAGGATTTTGAGAAATCACAAGGAAATTTAGGGGCCTGGTAGCCTGGTGGATAGTGCGCAGGACTCGTAATTCTGTGGCGCGGATTCCATTCCCGCACCAGGCAGAAACAAATGGGCAAAGTTTCTTTCACCCTGAATGTCCCTGTTACCTAGCAGTAAATAGATACCTGGGAGTTAGTCAGCTGTCACAGGCTGCTTCCTGGTGTGTGTGTGTGGTGTGGAAAAAAAGTAGTTAGTAAACAGTTGATTGACAGTTGAGAGGCGGGCCAAAAGAGCAAAGCTCAACCCCCGCAAACACAACTAGGTGAATACAACTAGGTGAATACAAGGGCCGTGATGAGGGTTCGAATCTACGTCAGATAGGATTCCAAACGCGCCTTAATCGACTGTGAAAGTCGATTAAGAGATATTTTCTTCCTAGAAGAGGAAGAACAGCTTGTTGACAGCCCGGGTACATGGGGGGAAATGTGTAAAACCCTGGTTAGTGTCTCAGAGAGACTACAGGATCCGTGTGAGGTCAGTAGAACTCCCGGTTGCAATTCTTTTAACCATGTCGTGGCACAGTCGATTAAGGCGCGTCAGGGAGCCTCTCGGACATACCTTCGAACCCTCATCACGGCCCTTGTGGATTTGTTTACATATTAGCTCCTTGAACTAACGCAAATTAACAGCCTTTTATAGCTGTTACATTAAAGTTTGTATATTTGATCTTAGAATTTCCCCACAAACACCTCAAGGCACAGCACGAGGAAAGCAGCCGGAAGACGATCCTCCAGGGAGCCGGTCGGCCGAGCGGACAGCACGCTGGACTTGTGATCCTGTGGTCCTGGGTTCGATCCCAGGCGCTGGCGAGAAACAATGGGCAGAGTTTCTTTCACCCTATGCCCCTGTTACCTAGCAGTAAAATAAGTACCTGGGTGTTAGTCAGCTGTCACGGGCTGCTTCCTGGGGGGTGGAGGCCTGGTCGAGGACCGGGCCGCGGGGACACTAAAAAAGCCCCGAAATCATCTCAAGATAACCCCAAGAAGACAAAGAAACTAGAGCCGCAAGGCTGGCATCCAGGAGGCCTGGTCGACGACCGGGCCGCGGGGACGCTAAGCCCCGGAAGCACGTCAAAGTAGGCCACTCCAACGAGTGGGAAGGTCCCAGAGTCCAAACAAAGGCTTCACGCCCAAACAAAATAACTACTACACCCCCCCCCCCCAGCACCCCTACCGCCCCCCCCCCCTCTTCTTGCCCCACACGGCACTAACGAGGTAATGACAGCGGCAGTTTATCTCAACAAGCCGTTTCCCGTTTTCGGTCCAGGCTGCGTCATTTGTTTTTAATCTTAGCATCTGTGGTTCTTCTTATGTCGCCGCCTCGGACGGTCGGTCAGGTCATTATGACCCGGTGAGTGCCACAGTGTGTGTGTGTTCACCTAGTTGTGCTTGCGGGGGGTTGTGCTTTGCTCTTTTGGCCCGCCTCTCAACTGTCAATCAACTGTTACTACTATTCCCCCCCTCCACACACACACACACACGAAGAAGCTCCGTAACAGCTGTCTAACTCCCAGGCACCTATTTACTGCTAGGTAGCAGGGGGCATTCAGGGTGAAAAAAAACTACCCATTTCTTCCTGGTCCGGGAGTCGAACCCGGGCTAAAGAATTACGAGTCCTGCGCGCTGTCCACTCAGCTACCAGACCCCCTCCCCCCCTCTATGTGTGTATATGTGTGTGTGGAACAAAATTAGTTAGTAGTTAATAACAGTTGACTGATTTAAGTGTTCCGCGTGGGAGCTTGGGAGTCTTAGCATGTGTATACGTGAGTGTGTTTGAATGGCTACGCGAGCAGCCATTAAACGGCAGGATTCGGCAGGAATCAGCAGCAGGATTATCAGCACATTACACAGGAGACCAACTCAGATTTTCCCATATACAGAAGGAAGGTGGCGAGGGTTACCTGACAATTCTTAGGATACCTGGTTGATGGGGTTCTGGGAGTTCTTCTACTCCCCAAGCCCGGCCCGAGGCCAGGCTTGACTTGTGAGAGTTTGGTCCACCAGGCTGTTGCTTGGAGCGGCCCGCAGGCCCACATACCCACCACAGCCCGGTTGGTCCGGCACTTCTTGGAGGAAACTATCTAGTTTAATGTCCACGGTTGTTCCGGCAATATTTCTTATGCTCGCTGGGAGGATATTGAACAACCGCGGACCTCTGATGTTAATACATACAACAATACATAAGGCCACACATACAATACTTATTGCTAAGGACAATATGATTTTTTTTATCCCCTTTAACAATTATATTAAACATTATAGAAATTTAATAGAAGTTAAAATGGATTTTTTTTAATAGATATCAAAATTTATAAAAATTTATTTGCCCAATACTAATCAAAATTTTGAGAATTGTGATTTTAGACATTTAAAATGGTTATCTACTAATTTTTTGTTAATTATGAAAGCTTTGAATAATGAGAGTTGTGTGGCCACACAGGTTGTGTGTTGACCAATAATGAAAGAGTTCAGCTTACCGGTTATAATCAGCTGACTCTCACTAAAGGTTTCTATTTGACCGTTTTCTTATCAGTTCCAGTTGACCGAGCTGCTCCATATACTTCATATATAACATATACCCCCCTACATATACTTCACATATAACATATACCCTTACATATACTTCACATATAACATATACCCCTACATATACTTCACATATAACATATACCCTTACATATACTTCAGTATAAGTTTGCCATGACTGGTTTGCTTTTTAATACTGGTTTTCAGGTGGACTTTAATACGAGTCATCCTACACGTTGGGCGCCTGACAGCTGGGTGGACAGCGCTTCGGATTCGTAGTGCTGAGGTTCCGGGTTCGATCCCCGATGGAGGCGGAGACAAATGGGCAAAATGTTTCTTTCACTTTGATACCCCTGTTACCTAGCAGTAAATAGGTACCTGGGAGTTAGACAGCTGCTACGGGCTGCTTCCCGGGGGGTGTGTAACAAAAAGGAGGTTTAGTTGAGGACCGGGCCGCGGGGACGCTAAGCCCCGAAATCATCTCAAGATACACCCATTTCCTTTCAGTGACGGATGGAAAATATATATATGTGGCGGAAGCGCATAGTATGTCGCTAATGGACCCATATATGTGCCACTCATCCTGGCTAGAGTACCCCATACACACAAGGTGTACCAGCCCCCCCCCTAACACAGTGTGAGCCACTACACTACCCCATACACACAAGGTGTACCAGCCCCCCCCCTAACACAGTGTGAGCCACCACAATACTTCAGCAGCCGGCAAGTGTTGAAAGAACAGTATGAACCGCATCCTTGTCCCGGCTGGCTGAGCACCCCTTACAATCCTCAGGTTTAACAGGCTCAGGCACCACCACCACTACCACCACCACTACCACCATTACCACTACCACCACCACCATCACCACACACCTGGTGCTGCTGACGGAGGCGCTGAAAGGGCCTCGTAAAGGGACAACACTGGTGACTGGCTCAGGAGTTATAGAGTGGGTGACAGTATCAGGGAGAGAGGAGAGTCGACCACCTCACCACAGCCTTCAGACACACCAACAGTATACTCTACACCCCCGCCCCTACACCCCCGCCCCTACACCCCCGCCCCTACACCCCCGCCCCTACACCCCCGCCCCTACACACCCGCCCCTACACCCCCTCACTCACCAACACCCAGAATAGGTTACATGCTGGCAACACAAAAGGGATATCAAAGTCGACGCCATTATTACCTTGACAGAAATTGTGCTGGACAAAAGTACTTGTGAAAAGGCATTAATAGCACTCTGAAAAGGCAATAATAGTACTAGCAATACTGAGGTGAAAAGGGAGGGCATACACCTTAGAGGTCCACAGAAGCTTAGTTTTAAAACCTTAGTTGATGATAACTTCCTCAAAACACCAAAAATCAATAAGTCCCGTAGTCTCTGCTCATAGCTCATGCCCCTCAGTTCGGGCACTAGTCTGGTGGCAAACCTCTAACTCTTCTAAAATTTAGTTTTATGCTTGACGAGATATAGACTCCATGCTGGAGCTGCATACTCCAGGATTGGTTTGACATACGTAGTATACAAGGTTCTGAATGGTTCCTTACACAAGTTTCTAAAGGTCGTTCTTATGTTGGCCAACCTGGCATATGCTGCTGATGTTATCCTCTTGATGTGGGCTTCAAGGGACAGGTCTGGTGTGATATCAACCCCCAAGTCTTTTTCTCTCTCTGAGTCTAGAAGAATTTCATCTCTCAAATGATACCTTGAATCTGGCCTTCTGCTCCCTACACTTATCTTCATTACATTACACTTGCTCGGGTTTAACAACCATTTGTTGGACCATTCCTTCAGCTTGTCCAGGTCTTCATGAAGCCTCAAGCTGTCCTCCTCTTAATCCTTCTCATAATTTTGGCATCATCAGCAAACATTGAGAGGAATGAGTCTATACCCTCCGGGAGATCATTTACGTATATCAGAAACAGGATAGGTCCGAGTACAGAGCCCTGTGGGACTCTGCTTGTGACTTCACGCCAATCTAAGGTCTCACCCCTCACTGTAACTCTCTGCTTCCTATTGCTTAGGTACTCCCTTGTCCCCTGGAGCGCCCTACCAGTTACTCCTGCCTGTCTCCAATTTATGCACCAGCCTCTTACGGAGTACTGTGTCAAAGGCTTTCCCACAGTCTAAGAAGATGCAGTCTGCCCACCCTTCTCTTTCTTGCTTAATCTTTGTCACCTGATCGTAGAATTCTATTAAGCCTGTGAGGCAAGATTTACCCTCCCAGAACCCATGTTGATAGAGTGTCACGAAGTCCCTTCTCTCTAGATGTGCTACTAGGTTCTTTCTCACTATTTTCTCCATCACCTTGCATGGTATACAAGTTAGGGGCACTGGCCTGTAATTCAGTGCCTCTTGCCTGTTTGATACCTGTTTGATGGGGTTCTGGGAGTTCTTCTACTCCAAGCCCGGCCCGAGGCCAGGCTTCACTTGTGAGAGATTGGTCCACCAAGCTGTTGCTTGGAGCGGTCCGCAGGCCCACATACCCACCACAGCCCGGTTGGTCTGGCACTCCTTGAAGAAAACTCTAGTTTTCTCTTGAAGATGTCCACGGTGGTTCAGGCAATATTTCTTATGCTTGCTGGGAGTATGTTGAACAACCGCGGACCTCTGATGTTTATAGTATTCTCTGATTGTGCCTATGGCACCTCTGCTCTTCACTGGTTGTATTCTGCATTTCTTCCATGTCGTTCACTCCAGTATGTTGTTATTTCAATGTGTAGATTTGGGACCTGGCCCTCCAGTATTTTCCACGAGTATATTATTTGATATCGCATCTCATCTCATTTTTCTAGTGAGTAGATTTGGAGAGCTTTGGAGAGCATTTATCCGACCCCAAGTCAGTAGTACGCTTTCAAGAATTAGCTATATAGTGCAATAGAATAAGGGGGGATGAACAAAACACTATTCCCTTCACCAATGTATTTACCTTCACCATATATATAAAATTAGCTATTTCTACATTTATTTACAATAGTGTCGCTTTCACACAGGACACTAAAAGTGCAGACATGCAATGTTCATCAACCGAGTGTTTCCTTCGCCCAGTACCTTGTCCACTCGTACTGGGAAACACTGGCGAGTTCACCTTGTACGTGGGCCAGTCCACGGACACAGTCTCACCAGGTGCCTACACCCCACTATTGCTCTCCAGGTATTCGCTGGCACAGGACTTCAGCCACACGGTGATCGGGGTCACACAAACAACCATATACAGGGGTAGCAGACCCCCCTGGCAAAAGCCTCTAGCAAACGGCTAGCAGCACTTCAGCCACAGCACCTCACTGTCATCCATTTCTCTTTCAAACCAATCCTGGGGTACGCCGATCTCTTCCAACACTACATAAATCAGCAGCTAACACACTGCTCAGATCGACGGCGGTTTATTTGGTCTTTTTCCAGGACCAAGCAGAGAGTACGTGAACTGCCCAAGGTAAACTGCCGTCCTCAGTACAACCACCCGCACACGTCACTTCTGTGGAGATAAAACGTCATTAATTAGATGGACAGGGCACTCACGCACTGGGGAGTTGATATTATGCTCGTAGCACAACCTAGGTGGCCCTGAGCGTGATCCGCCACCTCAACAGAGGTCATCCACGTCGACCTCTCTGTCTGACCAAGGCAGGAAACCAGAGCTATTGGCCGACGTCACGCCACCACCAATAGATGGCATTGTCCACGTATCGTCCACTATCAGGGGAGTTAGAGTGCAGACGGTAGGGTGCCGATACCGTAACAGGGTGCTTTATCGCGTCTATGTATGCGTATATGTTCTCTGTATTCCCCCTCTATTCCAGCAATCTCTCCTGCTCTGAAGGGGAAAGTAGTGAGAACCGAGCAGTACTCAAGACGGGACAACACAAGTGACTTGAAGAGTACAACCATTGTGATGGGATCCCTGGATCTGAAAGTTCTCGTAATCCATCATTTTTCTGGCTGACGCAATATTTGCTTGGGTTATGCCTGTCACCCTTTTTTGTATACTGAGACTACATTAGCCATTTTCTATATTTATTTTCAGTGGGGGGGGGGTTCCTACATGCTAGGTGCAGTTATCGCGACATGGTAAACTATCCAATTCCTTCAGGCCAAGAAAATGTTGCGAGCAAGCACGGCTCCGTTAGAGCTAAGGTGCGTAGGGCGACAGGAAGTAATCTGGTGAGCATTACAGCCCTGTAGCAGTGTTGACCCGGAGTCAACACCAGGCGAGGCAGGGCGGGGCGCCCCCCTGCCTTCCCCTAGGGCGCCCCCCTGCCTTCCTCCACTCACTGCACGGGACTTTAGTTTACTGGTCTACCTTGTGCACGGGACTTTAGTTTACCAGTCTACCTTGTGCACGGGACTTTAGTTTACTGGTCCACCTTGTGCACGGGACTTTAGTTTACTAGTCTACCTTGTGCACGGGACTTTAGTTTACTAGTCTACCTTGTGCACGGGACTTTAGTTTACTAGTCTACCTTGTGCACGGGACTTTAGTTCACTAGTCTACCTTGTGCACGGGACTTTAGTTTACTGGTCTACCTTGTACACGGGACTTTAGTTTACTGGTCTACCTTGTGCACGGGACTTTAGTTTACTAGTCCACCTTGTGCACGGGACTTTAGTTTACTAGTCTACCTTGTGCACGGGACTTTAGTTTACTGGTCTACCTTGTGCACGGGACTTTAGTTTACTAGTCTACCTTGTGCACGGGACTTTAGTTTACTGGTCTACCTTGTGCACGGGACTTTAGTTTACTAGTCTACCTTGTGCACGGGACTTTAGTTTACTGGTCTACCTTGTGCACGGGACTTTAGTTTACTAGTCTACCTTGTGCACGGGACTTTAGTTTACTGGTCTACCTTGTGCACGGGACTTTAGTTTACTAGTCTACCTTGTGCATGGGACTTTAGTTTACTGGTCTACCTTGTGCATGGGACTTTAGTTTACTGGTCTACCTTGTGCACGGGACTTTAGTTTACTAGTCTACCTTGTGCACGGGACTTTAGTTTACTGGTCTACCTTGTGCACGGGACTTTAGTTTACTAGTCTACCTTGTGCACGGGACTTTAGTTTACTGGTCTACCTTGTGCACGGGACTTTAGTTTACTAGTCCACCTTGTGCACGGGACTTTAGTTTACTAGTCTACCTTGTGCACGGGACTTTAGTTTACTAGTCCACCTTGTGCACGGGACTTTAGTTTACTAGTCTACCTTGTGCACGGGACTTTAGTTTACTGGTCTACCTTGTGCACGGGACTTTAGTTTACTGGTCTACCTTGTGCACGGGACTTTAGTTTACTAGTCTACCTTGTGCATGGGACTTTAGTTTACTGGTCTACCTTGTGCATGGGACTTTAGTTTACTGGTCTACCTTGTGCATGGGACTTTAGTTTACTGGTCTACCTTGCTATTGACTCAGGTTTACCGACGACAATATATCCAGGATTTAAAGGAAATGAAAAGAGTGTATGGAACAGGAGCGGATAATGGAGGGAGAGGGAGAATGAACGAAAAAAAAGGAGGGAAGGGGACAGGAAAGAAAATGATTTGGTGGGAGAGGAAAATTGGGAAAGATAAGGGTAGGTGGAGAAGTATGAAAGGGAGGGGGGAGGGTGGAATGGAATTATTAAGGGATAGCGCTAAGCCATTACGACTATATTTTGCTTTGGAAAGGGTCAGGATAAGGATTTGGAAAGGGACGGGGGGGGGGGGTGGTGGGGGGGAAAGGAATGGTGCCCAACCACTTGTGGACGGTCTCGGGGGATTGAACGCCGACCTGCATGAAGCGAGGCAGGAAATGGGGGAAAAGGAATTAGCATAATCTGGGATTTGATGGCAACCAATTTCCTGCCCCAAAAATGTATTTAATTCTGGGAGCTTATATTTTCCTTCTAAAAATGTCTCTCTCTCTCGGAACCCGGAAATCCAACGTAAGCTTTAAAAACCTTAAGTCTTTCTTTCTTTTTTAACGCGAGTCGAGTCTAACGTTGACGGGATTAACCTGTGTTGCGTCTCCCTCATGTTCACACTCACTCTAGTGACTCAGGGCCTCACCTTCACCGACCTAGATGGTGATGGGTCACGTGGTCACCCACCCAGATGGTGACAGGGCGGGGCCAGGGTTGGGCCAGGGCGGGGCCAGGGTTGGGCCAGGGCGGGGCCAGGGCGGGGCCAGGGCGGGGCCAGGGCGGGGGCAGGGCGGGGCCAGGGTTGGGCCACGGCGGGGCCAGGGTTGGGCCAGGGCGGGGCCAGGGCGGGGTCAGGGCGGGGGCAGGGCGGGGCCAGGGTGGGGCCAGGGCGGGGCCACGACGCTCTATAATGAATTTAATAATAAGCAGAAAGCGAGGTGGGGAAGAGTAACGTAATACTCCATTAGCCAAGAGAGGAGGAAGGGGGGGGCAGGGTACAGGGGCAAGGAGAGTGCCAGGAAGGTAAGGGGGAGGGTGCCAGGGGGTAGAGGTGCCAAGGGGTAGGGTGCCAGGGGGGAGGTAGGGTGGCAGGGGGGGGGGTAGGGTGCCAGGGGGAAGACACCGGGGCAGAGGCAGCAGCAGTGTGGTGGGAGAGGCGCACCAGAGCATGTGGGAAGGAAGTAAACACGCGAGTAATGGGAGGGGGAGAGGGAAGGACAGGAAACAATGAGTGACGGAGGGAGAGAGGGAAAAAGATAGAGAGTTGATAAAGGCTGGTGAGTGTAGAGTAGGGAACAATGGCCCCCCCTACCCCCCTCCCTCCTTCCTTCCCCTCCCTCCCTCTCTCTCTCTCCCCTTCCTTCTCTCCCTTCCCCTCCTCCCTCCCTCTCAATCTCCTACCGTTCCATCCCTTCCCTATCACACCCTCCCTCATCCAGTGGCGAGAAGGCATACGATTTTTTTTTTTTGGTGGGAGGGTTAGGGGGGGGGGGGGTGGGGGAAGAAGGAGAGGCATTGATGAAGGGAAAGTTTAAAAGTGGTGCATACAGTGAGAGGTATGACAGCAGGCGGGCTGTCCGCCTTGCTGACACCATGTGTGGGTGTTGGCAGCTAAGCTAAGCTGGCTCCCTCTTGTCAGGGAGCTGTGGGTGTGTGAGAGGTTCTTCACATGTGTGTTTCACCATATATGGATGTCTATGGATGAGTACTGTGTAGCATTCATATATACACACTCCCATGCTTTAACACATGTTATGTTGGTCTCTTTAAGCCTAAATATTTTGTTATTATTATTTATTGATTTACACACACACACACACACATACACACACACACACACACACACACACACACACACACACACACACATATAAATATATATATATATATATATATATATATATATATATATATATATATATATATATATATATATATATATATACACATATACACAATTGTTTCCAATTATTGGGGGAGGGATTTCTGGTCAGCATTTCATCTGGAAATTATATACTGTGGGGCGGGGTTTTCGTCCAGAGAATCGAGGCTCTTGGGCCACCAGCTGTCGGAGCGGGGTGTCTCATCTTGGGCCACCAGCTGTGGGAGCGGGGCGTCTCATCTTGGGCCACCAGCTGTCGGAGCGGGGTGTCTCATCTTGGGCCACCAGCTGTGGGAGCGGGGCGTCTCATCTTGGGCCACCAGCTGTGGGAGCGGGGCGTCTCATCTTGGGCCACCAGCTGTGGGAGCGGGGTGTCTCATCTTGGGCCACCAGCTGTGGGAGCGGGGCGTCTCATCTTGGGCCACCAGCTGTGGGAGCGGGGTGTCTCATCTTGGAGTAATCTTTCTAACATTAGGTCCTCTAACATTTCGATGGTGTTCCACACCCTGATGGCTTGGTGCTGCAGTTTGATGTTTAGTGGCTGTATGTTCAGGAGTTCATGGAGCTCCTGGGTTGTCTGATCATATGGTGGACGGTGTTTTGCTGCTCTCCTTAGCGCCTTATTTTGTACTGCTTGCAGTTTCTGCATGTTAATGTTCTTTATGGTGTGTAGTGGTACTGGGGGGTACTCTAGATGCTTCTTTAGGTACTCTTCATCTATATAGGTGGATCTGTATGTTGGTATCGAGGTTTCGGAATCTCCTCAGTTTTCCTAAGGCTGCTTTGGTTTTGTTTAGTGAATTTTACGTGAATTTTTATCCTTGTTTTATTGATCATGAGTCCCAGTATTCTGCCTACCTCCGCATATTGGATCGGCTGGTTGTCAAGGATGATGGGGTCCGGGTTTCTTTTCGCAATGTGTACTACTGGAACTTTTGTTTGTTTGTGCTAATTTTCCATTGCTCTCAAAGCTGTTTATGAATTCAATTGCTGCCTTGGTCTTGTCGGCTAGTAGCGGCTTTGATGGTCCCGGTTGGCATATTATTTGGGTGACATCGTCAGCGTATGTGATGTATTCTCCATGTTGGGGTTGGGGTAGGTCAGCTGTATATATGTTGAATAGAGTGGGGGAGAGGCAGCTTCCTTGTGGTACTCCACTTTTCAGTTCTATTAAGTCACCCAAGTAGCTGCCGATATTAAGCCTAGCAGTTCTGTTGTTTATAAAGCTGTGGAGAGTAGCAGTAAATCTCTCAGGAAGTCCTAGCTCAGATATCTTATATTTTAGGCCTGTGTGCCACACTTTGTCGAAGGCTTTCGAAACGTCTCTAAGCACTATATTACACTGATTTTTTTCGACACTGCGTTGGCTATATGCTGGTAGATCAGGGCTATAGCTGTATGGGCCCCTCTGCTATATGCTGGTAGATCAGGGCTATAGCTGTATGGGCCCCTCTGCGGTGTCTAAACCCACGCTGCCTGGTGTTATACTTCCCTTCCTCAACCATGTACTTCACAAGTCTGTGATTAATTATGTTTTCGAATATTTTACCTGGTACTTCGAGGAGGGAAATTGGTCTGTAATTTTCAGTTTGGGTTGGAGATTTACCTGTCATGGGGATTAATCTTATTGTGGCATTCAAGAAGTATGTGGGGAATTGTTAAGATGCAAGAGCTGGATTTACTCTACAAGTATATTGATGGAATGCAATCACTGGTAGGTTGGTTAATACCATCTTATTTATCCTGCTGTTGCCCGGCGCCTTGTTCTGGAAACCCATAATTGTTTTATGGACCTCTGCAATGGTTATGTTTCATAAGGTGGCAGTCATCGCGTATGTTGTTAAGGTCTATTGTTTGCGTCGGGAGTAGTGCTGCAGCTCTGTTAACGACTCGAGTTTTAATTTTCCTTTCATTAATGGGGCGAAAGTTTAAATTTTCTTCCGGCTTTATCCTGAATATTTTTTTCCCAGAACTTCCTGAATTCCTGCTCTTGTTCTCTCTCGTCTCCGCTCGCGCGCCCACGAGAGAGAGAGAGAGAGAGAGAGAGAGAGAGAGAGAGAGAGAGAGAGAGAGAGAGAGAGAGAGAGAGAGAGAGAGAGAGAGAGAGAGAGAGAGAGAGAGAGAGAGAGAGAGAGAGAGAGAGAGAGAGAGAGAGAGAGAGAGAGAGAGAGAGAGAGAGAGAGAGAGAGAGAGAGAGAGAGAGAGAGAGAGAGAGAGAGAGACAGAGAGAGAGACAGAGAGAGAGAGAGAGAGAGAGAGAGAGAGAGAGAGAGAGAGAGAGAGAGAGACAGAGAGAGAGAGAGAGAGAGAGAGAGAGAGAGAGAGAGAGAGAGAGAGAGAGAGAGAGAGAGAGAGAGAGAGAGAGAGAGAGAGAGAGAGACAGAGAGAGAGAGACAGAGAGAGAGAGAGAGAGAGAGAGAGAGAGAGAGAGAGAGAGAGAGAGAGAGAGAGAGAGAGAGAGAGAGAGAGAGACAGAGAGAGAGAGAGAGAGAGAGACAGAGAGACAGAGAGACAGAGAGACAGACAGACAGACAGACAAAGGGGACACAGATGGAAACTGAGTGACACAGATTGCCCCAAATGAGCCGCAGGGACGGTAGAAAGAACTTTTTTGGTGGCAGAATAGTTAACAAATGTTCAAAGTTCAAAGTTCAGAGTCATGAAGCTGTACGCTTCAGAGCCGTTCAGAGGCGGGCGGGGCGAGGCGAGAGTGGCAGGTAGGTGGTGTGTGTTCTCGCGTTACAGAGTTAGGAAACACCGCCGCCACCGGAAGATGATGGAAGCAGCGAGGATTACCACCACCACCACCACCAGGCGACACAACCCGCCGTGGCCACTAAACTCCCCATAACACGAAGAACACCCTAATTGACGCTGTGTCCGTCCGGCCCTCACGAGACGCGAGAGGTAATCATTGTGTGTGTGAGCCCCCAGGGAGGACCCTGAGAGGCCCTCAAGGTGGAAGATGGCTTGGGGGGGGGAGGGGGATGGGGAGGGTTATCCCAGTAGCGGGAGGGAGCCAAATAAGAGTGTGAGGGGTAGTGGTGTAGCAGTGTAGTGTGGTAGTGTGGAGAGACGGGTCTCACCAACCACTGTGGTGAGAACGGTGGATACACACTTACAGAGAATTGTATTTGCTCTTCATACACCCCCTCCTCCTGCCACCCCCTCCCCTCTCCCCCCCCCTGCCATCCCCTCCTCCTGCCACCCCCCCCTGCCATCCCCTCCCCCCACCCCTGACATCCCTCTCCTGCCATCCCCTCCCCTGCCATCCCCTCCTCCTGCCATCCCCTCCCCTGTCCCCCCCTGCCATCCCCTCCCCCCTCTCCCCTGCCATCCCCTCCCCCTTCTCCCCTGCCATCGCCTCCCCCCAACCCTGCCATCCCCCCAACACTAACTCGGCCGCAAGAAAAAGTGGTCAGAGTCTTCTTTTGTCAACTCCACAAACGGGGCCTAAAAGTCCATTTATATGCACCAAGTTAATTCCGCTCTGTGTTGGTTGCCATTCGCCTGTTTGAATATGATATTGACCGATAACAGTACACATGCGACAAACAGATAGCTTATACTGGTGGTATTTTGTGTGGCTTTACTGCGAGAGTTGACTGCTGGGCCGGGAGGAGGAGGAGGAGGTAGAACTAGCCTAAGCTACTCTATCCCTTTGAGACGTATTTCTTTCTTGTCTCAATAAATATACTTGAACTTGAACTTGGGGCGGGAGCAGGTGGTCCCACCGCGTCGCTCCAAGTCTGAATGAGGCAGTTAATGTGCACCAATATTCACTCTAGCTAGTGCAAGTCTCTTACCACAAGGCACCATCATTGGTGAGGTGGTCACGGTACTGTGTACGTTTAGGGGTGATCCTAGACGGCATGGGTTCGAATCCTGGCCGTGTCAAAGAGTTCTTAGTGATCTATGGCTTGCGCGTTCATGCAGCTTTCTCACACACACACATATATATATATATATATATATATATATATATATATATATATATATATATATATATATATATATAAATATATATATATATATATATATATATATATATATATATATATATATATATATATATATATATATATGACCGTGTCAGACCACGGAGGAAGAATTGTAACAGGAATTTCCTTAAGTACTTTCGTATTTAATAATACATCTTCAGAAGGGTCTCGTATTATTAAATACGAAAGCACTTATTAAGGAACCTGTTTCAATTCTTCCTCCGTGGTCTGACACTGTCATATTTTTCATCACGTGTTAACTTTCGTGATTGACACACACACACACCCTAGGGGGCCTGGTAGCCTGGTGGATAGCGCGCAGGACTCGTAATTCTGTGGCGCGGGTTCAATTCCCGCACCAGGCAGAAATAAATGGGCAAAGTTTCTTTCACCCTGAATGCCCCTAGCAGTAAATAGGTACCTGGGAGTTAGTCAGCTGTCACGGGCTGCTTCCTGGGGTGTGTGTGGTGTGGAGAAAAAAAATAGTAGTAGTAGTAGTAGTTAGAAACAGTTAATTGACAGTTGAGAGGCGGGCCGAAAGAGCAAAGCTCAACCCCCGCAAACACAACTAGGTGAATACACACACACACACACACACACACACACACACACACACACACACACACACACACACACACACACGCACACACACACGCACACACTGCTGCAATTGTGGGGACTCATCGCCTCGGAGAAGGGAATATCGAGCATTCAGCATAAAACTTGACGTTTCACTATAATAACTGATGAATATTTGCTTCTCCTGCCACACCTTTTTAGTATTAATATTATTCACTTTATTATACATTATTTTATTATTATTACTTATTTATAATTATTTATTATTATGTTAAACAGATACAGAACTGATTGGTTGCAAAACGTTAACATTAAAAAGGAAACAAAATGAAATTGATTTTCTAGGAACTGTAGATTTTTTCCGAACTCCAACAACAAGAAACGGAAGATGCAGACATGAGCCCTGCTGGACCCTCGCAGACATGAGCCCTGCTGGACCCTCGCAGACATGAGCCCTGCTGGACCCTCGCAGACATGAGCCCTGCTGGACCCTCGCAGACATGAGCCCTGCTGGACCCTCGCAGACATGAGCCCTGCTGGACCCTCGCAGACATGAGCCCTGCTGGACCCTCGCAGACATGAGCCCTGCTGGACCCTCACACTTCACACTAAAAATGGGAAACGCGCTGCTCTGTGGTCTCTTGTTGCTTCGATGAGCCTGGAACCCAGATCCTTGAGTAGCCTCCTTACACACATTCTCCCTTGGTTATCTTCCACTTGAGGTTATCTTGAGATGATTTCGGGGCTTTTAGTGTCCCCGCGGCCCGGTCCTCGACCAGGCCTCCAGCCCCAGGAAGCAGCCCGTGACAGCTGACTAACACCCAGGTACCTATTGTACTGCTAGGTAACAGGGGCATAGGGTAAAAGAAACTCTGCCCATTGTTTCTCTCCGGCGCCTGGGATCGAACCCAGGATCACAAGTCCAGCGTGCTGTCCGCTCGGCCGACCGCGGCTCCCCAAACCATGGACTATGGGTCCCGGGCCCCTATAGGAACAACGTTATACAGGAGATCAATCTCCCGGCACTTGTTTGATTGATCTCGGTCCCCCTGTGAGTGTGGCAGCCACGGTGGATATACAATGATAGTCAAGAACACGTCCGGGCCACAATGAATTTGTGGAGTATGTGAGGGGGAAGGTTGCTTACCTGAACTGTGGCGCGGAGACCCTCCGTACAACCCCTTACCTAAAAGAGAGAGAGAGAGAGAGTTTTATAAACATTAGCTGGTGCCACCTCGCGTATATTCATTGCAACATATATCTGACCATACCTTGCAACACATCTCTGACCATTCCTTGCAGCACATCTCTGACCATTCCTTGCAGCACATCTCCGACCATTCCTTGCAGCACATCTCTGACCATTCCTTGCAGCACATCTCCGACCATTCCTTGCAGCACATCTCTGACCATTCCTTGCAGCACATCTCCGACCATTCCTTGCAGCACATCTCTGACCATTCCTTGCAGCACATCTCCGACCATTCCTTGCAGCACATCTCTGACCATTCCTTGCGACACATCTCCGACCATTCCTTGCAGCACATCTCCGACCATCCCTTGCAACACATCCCTGACCATTCCTTGCAACACATCTCTGACCATTCCTTCCAACACATCTCCGACCATTCCTTGCAAAACATCTCCGACCATTCCTTGCAGCACATCTCCGACCATTCCTTACAACACATCTCCGACCATTCCTTACAACACATCTCCGACCATTCCTTACAACACATCTCCGACCATTCCTTACAACACATCTCAGACCATTCCTTCCAACACATCTCCGACCATTCCTTACAACACATCTCTGACCATCCCTTGCAACATATCCCTGACCATTCCTTGCAACACATCTCCGACCATTCCTTACAACACATCTCCGACCATTCCTTACAACACATCTCCGACCATTCCTTGCAACACATCTCCGACCATTCCTTCCAACACATCTCCGACCATTCCTTACAACACATCTCCGACCATTCCTTACAACACATCTCCGACCATTCCTTACAACACATCTCCGACCATTCCTTACAACACATCTCCGACCATTCCTTCCAACACATCTCCGACCATTCCTTACAACACATCTCTGACCATCCCTTGCAACATATCCCTGACCATTCCTTGCAACACATCTCCGACCATTCCTTACAACACATCTCCGACCATTCCTTACAACACATCTCTGACCATTCCTTACAACACATCTCCGACCATCCCTTGCAACACATCCCTGACCATCCCTTGCAACACATCTCTGACCATCCCTTACAACACATCTCCGACCATTCCTTGCAACACATCCCTGACCATTCCTTGCAACACATCTCTGACCATTCCTTACAACACATCTCCGACCATCCCTTGCAACACATCTCCGACCATTCCTTACAACACATCTCTGACCATCCCTTGCAACATATCCCTGACCATTCCTTGCAACACATCTCCGACCATTCCTTACAACACATCTCCGACCATTCCTTACAACACATCTCTGACCATTCCTTGCAACACATCTCTGACCATCCCTTGCAACATATCCCTGACCATTCCTTGCAACACATCTCTGACCATTCCTTGCAACACATCCCTGACCATTCCTTGCAACACATCTCCGACCATTCAGGTTACCCATTCACCGCTTGACAGTCACCTGGTCAACACAAAGTACACCTTTAATGTCACGCACGGTAAGGAGATCAACTCCCCGTAATGGAAGTATAGATGGTCAGGTTAGGCCGTGACGGAAGGTCTCCTATACCCACTACTCCACTCTTGTCAACGGTCAAGTTAGAAGTATAGATGGTCAGGTTAGGCCGTGACGGAAGGTCTCCTATACCCACTACTCCACTCTTGTCAACGGTCAAGTTAGAAGTATAGATGGTCAGGTTAGGCCGTGACGGAAGGTCTCCTATACCCACTACTCCACTCTTGTCAACGGTCAAGTTAGAAGTATAGATGGTCAGGTTAGGCCGTGACGGAAGGTCTCCTATACCCACTACTCCACTCTTGTCAACGGTCAAGTTAGAAGTATAGATGGTCAGGTTAGGCCGTGACGGAAGGTCTCCTATACCCACTACTCCACTCTTGTCAACGGTCAAGTTAGAAGTATAGATGGTCAGGTTAGGCCGTGACGGAAGGTCTCCTATACCCACTACTCCACTCTTGTCAACGGTCAAGTTAGAAGTATAGATGGTCAGGTTAGGCCGTGACGGAAGGTCTCCTATACCCACTACTCCACTCTTGACAACGGTCAAGTTAGAAGTATAGATGGTCAGGTTAGGCCGTGACGGAAGGTCTCCTATA
Organism: Procambarus clarkii; assembly: GCF_040958095.1. Taxonomy (NCBI): domain Eukaryota; kingdom Metazoa; phylum Arthropoda; class Malacostraca; order Decapoda; family Cambaridae; genus Procambarus; species Procambarus clarkii. The sequence continues at coordinate 41,044,239 of NC_091171.1, forward strand.
CCCACTACTCCACTCTTGTCAACGGTCAAGTTAGAAGTATAGATGGTCAGGTTAGGCCGTGACGGAAGGTCTCCTATACCCACTACTCCACTCTTGTCAACGGTCAAGTTAGAAGTATAGATGGTCAGGTTAGGCCGTGACGGAAGGTCTCCTATACCCACTACTCCACTCTTGTCAACGGTCAAGTTAGATGGTTTTCATTAGGATTATATCGAGATTTTTGTTTTACTTTTAAAGGAAACACGTTTGACCAAATACAAAATATGTAATAATTCCATCAGCGGCGAGAAATTCAATTATTTTTGTTTAAGTGAGGGAGAGGGAAGGTGGTGAGGGAGAGGGAAGGTGGTGATGAGGGAGAGGGAAGGTGGTGATGAGGGAGAGGGAAGGTGGTGATGGAGAGGGAAGGTGGTGATGAGGGAGAGGGAAGGTGGTGAGGGAGAGGGAAGGTGGTGATGAGGGAGAGGGAAGGTGGTGATGAGGGAGAGGGAAGGTGGTGATGAGGGAGAGGGAAGGTGGTGAGGGAGAGGGAAGGTGGTGATGAGGGAGAGGGAAGGTGGTGAGGGAGAGGGAAGGTGGTGATGGAGAGGGAAGGTGGTGAGGGAGAGGGAAGGTGGTGAGGGAGAGGGAAGGTGGTGAGGGGGAGGGAGGATGGAGAGGGAGGGTGGTGATGGAGAGGGAAGGTGGTGATGGAGAGGGAAGGTGGTGATGGAGAGGGAAGGTGGTGATGGAGAGGGAAGGTGGCGATGGAGAGGGAAGGTGGTGATGGAGAGGGAAGGTGGTGATGGAGAAGGAAGGTGGCGATGGAGAGGGAAGGTGGTGATGGAGAGGGAAGGTGGTGATGGAGAAGGAAGGTGGCGATGGAGAGGGAAGGTGGTGATGGAGAGGGAAGGTGGTGATGGAGAGGGAAGGTGGTGATGGAGAGGGAAGGTGGTGAGGGAGAGGAAGGTGGTGATGGAGAGGGAAGGTGGTGATGGAGAAGGAAGGTGGCGATGGAGAGGGAAGGTGGTGATGGAGAGGGAAGGTGGTGATGGAGAGGGAAGGTGGTGAGGGAGAGGGAAGGTGGTGATGGAGAGGGAAGGTGGTGATGGAGAGGGAAGGTGGTGATGGAGAGGGAAGGTGGTGATGGAGAGGGAAGGTGGTGATGGAGAGGGAAGGTGGTGAGGGAGAGGGAAGGTGGTGATGGAGAGGGAAGGTGGTGGTGGAGAGGGAAGGTGGTGATGGAGAGGGAAGGTGGTGATGGAGAGGGAAGGTGGTGAGGGAGAGGGAAGGTGGTGAGGGAGAGGGAAGGTGGTGGTGGAGAGGGAAGGTGGTGATGGAGAGGGAAGGTGGTGAGGGAGAGGGAAGGTGGTGAGGGAGAGGGAAGGTGGTGAGGGAGAGGGAAGGTGGTGAGGGAGAGGGAAGGTGGTGAGGGAGAGGGAAGGTGGTGAGGGAGAGGGAAGGTGGTGATGGAGAGGGAAGGTGGTGAGGGAGAGGGAAGGTGGTGATGGAGAGGGAAGGTGGTGAGGAAGAGGGAAGGTGGTGATGGAGAGGGAAGGTGGTGAAGGGCTGATGATGCAAGAATTATGAGAAGAATCAAGACAGATGAAGATAGACAGAGACTACAGGACGACCTGAACAAACTGGTGGAATGGTCTAGAAAAATGGCTGCTAAAGTTCAACTCGCGAAAATATAAAGTAGTGAAATTAGGCGAAGGGAGAAAAATGCTGAAAACAATGTATCATCTGGGAGTTAAAATCTTGCACGAGCCAAATCGAGAGAGAGAGATCTGGGGGATGATATCACACCGAACCTGTCCCCCAGAAGCCCACGTCAAAACGCCCACAGCATCAGCGGCATATGCTAGATTGGCCAACATAAGAACTGCCTTTAGAAACTTGTGTAAGGAATCGTTCAGGACCTTGTATACCACTTATGTCAGACCAATCCTGGAATATGCAGCTCCAGCTTAGAGTCCATACCTACTTAAACACAAAACAAAGTTAGAGAAGATTCAGAGGTATGCCGGTTCAGAGGTATGGATTCAGACAAGTCCCAGAACTGAGAGGTATGAGCTACGAGGAAAGGCTACGGGAGCTAAACCTCACGTTCCTGGAAAACAGAAGAGTAAGGGAAGACATGATAACCACCTACAAAATTCTCAGGGGAATTGACAGGGAGGACAAAGACAAACTTTTTAGCACGGGTGGAACACGAACAAGGGGACACAGGTGGAAACTTAGTACCCAGATGAGCCACAGAGACGTTAGAAAGAATTTGTTCAGTGTCAGAGAAGTTAACAAATGGAATGCATTAGGCAGTGATGTGGTGGAGGCTGACTCCATACACAGTTTCAAATGTAGATATCATAGAGCTCAATAGGCTCAGGAACCTGTACACCAGTTGATTGACAGTTGAGAGGCGGGACCAAAGAGCCAAAGCTCAACCCCCGCAAACATAACCAGGTGAGTACACACACACGCACACACACACACACACACACACACACACACACACACACACACACACACACACACACACACACACAACTAGGTATTAAAGGTATTAAAACTAGGTATGATAGGGAAATGGGACAGGAGTCATTGCTGTAAACAACCGATAGCTGGAAAGGCGGGATCCAAGAGTCAATGCTCGATCCTGCAAGCACATATAGGTGAGTACATATAGGTGAGTACACACACACACAAATCTGGTGAAGGCATCAGCGAGGCCCGGATACGCTACGAAACCGCTTGTGATGTGTTCCTTTGATGTAGAGGCGGGTAGGTGTGTCAGGCGGCCAGACACTAGGTATAGCACGATATTGCTGAGGACGGCCAGGCCCACACGCTGGCCGACGACCCCACACACACACACACACACACACACACACACACACACACACACACACACACACACACACACACACACACACACACACACACAGGCGGGATCCAAGAGTCAATGCTCGATCCTGCAGACACAACTAGGTGAGTACACACACACACACACACACAGGCGGGATCCAAGAGTCAATGCTCGATCCTGCAGACACAACTAGGTGAGTACACACACACACACACACACACACACACACACACACACACACACACACACACACACACACACACACACACACACAGGCGGGATCCAAGAGTCAATGCTCGATCCTGCAGACACAACTAGGTGAGTACACACACACACACACACACACACACACACACACACACACACACACACACACACACACACACACTAATTGCTACACCGCTATCCCAACACAACTTCACTCAATAACATGACTGGTTCCAGTTCCGGGAACTATGAGAGAAATGATGTTCATTGTATACTCACAGCTGGACATTTATATATTCCGTACACGAGTTCGCTTGACTTGAGCTACTGCCCATGATAACTACTGATGCAGCCCGTTCTCGGGAGGGTTCCCCAACGTCTGGAAACGGTCGTACTAACGTGCCCTTATCCTAACCTACCAGAAGACCCAAAACAGAAAACTGGACATTATGTACTCGCGCAAATGTGTGACAATTGTTCACCTTACGTAATGTATACGTCAAAATGCAACGTGCTATAAAGAGGACGGGTTGACTGGTGATGTATGTCTACGGGATCACCATAGCCCGTGCTACCTGGAACTTTTGGTGCCCAGTAGCTGAATCTATAACAACAACAACTGGTGATGTATACAAGCTTCTACACTCTTCAGAGCAGACTCGGCACACAGTCACAGCCCTGCTCCTGTGCCAGGTAAGTCCACTACGGGGTCACCATAGCCCGTGCTACTTGCAACTTTTGGTTCCCAGTAGCTGCAAGATAACCGCGGGGCTGGTCCACCTGCAGAAGACCAGCGTCATTAACACCACCATTTAAGGTTATCTCGAGATGATTTCGGGGCTTTAGTGTCCCCGCGGCCCGGTCCTCGACCAGACCTCCACCCCCAGGAAGCGGCCCGTGACAGCTGACTAACACCCAGGTACCTATTTTACTGCTAGGTAACAGGGGGCATAGGGTGAAAGAAACTCTGCCCATTGTTTCTCACCGGCGCCCGGGATCGAACCCGGGACCACAGGATCACTAGTCCAGTGTGCTGTCCGCTCGGCCGACCGGCTCCCCCAACCAGGTAAGACAAGCTACCGCCAAACTTGACAAGAGGGCCACTCATCGGGCTGTGGGGGATATTTGGGCCTGCGGGCCGCTCCAAGCAACAGCCTGGTGGACCAAACTCTCACAAGTCAAGCCTGGCCTCGGGCCGGGCTTGGGGAGTAGAAGAACTCCCAGAACCCCATCAACCAGGTACCCGCTGCTCACCCCACACGTGGAACCCAGTGCACAACACCCCACGATAAGATCTACTATACCTGATAAGAAAATGGTAAAATATCTTCTAGATAGCGCTTTAAAAAGTTGCCACAATCGTGCTTTACTTCTGCGTTATTTAAGATCTAACTTTATACATTTTCCAAATGTCCCGTATTCACACTTTATTATAACCCAGAACATGTAACAAAAACAGTTCCGGTAGAGCCAATCACTGAGACGTTCAGTGAGAGCCAATCACTGAGACGTTCAGTGAGAGCCAATCACTGAGACGTTCAGTGAGAGCCAATCACTGAGACGTTCAGTGAGAGCCAATCACTGAGACGTTCAGTGAGAGCCGATCACTGAGACGTTCAGTGAGAGCCGATCACTGAGACGTTCAGTGAGAGCCGATCACTGAGACGTTCAGTGAGAGCCGATCACTGAGACGTTCAGTGAGAGCCAATCACTGAGACGTTCAGTGAGAGCCAATCACTGAGACGTTCAGTGAGAGCCAATCACTGAGACGTTCATTGAGAGCCAATTACTGAGACGTTCGGTGAGAGCCAATCACTGAGACGTTCAGTGATAGCCAATCACTGAGGCGTTCAGTGAGAGCCAATTACTGAGACGTTCAGTGAGAGCCAATCACTGAGACGTTCAGTGAGAGCCAATCACTGAGACGTTCAGTGAGAGCCAATCACTGAGACGTTCAGTGAGAGCCAATCACTGGGACGTTCAGAGAGAGCCAATCACTGGGGCGTTCAGTGAGAGCCAATCACTGAGACGTTCAGTGAGAGCCAATCACTGAGACGTTCAGTGATAGCCAATCACTGAGGCGTTCAGTGAGAGCCAATTACTGAGACGTTCAGTGAGAGCCAATCACTGAGACGTTCAGTGAGAGCCAATCACTGAGACGTTCAGTGAGAGCCAATCACTGAGACGTTCAGTGAGAGCCAATCACTGAGACGTTCAGTGAGAGCCAATCACTGAGACGTTCAGTGAGAGCCAATCACTGAGACGTTCAGTGAGAGCCAATCACTGTGACGTTCAGTGAGAGCCAATCACTGTGACGTTCAGTGAGAGCCAATCACTGTGACGTTCAGTGAGAGCCAATTACTGAGACGTTCAGTGAGAGCCAATTACTGAGACGTTCAGTGAGAGCCAATTACTGAGACGTTCAGTGAGAGCCAATCACTGAGACGTTCAGTGATAGCCAATCACTGAGGCGTTCAGTGAGAGCCAATTACTGAGACGTTCAGTGAGAGCCAATCACTGAGACGTTCAGTGAGAGCCAATCACCGAGGCGTTCAGTGATAGCCAATCACCGAGGCGTTCAGTGAGAGCCAATCACTGAGACGTTCAGTGAGAGCCAATCACTGTGACGTTCAGTGAGAGCCAATCACTGAGACGTTCAGTGAGAGCCAATCACTGAGACGTTCAGTGAGAGCCAATCACTGAGACGTTCAGTGAGAGCCAATCACTGAAACGTTCAGTGAGAGCCAATCACTGAGACGTTCAGTGATAGCCAATCACCGTTGCGTTCAGTGAGAGCCAATCACTGAGACGTTCAGTGAGAGCCAATCACTGAGGCGTTCAGTGAGAGCCAATCACTGAGACGTTCAGTGAGAGTCAATCACTGAGACGTTCAGTGAGAGCCAATCACTGAGACGTTCAGTGAGAGCCAATCACTGAGGCGTTCAGTGATTGGGTGTACGTTCCGTAGGGAGCATGGATTAGGATCAGGGTGAAGAGTGGCCGCCTGCACACTCTAGCAATGCCCTCAAGGGTTGTGCATTGTTGCAAAGAGGCAAGCAACAGGTGAGAGAGACATGCGTGGAGGATAAAAGTATTATATATGTAGTGTCCCCCCCTCCCCCCCCCCTGATTACAGCCAGAGAGGTAAGTTATACACTGCATCATTATAGCGAGGTTATCACCGCTACATCATGTACACCATCACGCCGTATTGTGTGTACACTATAGTGCATGTGGGACTATATAGTGACACCACACTACTGTTCTGTTCTTCAGCTGAACTGAACCTAAGCCTTCTGGGGCCAGATTCACGAAGCAGTTACGCAAGCACTTACGAACCTGTACATCTTTCCTCAATCTTTGGCGGCTTTGTTTACAATTATTAAACAGTTAATGAGCTCCGAAGCACCAGGAGGCTGTTTATACCAATAACAACAGTTGATTGGCAAGTTTTCATGCTTGTAAACTGTTTAATAAATGTAACCAAAGCCGTCAAAGATTGAGGAAAGATGTACAGGTTCGTAAGTGCTTGCGTTAACTGCTTCGTGAATCCGGCCGCTGGACATTACTCTCACTATCAACAATACTCCACATTGACCTACACCCCCAGGAACTTCTTTCCATTCAGGAGTCTATCATAGTCTATCTCCTATCCTTTGGCTACCAGAAGGGCTTCACACCCCACTCAAATGTCTTCTGGGTTGTCGAAGCTCCACAACTTCCCACAACAGGTGAGGCTAATGGTCTACGCCGGGGATTATTTGCATTTATATTACGGACTAATATCACCCCCGTTATCACCTTCCACTGCATTATTTACCTACTGTGAGAGGGGGGGGGGTCTCCGTGGCGCGAGGTGACGTGTTCTGGTGTTGTCGCAGGCGGCGCGGGTGGTGCAGTCCTCCCACTACGAGCTGGAGTACGTCCTCGGCCGCAAGATCATCTTCATCTGCACGGCGCGCGGCAACCCTCGCCCCAGCATCACCTGGTACAAGGACGGCGTCGAACTGTACGCCCACAACTACTTCCAGGTACCCGCCTGTCCCTCTGTGTGCCAGGTACCCGCCTGCCCCTCAGTTTGTCAGGTACCCGCCTGCCCCCTCAGTATGCCAGGTACCCGCCTGTCCCTCTGTGTGCCAGGTACCCGCCTGCCCCCTCAGTTTGTCAGGTACCCGCCTGCCCCCTCAGTATGCCAGGTACCACCCACACCCTCAGTATGCCAGGTACCTCCCACACCCTCAGTATGCCAGGTACCTCCCACACCCTCAGTATGCCAGGTACCTCCCACACCCTCAGTATGCCAGGTACCTCCCACACCCTTAGTATGCCAGGTACCTCCCACACCCTCAGTATGCCAGGTACCTCCCACACCCCTCAGTATGCCAGGTACCTCCCACACCCTCAGTATGCCAGGTACCTCCCACACCCTCAGTATGCCAGGTACCTCCCACACCCTCAGTATGCCAGGTACCTCCCACACCCCTCAGTATGCCAGGTACCTCCCACACACCTCAGTATGCCAGGTACCTCCCACACCCCTCAGTATGCCAGGTACCTCCCACACCCTCAGTATGCCAGGTACCTCCCACACCCTCAGTATGCCAGGTACCTCCCACACCCTCAGTATGCCAGGTACCTCCCACACCCTTAGTATGCCAGGTACCTCCCACACCCTCAGTATGCCAGGTACCTCCCACACCCCTCAGTATGCCAGGTACCTCCCACACCCTCAGTATGCCAGGTACCTTCCACACCCTCAGTATGCCAGGTACCTCCCACACCCTCAGTATGCCAGGTACCTCCCACACCCCTCAGTATGCCAGGTACCTCCCACACACCTCAGTATGCCAGGTACCTCCCACACCCCTCAGTATGCCAGGTACCTCCCACACCCTCAGTATGCCAGGTACCTCCCACACACCCTCAGTATGCCAGGTACCTCCCACACCCCTCAGTATGCCAGGTACCTCCCACACCCCTCAGTATGCCAGGTACCTCCCACACCCTCAGTATGCCAGGTACCTCCCACACACCCTCAGTATGCCAGGTACCTCCCACACACCCTCAGTATGCCAGGTACCTCCCACACCCCTCAGTATGCCAGGTACCTCCCACACCCCTCAGTATGCCAGGTACCTCCCACACCCTCAGTATGCCAGGTACCTCCCACACCCTCAGTATGCCAGGTACCTCCCACACCCTCAGTATGCCAGGTACCTCCCACACCCTCAGTATGCCAGGTACCTCCCACACACCTCAGTATGCCAGGTACCTCCCACACCCTCAGTATGCCAGGTACCTCCCACACCCTCAGTATGCCAGGTACCACCCACACCCTCAGTATGCCAGGTACCACCCACACCCTCAGTATGCCAGGTACCACCCACACCCTCAGTATGCCAGGTACCTCCCACACCCTCAGTATGTCAGGTACCTCCCACACCCCTCAGTATGCCAGGTACCTCCCACACCCTCAGTATGCCAGGTACCACCCACACCCTCAGTATGCCAGGTACCACCCACACCCTCAGTATGCCAGGTACCTCCCACACCCTCAGTATGCCAGGTACCTCCCACACCCTCAGTATGCCAGGTACCACCCACACCCTCAGTATGCCAGGTACCTCCCACACACCCCTCAGTATGCCAGGTACCTCCCACACATCCCTCAGTATGCCAGGTACCTCCCACACACCCTCAGTATGCCAGGTACCACCCACACCCTCAGTATGCCAGGTACCTCCCACACACCCTCAGTATGCCAGGTACCTCCCACACCCCTCAGTATGCCAGGTACCTCCCACACACCCTCAGTATGCCAGGTACCTCCCACACCCTCAGTATGCCAGGTACCACCCACACCCTCAGTATGCCAGGTACCTCCCACACCCTCAGTATGCCAGGTACCTCCCACACCCTCAGTATGCCAGGTACCACCCACACCCTCAGTATGCCAGGTACCACCCACACCCTCAGTATGCCAGGTACCTCCCACACACCCCTCAGTATGCCAGGTACCTCCCACACACCCCTCAGTATGCCAGGTACCTCCCACACACCCTCAGTATGCCAGGTACCTCCCACACACCCTCAGTATGCCAGGTACCACACACACCCTCAGTATGCCAGGTACCTCCCACACACCCTCAGTATGCCAGGTACCACCCACACCCTCAGTATGCCAGGTACCACCCACACCCTCAGTATGCCAGGTACCACCCACACCCTCAGTATGCCAGGTACCTCCCACACACCCTCAGTATGCCAGGTACCACACACACCCTCAGTATGCCAGGTACCTCCCACACACCCTCAGTATGCCAGGTACCACCCACACCCTCAGTATGCCAGGTACCACCCAGGTAAGCCCCTAACATCCGGTATGCCAGACATACGACACAACCCATCACCGACAAGTTAACTACCACTATGCAACCAATAGCCAGTCTAATTTTCAAGTCAAAAAACAGCTACAGTCAATTCTCTCTCTCTCCTAAGCCGAAGCTTCCAGAGATGGCGCTGCGGTTCCCCACTGACCCCTAAGTCAATATATAACTCCCACACACTATGTATTACTGCTAATTTTCTTTCTATCACTATTTATTCCTTTATGAAGATCATTTATGTATATTAGGCTCATCCATTCGTGATACAACACGCATTAGTCTATCTCCTATCCTTTAGCCAGGCTCCACGAGCCTCTCAAAAGTGCCCTCTGGACCGTCGATGCTCCACAGTTTCCCGCGACACACGAAGCTAATAGTCTACGCGAGAGATTATTTGCATTTATATTACCAGGCAAAATCCCCCTCGGGTTGTCACTTGCAGCAACATTATATCTATTTTGAGACTACCGCCAAGAGGTACGCGGGAGCTCCACTTGTGGGTCACTGTGGCCCCCCTGGGGTGGGCCAGGCAGGAGCAGGTGGTGGGCCAGGGGAGCTGGTGGTGGGCCAGGGCAGCAGGTGGTGGGCCAGGGGAGCTGGTGGTGGGTCAGGGCAGCAGGTGGTGGGTCAGGGCAGCAGGTGGTGGGCCAGGGCAGCAGGTGGTGGGTCAGGGCAGCAGGTGGTGGGCCAGGGGAGCTGGTGGTGGGCCAGGGGTAGCAGGTGGTGGGCCAGGGGCAGCAGGTAGACAAGAGAGGGGGAGGACAGAAACAGGAAGCTGCCCCGAGCGGGCGACGTTGTAGGAAGCGCTTCCATTAGTTACCTTTAATATACAGACAATACCGCCGGGAATACTCTGGCCCACCAGTACCTCACACTACCAGTACCTCACACCACCAGTACCTCACACCACCAGTACCTCTCACCACCAGTACCTCACACTACCAGTACCTCACACCACCAGTACCTTACACCACCAGTACCTCACCACCAGTACCTCACACCACCAGTACCTCACCACCAGTACCTCACACTACCAGTACCTCACACCACCAGTACCTCACACTACCAGTACCTCACACTACCAGTACCTCACACCACCAGTACCTCACACCATCAGTACCTCACCACCAGTACCTCACCACCAGTACCTCACACCACCAGTACCTCACACTACCAGTACCTCACACTACCAGTACCTCACACCACCAGTACCTCACACTACCAGTACCTCACACCACCAGTACCTCACACCATCAGTACCTCACCACCAGTACCTCACCACCAGTACCTCACCACCACCAGTACCTCACCACCAGTACTTCACACCACCAGTACCTCACACCACCAGTACCTCACCACACCACCAGTACCTCACACCACCAGTACCTCACACCACCAGTACCTCACACCACCAGTACCTCACCACCAGTACCTCACACCACCAGTACCTCACACCACCAGTACCTCACACCACCAGTACCTCTCACCACCAGTACCTCACACCACCAGTACCTCACACCACCAGTACCTCTCACCACCAGTACCTCACACCACCAGTACCTCACACCACCAGTACCTCACCACCAGTACCTCACACCACCAGTACCTCACCACCAGTACCTCACACCACCAGTACCTCACACCACCAGTACCTCACACCACCAGTACCTCACACCACCAGTACCTCACCACCAGTACCTCACCGCCAGTACCTCACCACCAGTACCTCACACCACCAGTACCTCACACCACCAGTGCCTCACACCACCAGTACCTCACCACCAGTACCTCACACCACCAGTACCTCACACCACCAGTACCTCACACCACCAGTACCTCACACCACCAGTACCTCACACCACCAGTACCTCACTACCAGTACCTCACATGCAGGGGGGGGGGTGTGGAATCATCAGTGCAGTGATGATGTAAAAATTATGAGAAGAATCAAGACAGATGAAGATAGACAGAGACTACAGGATGAACTGGACAAACTGGAGGAATGGTCTAGAAAATGGCTGCTAAAGTTCAACTCAGGAAAGTGTAAAGTAATGAAATTAGGCGAAGGGAGCAGAAGGCTGAACACAAGGTACCATCTGGGAGGTGAAATCCTGCAAGAGTCAAAAATGAGAGAAAGATCTGGAGGTTGATATCACACCGAACCTGTCCCCCAGAGGTCCACATCAAAAGGATATCATCAGCGGCATATGCTAAGTTGGCCAACATAAGAACTGCGTTTAGAAACTTGTGTAAGAAATCGTTCAGGACCCTGTATACCACTTATGTCAGACTAATTCTGAAATATGCAGCTCCAGCCTGGAGTCCATATCTTTTTAAACACAAGACAAAGTTAGAGAAGATTCAGCAGTATGCCATCAGACTCGTCCCGGAACTGAGAGGTATGAGCTATGAAAAAAGATCACGTCCCTGGAAAACAGAATAGTAAGGGGAGACATGATAACCACCTACAAAATTCTCAGGGGAATTGACAGAGTGGACAAAGACCAACTTTTTAGGACGAGTGGAACACGAACAAGGGGACACAGGTGGAAACGTAGTACCCAGATGAGCCACAGAGACGTTAAAAAGAAATTTTTCAGTATCAGAGTAATTAACAAATGGAATACACTAAAAAGTGATGTGGTGGAGGCTGACTCCATACACAGTTTCAAATATAGGTATGATAGAGCCCAGTAGGCTCAGGAATCTTTACACCAGTTGATTGACAGTTGAGAGGCGGGACCAAAGAGACAAAATTCAACCCCCGCAAGCACAACCAGGTGAGCACTTCATACCACTACAGAAACCTACACCACTCCCTCAAATCGCCGTCAAACACCTACATCAACACCTTCAACACCACGGACGACGAAGACGTCCAACGTCAGAGAAGGTGAGACACACACCAGGCACGAGGCTAGTGACCTTAGTGAGCTCCTGGGGTTCCTCGACGCTGGGTGGACGTGTGGCCCCAGGAGCTCCGCCTGGAGGGCCGTGACAAAATGTGTACCGATTTTTGTTGGTTGGGTCTGCATGCGACCGCCAGGCACACCTCTTCAACAGTCGTGATAGCTACGACGCCTGCCACCAATATCACCACCACTGGGGAAACTGATAGATTTGAAAAAATTCTGGTTACAATTTAGGGCGGAGAGGGAAATTTGGCGCCAGAGAAGCGTCCGCCGAGTTCTTGGTAGCGTGCTGGCATGCCTTCAGGAACGCTGTGTGTGACTTCCTCACCTAGAGTGGGTTCTGGGAGTTCTGCTCCCCTAGACAGACCTGGGACCAGGCTTGTCCCATCACACTGTTGCTCGCAGCAGCCTTCAGGCAACATGTCCATTACAACCTGGTTGGCCTGCCACTTGTGGCAGAAAACTCTATTTTTTGTTTTTAACTCCACTTTGGTTCAGACAATATTTTTTATGCTTGCTGGGAGGATAGTGAACAGCCCTGAGCCTCTGATGTCCATACCGTGTTCTCTGGTTGTGCCTATGGCGCCTCTACTCTTGTCTGGCACTGTTCTGCATTTCTTCCTGTATCGTTCGCTCCAGTACAACGCTCCACACGTTACTTTACTGTGTAGATTTGGGACCTGGCCTTCCAGTATCTTCCATATATATTATGTGATACCTCTCTTGTCTCCTGTCTAGACAGTACATTGTGAGAGCTTTGAGACTGTCCCAATAACTAAGGTATTTTATTGTGTGTGTGTGTGCCGTATGTGTTCTCTGAACTCCCTCTATCTCAGCAATCACTCCCTCTCTGACGGGGGAAGTGAGTACTGAGCAGTACTTAAGGCTTTAAGTACTGCTCAGCACAATTGATTACGGGCTATTCATGCCCGTGCCACCTCTTGGGCGGAACCGTTCAAGTTCCAATTGACCAGACATTTTCCACAGTGAATAATAAATTACTTTTCATACAATATAAAGCCTAACGCAACATGCTCGCTGTTCAACAGCTTTTGAAACAATTGACAATTAGCAATTTTACGTATGATATTAGAGGTGACTTGTGACATTTGCTTCCCTACGGCAGCGGCTCCGTCCTCCTCCTCACCCATAATGCTCGGCGAACATTAAAGAGCACATGCTGGTGACCAGTCCTGGTGGTGTTGATGCTGGTGACGGTTGGGCACTTGCTGGTGACCAGTCCTGGTGGTGTTGATGGTGGTGACCAGTCCTGGTGGTGTTGATGCTGGTGACCAGTCCTGGTGGTGTTGATGCTGGTGACGGTTGGGCACTTGCTGGTGACCAGTCCTGGTGGTGTTGATGGTGGTGACCAGTCCTGGTGGTGTTGATGGTGGTGACCAGTCCTGGTGGTGTTGATGCTGGTGACCAGTCCTGGTGGTGTTGATGGTGGTGACCAGTCCTGGTGGTGTTGATGCTGGTGACCAGTCCTGGTGGTGTTGATGCTGGTGACCAGTCCTGGTGGTGTTGATGCTGGTGACCAGTCCTGGTGGTGTTGATGGTGGTGACCAGTCCTGGTGGTGTTGATGCTGGTGACCAGTCCTGGTGGTGTTGATGCTGGTGACCAGTCCTGGTGGTGTTGATGGTGGTGACCAGTCCTGGTGGTGTTGATGCTGGTGACCAGTCCTGGTGGTGTTGATGGTGGTGACCAGTCCTGGTGGTGTTGATGCTGGTGACCAGTCCTGGTGGTGTTGATGGTGGTGACCAGTCCTGGTGGTGTTGATGCTGGTGACCAGTCCTGGTGGTGTTGATGGTGGTGACCAGTCCTGGTGGTGTTGATGCTGGTGACCAGTCCTGGTGGTGTTGATGCTGGTGACCAGTCCTGGTGGTGTTGATGCTGGTGACCAGTCCTGGTGGTGTTGATGCTGGTGACCAGTCCTGGTGGTGTTGATGCTGGTGACCAGTCCTGGTGGTGTTGATGCTGGTGACCAGTCCTGGTGGTGTTGATGCTGGTGACCAGTCCTGGTGGTGTTGATGGTGGTGACCAGTCCTGGTGGTGTTGATGCTGGTGACCAGTCCTGGGGGTGTTGATGGTGGTGACCAGTCCTGGTGGTGTTGATGGTGGTGACCAGTCCTGGTGGTGTTGATGGTGGTGACCAGTCCTGGGGGTGTTGATGGTGGTGACCAGTCCTGGTGGTGTTGATGGTGGTGACCAGTCCTGGTGGTGTTGATGGTGGTGACCAGTCCTGGTGGTGTTGATGGTGGTGACCAGTCCTGGTGGTGTTGATGGTGGTGACCAGTTCTGGTGGTGTTGATGGTGGTGACCAGTCCTGGTGATGTTGATGCTGGTGACCAGTCCTGGTGGTGTTGATGCTGGTGACGGTTGGGCACTTGCTGGTGACCAGTCCTGGTGGTGTTGATGGTGGTGACCAGTCCTGGTGATGTTGATGGTGGTGACCAGTCCTGGTGGTGTTGATGCTGGTGACCAGTCCTGGTGGTGTTGATGGTGGTGACCAGTCCTGGTGGTGTTGATGCTGGTGACGGTTGGGCACTTGCTGGTGACCAGTCCTGGTGGTGTTGATGGTGGTGACCAGTCCTGGTGATGTTGATGGTGGTGACCAGTCCTGGTGGTGTTGATGCTGGTGACCAGTCCTGGTGGTGTTGATGCTGGTGACGGTTGGGCACTTGCTGGTGACCAGTCCTGGTGGTGTTGATGGTGGTGACCAGTCCTGGTGGTGTTGATGGTGGTGACCAGTCCTGGGGGTGTTGATGCTGGTGACCAGTCCTGGTGGTGTTGATGGTGGTGACCAGTCCTGGTGGTGTTGATGGTGGTGACCAGTCCTGGTGGTGTTGATGGTGGTGACCAGTCCTGGTGGTGTTGATGGTGGTGACCAGTCCTGGTGGTGTTGATGCTGGTGACCAGTCCTGGTGGTGTTGATGCTAGTGACCAGTCCTGGTGGTGTTGATGCTGGTGACCAGTCCTGGTGGTGTTGATGGTGGTGACCAGTCCTGGTGGTGTTGATGGTGGTGACCAGTCCTGGTGGTGTTGATGGTGGTGACCAGTCCTGGTGGTGTTGATGGTGGTGACCAGTCCTGGTGGTGTTGATGGTGGTGACCAGTCCTGGTGGTGTTGATGCTGGTGACGGTTGGACACGTGCTGGTGACCAGTCCTGGTGGTGTTGATGCTGGTAACGGTTGGACACGTGCTGGTGACCAGTCCTGGTGGTGTTGATGCTGGTGACGGTTGGACACGTGCTGGTGACCAGGGAGTTGGACAGAAAGGGGCTCCTGCACGCGTCAGCACTACTGCACAGTCAGAACTGGGGACCAAGACCAACCCATCCTCGTGTGTAGATAGAACCTATTTTGACGATCGTTAATAGTCAGAATTCCTATGCACTTAGCTTTTAGGTAGTAGTATACTGACTAGTAAGGAATTCTTTTAAAATAAATGAAGCTAAAACACAATCTTAAATATTCCTAGGCCTAGTATAGTACATATATGTACTATATTAGGCCTCATATATCGTGTATTAGGCCTAGGGAAGGTTAGGTTAGGTTAGCTTGTCAAAGCAACAAGTAAAAAATAGTTTTCCGGTTTGTCCAAGTCAATAGTTCAGATTTTTAAGTTCTAATTTCGTTGAATGTGGGTATATATATATATATATATATATATATATATATATATATATATATATATATATATATATATATATATATATATATATATATATATATATATACTATGGTGCTCATCGTTACTATAAGTACTACCAAAACACGAGGATGGGCTGAAGTGCTAAGTTAGCCGCTAGGTGGCACTGTCTTACATGACCGGCTGCCACTCTTAAAGGTGGCATATCTTGAGGTTATCTTGAGATGATTTCGGGGCTTTAGTGTCCCCGCGGCCCGGTCTTCGACCAGGCCTCCACCCCCAGGAAGCAGCCCGTGACAGCTGACTAACACCCAGGTACCTATTTTACTGCTAGGTAACAGGGGCATAGGGTGAAAGAAACTCTGCCCATTGTTTCTCGCCGGCGCCCGGGATCGAACCCGGGACCACAGGATCACAAGTCCAGCGTGCTGTCGTCAGCTCGGCAAACCGGCCTAGTAAGAAGGCTGGGCTCTACTGGGCTGGGTTGGGCTGGGTTGGGCTGGGTTGGGCTCGGTTGGGCTGGGTTGGGCTCGGTTGGGCTGGGTTGGGCTGGGTTGGGCTGGGTTGGGCTGGGTTGGGCTGGGTTGGGCTCGGTTGGGCTGGGTTGGGCTGGGTTGGGCTGGGTTGGGCTGAGTTGGGCTCGGTTGGGCTGGGTTGGGCTGGGTTGGGCTCGGTTGGGCTCGGTTGGGCTGGGTTGGGCTGGGTTGGGCTGAGTTGGGCTCGGTTGGGCTGGGTTGGAAATAATCCGTTTTATAATCCGTTGGCAAATAGTCTTGTCTACTATCTGACTTATATCCGACGCTTCAGTCTCCTACCAACAATTACAACAAATATCGCTGGAACAAGAGGACAACCTAGAGAGACCTGGACACGCTTATGCTGGAGTTACCAGATCAACCAGGCTGTGTTGGCCTTCGGGCTACGAAGACAACCAGCCTCAGAGCAGGCAATTTACCTGGGAAATCTGGCCATAGGCTAGGCTGCGGGAGCAGAACCACCCTCGAAATCGTCACCAGGTAAAAACGAATTTGATTTAACCTGTCGAGAAGTTTTAATTATTTAAACACCGAACTCAATTCAACTCTCACAGAAGGTAAGGAAGGTTGATTGACCAGTTGATTGACAGTTGAGACGCGGGACCAAAGAGCCAAAGCTCAACCCCCGCAAGCACAAATAGGTGAGTACAAATAGGTGAGTACACACACACACATACACACACACACACACACACACACACACACACACACACACACACACACACACACACACACACACACACACACACACACACACAGGTGAGTGCCTGGCGCGCCTTGACTCACGGTCTGGTCTGCCCGCAGGTCCACGAGTGGGAGATCGGCCGCCACAAGCTGAAGAGCAAGATGGAGATCGACCCGGCCACCCTGATGGACGTGGGCTACTACGAGTGCCAGGCCAACAACAAGCACGCCGTCGACCACCGCGGCTTCCGCACCCAGTACACGGCCGGCCTTTAGTGCCCGACACCCGCCCCCCCCCCCGGTCACCAGGGCCCGACACCCGCCCCCCCCCGGTCACCAGGGCCCGACACACACCCCGGTCACCAGTGCCCGACACACACCCCGGTCACCAGTGCCCGACACACGCCCCGGTCACCAGTGCCCGACACCCCCCCCCCGGTCACCAGGGCCCGACACACCCCCCTCCGGTCACCAGTGCCCGACACACCCCCCCGGTGACCAGGGCCCGACACACACCCCCCCCGGTCACCAGTGCCCGACACACACCCCGGTCACCAGTGCCCGACACACCCCCCGGTCACCAGTGCCCGACACACACCCCGGTCACCAGTGCCCGACACACGCCCCGGTCACCAGTGCCCGACACACACCCCGGTCACCAGGTCCCGACACCCCCCCCCCCCCGGTCACCAGTGCCCGACACCCCCCCCGGTGACCAGGGCCCGACACCCCCCCCCCCCGGTCACCAGTGCCCGACACACACCCCGGTCACCAGTGCCCGACACACACCCCGGTCACCAGTGCCCGACACACCCCCCGGTCACCAGTGCCCGACACCCCCCCGGTCACCAGTGCCCGACACACCCCCCGGTGACCAGGGCCCGACACACACCCCCCCCCCCGGTCACCAGTGCCCGACACACACCCCGGTCACCAGTGCCCGACACACACCCCGGTCACCAGTGCCCGACACACCCCCCGGTCACCAGTGCCCGACACACACCCCGGTCACCAGTGCCCGACACACACCCCGGTCACCAGTGCCCGACACACCCCCCGGTCACCAGTGCCCGACACACACCCCGGTCACCAGTGCCCGACACACACCCCGGTCACCAGTGCCCGACACCCCCCCCCCCCGGTCACCAGTGCCCGACACACACCCCGGTCACCAGTGCCCGACACACACCCCGGTCACCAGTGCCCGACACACCCCCCGGTCACCAGTGCCCGACACACACCCCGGTCACCAGTGCCCGACATACACCCCGGTCACCAGTGCCCGACACCCCCCCCCCCCGGTCACCAGTGCCCGACACACCCCCCGGTCACCAGTGCCCGACACACAGACCCCGGTCACCAGTGCCCGACACACCCCCCGGTCACCAGTGCCCGACACACACCCCGGTCACCAGTGCCCGACACCCCCCCCCCCGCTCCTAATATAGTAAGCACCTCCATACAGTTAGCTAAGAGTTACTGTAGCACCTATAAGCAAGACTTAACTGTCACCCGCGTACAGAGTGACAACATTTATATACGTACTGTGAGGGTGTTCTGACCTGTCCACAACTGACCTGGTGTCACCGAACGACCTCACGTGCACCCCCTCACGTACAAACCCCCCCCTCACGTGCACCAGAGCTACTCCAGAGCCACGGCTTCCAGCGCAACGTGGACAAGACACATCCACTGTTGGCGCATTCTTTCGTCGGTATTTACCCTTGATACTGGTGCAATATTATCTTGTTGACACGATGGACCAGCCGGCAGGACCTCACGGAGCGTCAGGACTTCCGTAGGTGACTCTACAGACAGCGGCGTGTAGGACGGGGGTCTCTCCCCTGTTGTGGACTATGCCAAGGCTTCTTCTTACTACCCACTACTGACGCTACTTGTGAACTTGTATACGTGACTGACATACCTGACTCACCGCCCCCTTCAGAGCGGGAGAGATTGCTGTAATAGAGGGAGTACAGAGAACATATACGGCATACAGACGCGATAAATCACTTTAATTATTGGGATCGTCTCTGAGCTCTCGAAATGTACTCAACTAGAAAGGAGACGAGAGTGGTATCAAGTAATATATATATATGCGTGGAAAGTACTGGAGGGTTAGGTCTCAAATCTACACAGTAAAATAACAACATACTGAGTGAACGATATGGCTGGAAATGCAGAATATACCCAGTGAAGAGCAGAGGTGCCATCCCTTGACGTTATGTTGAGGTTACCTTGAGGTGTTTCCGGGGCTTAGCGTCCCCGCGGCCCGGTCGTCGACCAGGCCTCCTGGTTGCTGGACTGGTCAACCAGGCTTTTGGACGCGGCTGGTCGCAGCCTGACGTATGAATCACAGTCTGGCTGATCAGGTATCCTTTGAAGGTGCTTATCGAGTTCTCTCTAGAACACTGTGAGGGGTCGGCCAGTTATGTCCCTTATGTGTAGTGGAAGCGTGTTGAACAGTCTCGGGCCTCTGATGCTGATAGAGTTCTCTCCTGTATAGAGGTGCAACAGATACTCTCAGAGTACCTGTTGCACCTCTATACAGGACTGTTGTCTGATTGCGCCATAGGCACAATCAGAGAACACTATGAACATCTGAGGTCCACAGTTGTTCAATATCCTCCCAGCAAGATATATTACCGGAACAAAATTGAAACTCTTAAAGAAAAAGCTTGATAGTTTTCAGCAAGGAGTGCCGGACCAACCGGGCTGTGGTGGGTATGTGGGCCTGCGGGCCGCTCCAAGCAACAGCCTGTTGGACCAAACTCTCACAAGTCAAGCCTGGCCTCGCCCAGGGCTTGGGGTGTTGAACACCCAAAACCCAATCCAGGTACTGCTCCCCCACCATCACCCCCTACAAGACGCCCCTCTCCACCCCTCCCACCCCCCCCCACCCCCACCAAGATGGTCACGCCCACCTACCGTCACTTGTTATCTCCCCCACGCCTTAAAATCTCCCCCCAAACTCACAAAACAAAGTTTTGAGGGAGGGCGGCCGAGCAGGAGGACCCCTGCTGGCGGCCGGCGCCACACTACATCCACCCTTCTATTACAAACACCAAAAGATTGATTTTCCCCTTGTACCTGTCGCTCATCAAGGCTTCGCCACCAGCGAATCTTATCATGAAAGGAATTTCGTCTCAATTAAGCGCTGGGGAGTGGGGGGAGGGGGGGGGGGGGAGGTATGCAAGTCTTAATGCACAAATGGAAGTAAGTGTGAGAGCTGTGTGACCGTCGAGAGAGAGGCTGATGCCCACACACCCAAGCCCCAGCACCCACACACCCAAGCCCCAGCACCCACACCCAAGCCCCAGCACCCACACCCAAGCCCCAGCACCCACACCCAAGCCCCAGCACCCACACACCCAAGCCCCAGCACCCACACCCAAGCCCCAGCACCCACACCCAAGCCCCAGCACCCACACACCCAAGCCCCAGCACCCACACACCCAAGCCCCATCACCCACACACCCAAGCCCCAGCACCCACACACCCAAGCCCCAGCACCCACACACCCAAGCCCCAGCACCCACACCCAAGCCCCAGCACCCACACACCCAAGCCCCAGCACCCACACACCCAAGCCCCAGCACCCACACACCCAAGCCCCAGCACCCACACACCCAAGCCCCAGCACCCACACACCCAAGCCCCAGCACCCACACACCCAAGCCCCAGCACCCACACACCCAAGCCCCAGCACCCACACACCCAAGCCCCAGCACCCACACACCCAAGCCCCAGCACCCACACACCCAAGCCCCAGCACCCACACACTCAAGCCCCAGCACCCACACCAAACAGGATACATCACACACACACACACTCCCGGAGCATTTTTTCCACAAGATTCTGTTTGATGTAAACACGCTGTTAAGAGTAAGAGTGGAGGAGCGTGAGACCAGAGTGGAGGAGACACTCTTCTAGTGACGTAGACACTCTTCTAGTGACGTAGACACTCTTCTAGTGACGTAGACACTCTTCTAGTGACGTAGACACTCTTCTAGTGACGTAGACACTCTTCTAGTGACGTAGACACTCTTCTAGTGACGTAGACACTCTTCTAGTGACGTAGACACTCTTCTAGTGACGTAGACACTCTTCTAGTGACGTAGACACTCTTCTAGTGACGTAGACACTCTTCTAGAGACGTAGACACTCTTCTAGTGACGTAGACACTCTTCTAGTGACGTAGACACTCTTCTAGTGACGTAGACACTCTTCTAGTGACGTAGACACTCTTCTAGTGACGTAGACACTCTTCTAGTGACGTAGACACTCTTCTAGTGACGTAGACACTCTTCTAGTGACGTAGACACTCTTCTAGTGACGTAGACACTCTTCTAGTGACGTAGACACTCTTCTAGTGACGTAGACACTCTTCTAGTGACGTAGACACTCTTCTAGTGACGTAGACACTCTTCTAGTGACGTAGACACTCTTCTAGTGACGTAGACACTCTTCTAGTGACGTAGACACTCTTCTAGTGACGTAGACACTCATCATGCAACACACAATGATTCATCAGTGCAACACCACGCAACAAGTAGTTGAGTTTATCAGTATAAGAACTTTTCAGCTATTTGAACCACAAAAAGCCTGACCCGTGGAGGCGGGTGAGAGTGACAAAGAACCAATCACCAGCGACCTCGAGAAGGTATAGTTGGGTTGGTCAAGGTTCACGAACGAGAGGCGAGGCACAACAGCGCCCAAGAGCCGAAGCTCAACAACCCCCGGCAAGCACAACTAGGCGAATACACGCCGAGAGAGGACAGGCGGCTAGAGAATGGGCGGGCAGAGACGGGCGGACCCAGCCTAAGTGCCGTGAGGGAGTCGCTGCGCCCGCCCGCTAAGGGCGGGAAGGACTGTGGGTGCTTCCCAGGACCACCATGGGAGGTCACCACCGTGGGAGGTCACCACCATGGCAGGTCACCACCATGGGAGGGGTGGGAGTGACAATCAATACCCCTGGAGTGCCATCACCGGTGCCAGCCTTGGCCCCGGAGGCAGACTCCCTCGGTTATTTCCGTCACCTTAATTACTCCCCAACAAGGCCCCCGGCATGGCGATATTCATGGCCCTTCTTCCCGTCCCACAGCCCGTCCACCCGTCCCACAGACCGTCCACCCGTCCCACACCCCAGTCCACCTGTCCCACAACCTCGTCCACCCGTCCCACACCCCGTCTACCCGTCCTACAGCCCGTCCACCCGTCCCACACCCCCGTCTCCCCGTCCCACAACCCCGTTCACCAGTCCCACAGCCCGTCCACCCGTCCCACAGCCCGTCCACCCGTCCCACAGCCCGTCCACCCGTCCCACACCCCGTCCACTCGTCCCACACCCCCGTCCACCCGTCCCACAGCCCCGTCCACCCGTCCCACACCCCTGTCCACCCGTCCCACGGCCCGTCCACATGTCCCACACCCCCGTCCACCCGTCCAACACCCCCGTCCACCCGCCCCACACCCCCGTCCACCCGTCCCACGGCCCGTCCACATGTCCCACACCCCCGTCCACCCGTCCCACAGCCCCGTCCACCCGTCCCACAGCCCCGTCCACCCGTCCCACAGCCCGTTCACCCGTCCCACACCCCCGCCCACCCATCCCACAGCCCCGTCCACCCGTCCCACAGCCCCGTCCACCCGTCCCACAGCCCGTCCACCCGTCCCACATCCCCGTCTACCCGTCCCACACCCCGTCCACCCGTCCCACAACCTCGTTCACTCATCCCACAGCCCCGTCCACCCGTCCCACACCCCGTCCCACATCCTCGTTCACTCATCCCACAGCCCCGTCCACCCGTCCCACAGCCCCGTCCACCCGTCCCACACCCCGACCACCCGTCCCACAGCCCCGTCCACCCGTCCCACACCCCGACCACCCGTCCCACAGCCCCGTCCACCCGTCCCACAGCCCGTCCACATGTCCCACAGCCCGTCCACCCGTCCCACAACCTCGTCCACCCGTCCCACAACCTCGTCCACCCGTCCCACAGCCCGTCCACCCGTCCCACAGCCCGTCCACCCGCCCCACAGCCCGTCCACCCGTCCCACACCCCGTCCACCCGTCCCACACCCCGTCCACCCGTCCCACAC
>NC_091171.1:41075065-41097565 GCF_040958095.1 Procambarus clarkii
CTTCTTGTGGCTGTACAGTAGAGCAATTAAGGTAGGCGGTATATGCAATACTCACAAATACACAAAGCAATAATTAAATATACGTGAGATTAATTTAGCCACAACTTGCCTGAATCTGACCAAACTGTTAAGCTGGACGTGATCAAGAGGGTGTTACCTCAGCCCACAACACTGTTGCCTGGTACCTGATACCTGGTACCTACCTGGTATGTTAACAACCATTGTAACTCCAGAATCTGATGAGCGTCTCCTTATTCTTAAGTTACTACTCTAATATCAGCAATAATAATATTAAGACGAACAAATATAGACAGAAAATGCAGACGAGGAGTCACAATAACGTGGCTGAAATATGTTGACCAGACCACACACTTGAAGGTGAAGAGGACGACGACGTTTCGGTCCGTCCTGTACCATTCTCAAGTCGATAGATCGATTCAATCGACTTGAGAATGGTCCAGGACGGACCGAAACGTCGTCGTCCCTTCACTTTCTAGTGTGTGGTCTGGTCAACATATAGAAAATATATTATGTTCATTTGACAATTCACCCTGAACTGGTTACACTAATTTACTTGCGCTCGACGTCTCTCCTCCCCCCCTGAAGGCAGCTCCCAGACTGAACAACAGACTACTACTTGACCAACTGGCTACGACGACTGGCCGCATATGGCCACCGACTGACTGACTGTCTGGCATCCACCGACAAACCAATTACGTGTTTATTAACTTGTGGGGCAGTGAGGTCGGTGCGGACACGGTACCCTACTACCATATCATTATTGGTTGACCCGGCAGCTAGCTGGGAAGTCACAGCTTTCTCCCGATTGTCGTACGTCAATGGTACACGACGACGGATCTCCCAGTGATGTCACAATTCCCGTCAGTCTGAACCATTCAGGCCGAAGTCAAACAGCGAGGTGGCCATCTTGATAAGATTGATGATTGATAAAGATTAAGCCACCCAAGAGGTGGCACGGGCATGAATAGCCCATAAGATCTTGATAAGCCATGGGTGCCGTTTTATATGGGTCTAGTCTCCATAGAGCTCCTCCCCCCCCCATTCACGCTTATCCCCCAATTAATATATTTTGTATTTACTAGTTTGTGAATGCTTACGGTGCAGGTAAGGGGGCTGCATCAGCAATGTGATTTCAAATTGGGAGATGAAATAAGGTGGGCCAAGGTGTTGTATGACACGAGTAATTAGTAAACAGTTGATTGACAGTTGAGAGGCGGGCCGAAAGAGCAAAGCTCAACCCCCGCAAAACACAACTAGGTGAATACGAGTCAAAGGTGAGGAGGGCTTCAAGTCGCTAAACTTGGCCCAGCTTGCAAAATGGTGGATGGATGTGAGTGAGTGAGTGAGTGAGTGAGTGTGTATCAGTAGTAGTAATAATAGTAAACCCAAAGGCTCCAGTTTACATAGCCTTGTGAGCGAACAATGCGGTGTAAGGAAACACCCGTAAACCTTTCCACCCCCCCCCCACAACATAAACATTGACAATGGCCCCATAGGGTCATACGAGCCAACTTTCCTCAGTACCAAGTATAATCATCACACCAAGAGGTTTACACCAAAGTGTAAACTAGCGTGAACTCCTCTACTGTTTACAGTCCACGACCAGTGTAAAGTTTACACTAACCACTCACTCACACCAATGGGATCAGTGATCATACATTTCCCTAACTGAGGAGAACCTGTATGCATGAATATTTGTAAACCACAGTGATACCGGAGGGCAGTATAAGTATACACTCGCAGCAGTGTATACTTGTATACTCGATACATGGACCAAGACTTCGTCAAAGACCTGAAGCGAGTATGTGGGAAACACCTTTTAATGTAGTCTTTCCTGGAAGATATTGACGGAAAGACTTGTCGCCTCACGCCTCGTGTAAACTGTAATTCACTTCTTGAGGTACAGGAGGCTTCATGTACGGTTAGGTTAGGGTTTACAGCAGTAACTGTTGCCTGAGGTGCAGCTGCTCATGTGTTGACAGATATATATATATATATATATATATATATATATATATATATATATATATATATATATATATATATATATATATATATATAGAGCATTTTATAGCACGTACTCTCAATTCTACTTGTATTTCTACATATATAGATTATATTTAACTATTATATAATAAAAATACAAACAAATTTGTCTGGGGTTTTATTCGTTCGTCATGAGAAATGTGTTCATCTTACGAGAGCCAGTCCACGGTACTCACCTAATTGTGCTTGCGGGGGTTGAGCTTTGGCTCTTCGGTCCCGCCTCTCAACTGTCAATCAACACGAGTGCAGGGTGTCCGAGGGTCCCTCACCTCACCATGAGTGAAGGACCTTATCTGTGTCTGCCTAGGTCGTCCGCTACAGCTCCTTATCAAGGCAGACAAAATACCCCCTGAAGAGCGATAAGGTTTCCTCACAAGACTGACATTAAAGCATCTCTAAAGTGTGATCATCTCGGCCAACAAAGCAGTCGTGTTGTACTGCAGACCACTGGCCTCTCCACCATTACTATGCACGTTATCTTGAGGTTATCTTGAGATGATTTCGGGGCTTTTTTAGTGTCCCCGCGGCCCGGTCCTCGACCAGGCCTCCACCCCCCAGGAAGCAGCCCGTGACAGCCGACTAACACCCAGGTACCTATTTTACTGCTAGGTAACAGGGGCATAGGGTGAAAGAAACTCTGCCCATTGTTTCTCACCGGCGCCTGGGATCGAACCCAGGACCACAGGATCACAAGTCCCGCGTGCTGTCCGCTCGGCCGACCGGCTCCCGTGCCGACCTAACTAGAAACCCACAAACCCAAGCCACGTAATGTAAGGTAATTATCAAAAGGAGGCACCAAGCCGGGAAGGTTATGTAGCACCATCAAATGTGCAGGACAATCAGAGGGCGCTAAATATCACTAAGGACGCCAATACGAGAAAAGAAATGCATAAGGCGAACGACATCAAATGTATCTGATTCGCCAAGGTTTCTATGGAAGAACAAGTGACCGCGAGATACGGTCGGGCAGCAAGACACACGCTCGTCCTGGAAGCTCGTCCTGGAAGTCCGGACATTCAACAAGGATATGCACGACCGTAGGAGGAACAATGCAGTTTGGACAATAAGGAAGAGCAGGGCGGCGTTCCATTAAGTGACCGTGAGTTAAACGATTATGACCAATACGCAACCTTGCCAGAGCCGTTTCCCACCGCCGGTTACGGTGGTAGGAGGAAGACCATGGGGACACACTACTCTTAAGAGTACACAGTTTGTTACTAGTAACAGAAGACCAACAATCCTGCCAACGGGCAAGGATGGAGGAATGAATAACTGGTAAAAGTCGGAATAAGAGGACCTGGGACAAGTGCGGGTAGCCATGGGACCTTTACGGGAGCTGGGACAAGTGCGGGTAGCCTTGCGACCTTTACGGGAGCTGGGACAAGTGCGGGTAGCCTTGCGACCTTTACGGGAGCTGGGACAAGTGCGGGTAGCCTTGCGACCTTTACGGGAGCTGGGACAAGTACGGGTAGCCTTGCGACCTTTACGGGAGATGGGACAAGTGCGGGTAGCCTTGGGACCTTTATGGGAGCTGGGACAAGTGCGGGTAGCCTTGCGACCTTTATGGGAGCTGGGACAAGTACGGGTAGCCTTGCGACCTTTACGGGAGCTGAGACAAGTGCGGGTAGCCTTGCGACCTTTACGGGAGCTGGGACAAGTGCGGGTAGCCTTGCGACCTTTACGGGAGATGGGACAAGTGCGGGTAGCCTTGGGACCTTTATGGGAGCTGGGACAAGTACGGGTAGCCTTGCGACCTTTACGGGAGCTGGGACAAGTACGGGTAGCCTTGCGACCTTTACGGGAGATGGGACAAGTACGGGTAGCCTTGCGACCTTTACGGGAGATGGGACAAGTGCGGGTAGCCTTGCGACCTTTACGGGAGCTGAGACAAGTGCGGATACCCTCCTTAGCGGCAGCATCCGCACGCTCATATAAGGACACACCAATATAGCTGGGAACCCAGCAAAACTCCACTGTCTTAAACCTGCTGGAGATAAGAAACAGCCAATGTTGAATCTCGACGACCACCGGATGGACCGGATTGAAGGACTACAGAGCCATGAGGGCACTGAGAGAGTCAACTACAATCACAAAGGAGGATTGACACCGAGAAAGCAGTAGACGAAGAACATAGAGAATAGCATAAAGTTCTGCCGTAAAAGTAACCGATGGAAGTGGATAACACGAAGTGGATAACACGAAGTGGATAACACGATATTGTGGTTTGCAATTTATATAAGGTCGTGGCTGACCTAGCATGTTCAAGCGGCACCCTATGGAACCATAAAGTTTCAGTTGGATAGCAGTTACGTGTCTCTGGGCTCCTTCCTTATTGTGGATGCCTCGTGGCTTCGTGAAACTGAAACTGAAAAAAAGGTTAATTGAACTAGAAATACACACAAAGGCATGATCACGACCTCTACATAGGGCGCAGTCGCACCTCCACAGATCTCCAGTATCAGCTAATGATACTGGTAATGGCTCCAGAGGGCGCCACCACTTACGGGCTATTCATGCCCGTGCCACCTTTTGGCTGGCTTAATCTTCATCAATCATGAGGCAGATGAAGTTATTCTCACCGGGCTGCTGGATTTATGGTCCGGGGGTCGAGGCTCCGATGGACCAGTTGGAGGAGAGGGAACTATCACAAGAATAGAACCCCCCATCAAACACGTACAAATATTGACCGGGTTCACATCCAACATAACACCAATATTGACCGGGTTCACCCCAGCCCGGCACCAATATTGACCGGGTTCACCCCAGCCCGGCACCAATATTGACCGGGTTCACCCAGCCCGGCACCAATATTGACCGGGTTCACCCAGCCCGGCACCAATATTGACCGGGTTCACCCCAGCCCGGCACCAATATTGACCGGGTTCACCCAGCCCGGCACCAATATTGACCGGGTTCACCCAGCCCGGCACCAATATTGACCGGGTTCACACCCAGCCCGGCACCAATATTGACCGGGTTCACCCAGCACGGCACCAATATTGACCGGATTCACCCCAGCACGGCACCAATATTGACCGGGTTCACCCCAGCACGGCACCAATATTGACCGGGTTCACACCCAGCCCGGCACCAATATTGACCGGGTTCACCCAGCACGGGACCAATATTGACCGGGTTCACCCAGCACGGCACCAATATTGACCGGGTTCACCCCAGCACGGCACCAATATTGACCGGGTTCACCCCAACATAACACCAATATTGACCGGGTTCACCCAGCACGGCACCAATATTGACCGGGTTCACCCAGCACGGCACCAATATTGACCGGGTTCACCCAGCACGGCACCAATATTGACCGGGTTCACCCAGCACGGCACCAATATTGACCGGGTTCACCCAGCACGGCACCAATATTGACCGGGTTCACCCAGCACGGCACCAATATTGACCGGGTTCACCCAGCACGGCACCAATATTGACCGGGTTCACCCCAACATAACACCAATATTGACCGGGTTCACCCAGCACGGCACCAATATTGACCGGGTTCACCCAGCACGGCACCAATATTGACCGGGTTCACCCCAACATAACACCAATATTGACCGGGTTCACCCAGCACGGCACCAATATTGACCGGGTTCACCCAGCACGGCACCAATATTGACCGGGTTCACCCCAACATAACACCAATATTGACCGGGTTCACCCAGCACGGCACCAATATTGACCGGGTTCACCCAGCACGGCACCAATATTGACCGGGTTCACCCAGCACTCACACCAATATTGACCGGGTTCACCCAGCACGGCACCAATATTGACCGGGTTCACCCCAACATAACACCAATATTGACCGGGTTCACCCCAGCACTCACACCAATATTGACCGGGTTCACCCAGCACGGCACCAATATTGACCGGGTTCACCCAGCACGGCACCAATATTGACCGGGTTCACCCAGCACTCACACCAATATTGACCGGGTTCACCCAGCACGGCACCAATATTGACCGGGTTCACCCCAACATAACACCAATATTGACCGGGTTCACCCCAGCCCGGCACCAATATTGACCGGGTTCACCCAGCACTCACACCAGAGTCGTGACCAACGGTGCATGAGGCGCAACAAAGGTGCGCCGAGTGAGAAACATTGAGCTAATATCAACTAACAACACTTCTCTTTGAAGCCGTCGGAAAACTCCACCCCTACACTCATGTGACTAAATAACAGCTGAACAGGGCGCCAAATTTTTTTTTTTTTTTTTTTTTGAGATATATACAAGAGTTGTTACATTCTTGTACAGCCACTAGTACGCGTAGCGTTTCGGGCAAGTCCTTAATCCTATGGTCCCTGGAATACGATCCCCTGCCGCGAAGAATCGTTTTTTCATCCAAGTACACATTTTACTGTTGCGTTAAACAGAGGCTACAGTTAAGGAATTGCGCCCAGTAAATCCTCCCCGGCCAGGATACGAACCCATGAGGTAACGTGAGGTAACGCACCACTTCGATAACGCACCACTTCGATAACGCACCACGAGGCCTGTGAAAACGTGATTGCAGTACCCAGTGAAGAGCATTGTGCTACAGTGCCCTCGGGGCGTGCTACAGTGCCCTCGGGGCGTGTTACAGTGTTCTCGGGGCGTGTTACAGTGTCCTCGGGGCGTGTTACAGTGCCCTCGGGGCGTGCTACAGTGCCCTCGGGGCGTCCTACAGTGCTCTCCTCGGGGCGTGCTACAGTGCCCTCCTCGGGGCGTGCTACAGTGCCCTCCTCGGGGCGTGCTACAGTGCCCTCCTCGGGGCGTGCTACAGTGCCCTCCTCGGGGCGTGCTACAGTGCCCTCCTCGGGGCGTGCTACAGTGCCCTCCTCGGGGCGTGCTACAGTGCCCTCCTCGGGGAGTGCTACAGTGCCCTCCTCGGGGCGTGCTACAGTG
This sequence comes from Procambarus clarkii, assembly GCF_040958095.1. NCBI lineage: Eukaryota > Metazoa > Arthropoda > Malacostraca > Decapoda > Cambaridae > Procambarus > Procambarus clarkii. Next base: position 41,082,038 of record NC_091171.1, read on the forward strand.
CCCTCCTCGGGGCGTGCTACCCGCCAAACACACACCGAAACTACGACGTTGGTACAACGTTCGAACAAGTTTTAACACCTCCTAACCAGTTATAACAACCAATATAGCAAGTTGTAACAACGCTCTATTACGTCATAAACACGTTAAGCCAAGATGTAACAACTTTATTACAAGTTGTAACAAGCGGAAAATAGAGACAGTTTCGGTTTGTGTTTCCAGGGCAGTGCCCTCGGGGCGTGCTACAGTGCCCTCGGGGCGTGCTACAGTGCCCTCGGGGCGTGCTACAGTGCCCTCGGGGCGTGCTACAGTGCCCTCGGGGCGTGCTACAGTGCCCTCGGGGCGTGCTACAGTGCCCTCGGGGCGTGCTACAGTGCCCTCGGGGCGTGCTACAGTGCCCTCGGGGCGTGCTACAGTGCCCTCGTTGCCTAATTTGTCTCTTTCGTATGACGACACGAGAGTCAACTTATTGTGTGGTTGACCAATCCAGCAACCAGGAGGTCTGGTCGACGACCGGGCCGCGGGGACGCTAAGCCCCGGAAGCACCTCAAGGTAACCTCAAGGCAAGGGAAGAGATGGGGGAGGAATGGGGTCGTTTGTGGTAGGGTAGGGGGGGGGGTGACCTGACGACGACTGCGGTTCTAGAGTTTACTTTGTTTATTACAGCAATATGGGTCACGTTAGATGGAAATCAAGGATCGTTTTCATACTGTTTAAAACACTGCTTTAGAGCACTTGCGAGAGGCTGGACCATCCTGCTGAAGCCATATCAAACCCTATGTTATGTTGTCGTAATGATGTCTCGTATAAACACCAACCCGTCCTCGACTCAAGTCCATTCCATCCAGCGGTCGACCCCACAGACGCAGTCATAAATGTATACATGCTGTTCATTCAAAACGGGAATTTTCTCAAATATAAATCAATATTATAATATATTAGCATATTGTGCAACTAGGTAATTATCAAAAGAAGGCACCAAACCGGGAAGGCTATGTAAGCATATTGTGCAAATATAGGCATAAGTTAGGTCAGGTGTTTAGGTTCTGTTGGCGATTACTTGTATTTGTAGTACGTGGGTGAAGCATTTACAGCGTTGTGGTTCGAACAATATCGTCAGTGAAGCACTTGTTCCGGAAGTGTTCGAACGAAATCAGTTGTGAGTCGTGTGTAAATCGTTTTTCATTCATAAACAGCGGGTTTGGCGGGTGGATGGAATGGCCTTTGGGCCTTTGTTTAGAGGACGGTCAGCAGAATGGACACGTGGATTCGAAAGCGAATTCTACAGAGCCCAAGGACTCGGGGACAAGTTCATCAATCGACTAAGAGGGTGAATCGCTGGACCCAATAGCTGAAGCTCGACCGAGACAAGTAAACTAGAGGAGTACCACGCCGCGTGGTCTACACGAACCAAAATAAAGACCCCCCCCCCCTCGGACTAGAGCATCGGCACGAGAGAAAACGAGGACTAACTACAGTATACCAGATTGTTCCTGATGTTGTTTTAGATTCAGCTACTAGGACTAAAAAGTTGGAAGTAGCACGGGCTATGGCGAGCCCGTAGTGGAGCGGGGCTGTATCTGCCCGTAAACAAGTCATCTCTATTATTCAATACAAGGCACCACGGGCGCTCTCGTACGTTATTCATTCGATAATTTTGCTGTTACACTTTATTAGAAGGATTAATAAAATCCTTCCTGGTCCTCAACACCGGCAATACAGCTAGCAATGGCCCTAAAGAACCTTATAAGAAAAATCCATGTACAAAAGAAGTAAGAATGGGGGAATCTCTCTAGAACAATTTATAATAAAAAATAATAATTATGAAGTCGGAATCGCAAGGTAGACAAGGAGAAATGTTAGAGGAACTCTTAAGATATATTAAAGACCAAGGAGAAGACTGGGCCACTGAAAAATGAGACCGGTAAAGACATATATATGATGTCTTTATATATATGTTCGTAGATATATGACCGAACCTAACCAACCCTACCTAACCTAACCTAACCTAACCTACCTAACCTAACCTAACCTAACCTAACCTAACCTAACCAACCCTACCTAACCTAACCTAACCTAACCAACCCTACCTAACCTAACCTAACCTAACCAACCCTACCTAACCTAACCTAACCTAACCTAACCTAACCAACCCTACCTAACCTAACCTAACCAACCCTACCTAACCTAACCTAACCTAACCAACCCTACCTAACCTAACCTAACCTAACCAACCCTACCTAACCTAACCTAACCTATCTTAACCTAACCTAAACTAACCTAACCTAACCAACCCTACCTAACCTAACCTAACCTAACCTAACCTATCTTAACCTAACCTAAACTAACCTAACCTAACCAACCCTACCTAACCTAACCTAACCTAACCTATCTTAACCTAACCTAAACTAACCTAACCTAACCAACCCTACCTAACCTAACCTAACCTAACCTAACCTAAGCTATCTTAACCTAACCTAAACTAACACAATTAAGTCAATGATTTATATTCTTAATATAATATAATAATAATAATTGAAATAAACTAATTACTGATAAGAAATGGTTGATGTTTTACGAGAAAAAGAATTTAATACTACGCCAGCCGCTGAACACAAAAAAGCCTATGTGGGTGGCGGAAAGCACACGTTCACTAGTACAGTGATTTCCAGCGAGGAGTTTACTCAATACAAAAATTAAGCCCAACACGTCCCAAGTAACATTATAAGCAACTTGCCAGGGTGCTTCAGAGAGTGTAAGAGGGCATCTTAGTGAGCCCCTCTCACTAAGATGAGAGTTAGTAGTGTATCTTATCTTGAGAGGTTATCTTGAGATGATTTCGGGGCTTAGTGTCCCCGCGGCCCGGTCCACGACCAGGCCTCCACCCCCAGGAAGCAGCCCGTGACAGCTGACTAACACCCAGGTACCTATTTTACTGCTAGGTAACAGGGGCATAGGGTGAAAGAAACTCTGCCCAGTGTTTCTCGCCGGCGCCTGGGATCGAACCCAGGACCACAGGATCACAAGTCCAGTGTGCTGTCCGCTCGGCTCGACCGGCTTCAGTGTATGTCATACTGAATCAATCCTTAAGAGTCGAACAGTGGTAGAGGGTGCCAACTGTAATGTCGACTTTTCAGAAGCGAGGTTGCTCACTTGCATCGAACACTCGTCCAATTAGCTTAAATTTCTACAGTACAAAAATAGATAATATCGATAATTGTTGTAGCCATTAGTTTACATCATAAAAAAAACACAGATTAATAAAGAACTCACAACATACCTTGAGGTTACCTTGAGGTGCTTCCGGGGCTTAGCGTCCCCGCGACCCGGTCGTCGACCAGGCCTCCTGGTTGCTAGACTGATCAACCAGGCTGTTGGACGCGGCTGCTCGCAGCCTGACGTATGAGTCACAGCCTGGTGGATCAGGTATCCTTTGGAGGTGCTTATCCAGTTCTCTCTTGAACACTGAGAGGGGTCTGCCAGTTATGCCCCTTATGTGTAGTGGAAGCGTGTTAGTGATAAGACACCAATTATTAGTCTTGATCTTGCTAAGTCCCATCTATACGCAGTGCAGGAGTTTTGGTCATTGTACTATAAATGGACCTAGAGGTGCTTTACCGCACAGACGAATGACCAAGTTATTCCCAGGCATTAATAGTCTCCCTTCAACCTGTTCTCGCACTTTCTTTAAGTCAATATTGACTTATTAAATAAGTGCATATGTGACATACTAATTTATTGTGAATATTTTAGTTTACCTTGAAAAGCTTCATAGAAAACACCGACTTTGCCTAACCTTCTTAGTATGTTAAGATAAGCATCTTATTGCTTTGTAATTACAATTATTACTTAACTTATCAACGGTATAGGTTAAGTAATAATTGTAATTACGAAGCAATAAGATGCTTATCTTAACATACTAAGAAGGTTAGGTGAGGTCGGTGTTTTCTATGAAGCTTTTCAAGGTAAACTAAAATATTCACAATAAATTAGTATGTCATATATGCACTTATTTAATAAGTCAATATTGACTTAAAGAAAGTGCGAGAACGGGTTGCTCCCTTAAGAAGATATTAAAATGGCTTAATTTAATTTTTTTTGTTAGAAAGTCGAAGAGTAAGGGGTGACATGACTGAAATATGTAAATGGGTGAAGGGGAATGACAAAGGGAATATAAATAGGGATTTACATTTATAGAACACCCGCACACACACACACACACACACACACACACACACACACACACACACGCACACACACACACACACACACACACACACACACACACACACACACACACGCACACGCACACGCACACGCACACACACACACACGCACACGCACACACACACACGAGAGAGAGAGAGAGAGAGAGAGAGAGAGAGAGAGAGAGAGAGAGAGAGAGAGAGAGAGAGAGAGAGAGAGAGAGAGAGAGAGAGAGAGAGAGAGAGAGAGAGAGAGAGGATCACTTCACCACATGGGTAATCAGCTAAGTGAGTGGTCTTAACAAGCACCAATGAGACTCCAGCATGCTAGCAGTAACTACATTACTGCTCCAGTTTATTTCTAAAGTCACTTACCAGAAATTTGTTGAATGCATTGTGCAGAAAATCGTAGTCTGGCCGCAGTCCTCAGAGATTGTCTCAACTCCCATATGGACAAGGGCTTTGGGGTTTATTAAGGTAATCTAAGATACACGTATGCCCACAGGCGCGCGCGCACACAAGTTCCCCCCCCCCACCCCCACATGAGCTCTCTCACACGCGCGCGCTCGCTGACACACTGGGGGACGATGGCTGAATGGACAGCTCTCGGGATTCGTAGTTCTAAGGGTTCGGGTTCGATCCCTAGCGGAGGCGGAAATAAATAGGCAGATTTTCTTTCATCCTGATGCGCCTGTTCACCTAGCAGTAAATAGGTACCTTGCAGTCAGACAGCTGCTACGGGCTGCTTCCTGTGTACTCACCTATTTGTGCTTGCGGGGGTTGAGCTTTGGCTCAACCCCCGCAACACACACACACACACACACCATAATACGAGGCTCTCAGTTTGTCCAACTGATGAGGCTGCGGAGACATTGCCACAAAAGTTTTGCTGCTGTAGTGATTCTGGCAAGCAAGGAGAGCATGGCGAATGGCTGGATGATATTTTGTACACCTCTAACCTTGTCCCAGTCTCCCGTCTCCTCTGGCCACAAGCTCCCATATCCAACAATAACAACACATAATAATAATAATAATTAAAAAAAAAATCACACTACTGTGATGTATATCAATGAGAAAATTGGAGCCATGAGGTGACTCGAACCAGCGATCAGGGTACGCACAGCCGCACACCTTACCCCTGCACCACGACACGTTATACAACTTGGGATTCCACTGAATCCCACAGGAAGCCCGGAGGATCCTATTGAAGCCAGTCCAGGTTGTACACATACCTCCCCCCCCCTCCCCCCTAAAGCCTTCTGGTGTGGGTAAAGTAGTTCACCAACTGTCCGTTCCAACTTCATATGCACCAAGATGTTATCATACTCGTATGTATCAATGAGAAACTGATTTTGCCTCCATTTTTTTCAAACATCTTTTAAAATTGAAATGTACATTTTAAATTTTGCCCCCCCCCCCCGAGGGGCGAGTTTATTGGGCAGCGCCACTCATCCTATGAGTGGACACACCGCCATAGCAGCATGTACAACACTCCCCAATAGGAAGAAAACCCGCTGGGTTGTTCTTCCCGTCTGAAATGTAGGTTGGTACTTGAGTGTTGGTGTGGTGTGGGCGTCCATGGCAAGCGGTATACCCAACTGTCCCCTGACGTGATGACCGAGTCACACAGTACTCTCCAGACGCCACGCTGAAGGAACGGGTGATGGCTTCACACACAAGCGTCCACACAGACGGACTGGTCAAGTGTGCAGGATCTCGCTGGTCTGGAAGCGGCCAGAGACGTTAAAGTTGTAGAAGCATGCAAGATATCTTGCATGCGGGTAAACAGTTGATTTTCAAACAACCGCTTGATTTCTCCGCTTCAAGCAACCGCCTGTTGGACCAAGCTGTCATAGGGACCAGGCTTGGGGAGCAGAAGAACTCACAGAACCCCATCCAGGTACAATCCAGGTACATATCAGCGCCAGCAGTTGAGTGATATTGGAGGTGAGAGGCGGGGACACTGATCCCCGGAATGTCAACAGGTAGGTAGGAAGTATTGAATAACGCCTGACAACTTGGACACGGCCCCATCCTCCCAGTCACGGGCGTGCCGTGCCCTAGGCGTCCACGGGTCGTGTGTGAATAATATGGGTGACGGGGCGGACCCACACACTACACCAGTAATGCCGCCTCCACCTCACCTTCATCCCCTCATCAACAACTCTTCGTTAAAGTCTGAATTATGAGTATCTGTGGAATTCTCTCTACATTATCTGCAGACTGTCGTGGTCTTGTGTGTGACCACCACCACAGTCTTCTTGTCCTCTTAATGCTCAAATCATCTTAGTGGAAAACTAAACAAGTTCACCTAAATGACACAGAAATTGAGAGCCTCCTTACCTTGAAGTTACCTTCAGGTGTCTTCGGGGCTTTAGCGTCCCCGCGGCTCGGTCCACGACCAGGCCTCCTGGTTGCTGGGCTGGTCAACCAGGCTGTTGGTCAACCAGGCCTCCACTTAAAAGTTTTACAACAAAAAATGCAGTGTGTGGAAAAGCCATCTACAACCCACATATCGTTGCTGTAGGCATTCCTTGTGTGATGGCTTAGAGCTGCGTGTGACCAAGCCGGCCGCCTCGACACACAGGTGACCTGCCTGCCCCCCCCCCTTACCTGGACCTTACCTGGAGAGGGTCTCGGGAGTTCGGCTACTCCCCGAGCCCGGTCTGAGGCCAGGCAGAAATCTTGGCCCACCAGGCTGTTGCTTGCCGCTGCTAGTAGCCAATTCATATGCACTACAGCCCGTTTGGTCGTCGCTTCAACTCTCTGCTTGGCTTGTCCAAGCAGAGAGTGTTTAATAAATAGTCATTAATTGTAAGTTTAATAAAAGTTTAATAAAATTGTAATAAACTAAACTGTAATAAATGTAAATCAAGCCGCCATAAACTGTAATGTAAACCAAGCCACCATAAACTAATGTAAACCAATCCGCCATAATAAATGTAAACCAAGCCGCAATAATAAATGAAAACCAAACCCCCATAATAAATGTAAACCAAGCCATCATAATAAATGTAAACCAAGCCATCATAATAAATGTAAACCAAGCCACCATAATAAATGTAAATCAAGCCACCATAAACTAATGTAAACCAATCCGCCATAATAAATGTAAACCAAGTCGTCATAATAAATGTAAACCAAGCCGCCATAATAAATGTAAACCAAGCCGCCATAATAAATGCAAACCCAGTCGCAATAATAAATGTAAACCAAACCACCATAATATATGTAAACCAAACCATCATAATAAATGTAAACCAAGCCATCATAATAAATGTAAACCAAGTCATCATAATAAATGTAAACCAAGCCACAATAATAAATGTAAACCAAGCCACCATAATAAACGTAAACCAATCCGCCGTAATAAATGTAAACCAAGTCAACATAATAAATGTAAACCAAGCCACCATAAACTGTAATAAGTGTAAACCAAGCCACCATAAACTGTAATAAGTATAAACCAAGCCACCATAAACTGTAAACCAAGCCACCGTAAACTAATGTAAACCAAGCCACCATAAACTGTAATAAGTGTAAACCAAGCCACCATGGGGGAGGCACGAGGCAGGGGTCCCATAAGTGGCTGAGCAACTGCCCCATAAAACCCAGAGCCAGGCCCTCAGCCGAGCCTGAAGAGCAGGACTCTCGAGTCAGACCACAGGTAATCCTCAGGCAGCCCTGGCCGCAGCCTCTGCCGTTAAGACGGGCACAATACCTTCCACCCCCCTCCCCCCCCCTAGTAACTGCGTTATCCGTCCACCTTGATATAATAAGCGGACAAAGCCGGTGCCTTTAATGTGTAGTTTACTGTGCTAACACTTTCCGGCGCAGTTAAATATGAAAATCTGCAGTTATCTGGGAGTTGATTCAATCCTTCAGTAAACATTAGGAGTGATTATCTTCTGGGGCTTGTTGGATAGGCTGCCAGCACCAGCCTGTTGAGCTGAGAGGGGGAGGGGGGGGGGTATATACACACCTGCCACACCCACACCTTCCCGCTATACACATCTGGGATCCATACCGTCCTGATATACACATCTGGGACCCACACCGTCTTGATATACATATCTGGGACCCACACCGTCCTGATATACATATCTGGGACCCATACCGTCCTGCTATACAGATCTGGGATCCATACCGTCCTGCTATACACATCTGGGACCCATACCGTCCTGCTATACACATCTGGGACCCATACCGTCCAGCTATACACATCTGGGACCCATACCGTCCTGCTATACACATCTGGGACCCATACCGTCCTGATATACATATCTGGGACCCATACCGTCCTGCTATACAGATCTGGGACTTATACCGTCCTGCTATACACATCTGGGACCCATACCGTCCTGCTATACACATCTGGGACCCATACCGTCCTGATATACATATCTGGGACCCATACTGTCCTGCTATACAGATCTGGGACCCATACCGTCCTGCTATACACATCTGGGACCCATACCGTCCTGCTATACACATCTGGGACCCATACCGTCCTGATATACATATCTGGGACCCATACCGTCCTGCTATACACATCTGGGACCCATACCGTCCTGATATACATATCTGGGACCCATACCGTCCTGCTATACAGATCTGGGACCCACACCGTCTTGCTGTACAGATCTGGGACCCATACCGTCCTGCTATACACATCTGGGACCCATACCATCCTGCTATACACATCTGGGACCCATACCGTCCTGCTATACACATCTGGGACCCATACCGTCCTGCTATACAGATCTGGGACCCATACCGTCCTGCAATACACATCTGGGACCCATACCGTCCTGCTATACACATCTGGGACCCATACCGTCCTGATATACATATCTGGGACCCATACCGTCCTGCTATACAGATCTGGGACCCATACCGTCCTGCTATACAGATCTGGGACCCATACCGTCCTGCTATACAGATCTGGGACCCATACCGTCCTGCTATACACATCTGGGACCCATACCGTCCTGCTATACACATCTGGGACCCATACCGTCCTGCTATACACATCTGGGACCCATACCGTCCTGCTATACACATCTGGGACCCACACCTTCCCGCTATACACATCTGGGACCCACACCGTACCGCTATGCACATCTGCCACCCACACCTTCCTGCTATACACACCTGCTACCCACACCGTCCCACTATACACACCTGCCACCCACACCGTCCCGCTATACACACCTGCCACCCACACCGTCCCGCTATATACACACCTGCCACCCACACCATCCCGCTATACACACCTGCCACCCACACTTTCCCGCTATACACATCTGCCACCCACACCTTCCCGCTATACACATCTGGGACCCACACCGTCCCGCTATACACATCTGGGACCCATACCGTCCTGCTATACACATCTGGGACCCATACCGTCCTGCTATACACATCTGGGACCCATACCGTCCTGCTATACACATCTGGGACCCACACCTTCCCGCTATACACATCTGGGACCCATACCGTCCTGCTATACACATCTGGGACCCATACCGTCCTGCTATACACATCTGGGACCCACACCTTCCCGCTATACACATCTGGGACCCATACCGTCCTGCTATACACATCTGGGACCCATACCGTCCTGCTATACACATCTGATACCCACACCTTCCCGCTATACACATCTGGGACCCACACCAGCCAGCTACACACACCTGCCATCCACACATGTTTATATCATCTAGATAAAAGAGATATATTACTCTCTTAAAGATTGAACTCTACGTTTCTTGATCAAATATAAACTTAAAACACTTACGTTTTCATCTTAAATATTCTCTGCAGTTAAGGCTATATGCCTTTAGTGTTTACTGCCCGTTTATGGCACTCAAAATATTTACAACAGCTCTACCTTGAAAATAGGAAATATCCATTTTCTTTGGCCCAACGCAAGTTTTCTGTAACCACAATACGAGGGGTAACTCTCACAGGTTGGGCCCCCGGTGATCCCAGAGTCTTATATTGAGCCACGTTGCCATAGTAGTCAAGAAAGATTAGGAACCGTGTCTGCTATCCTGCTTGTATGGTCGCTGAATGACGGCAACCGTCCGACATAATACCACATATGTCAATGGTTCAATATATTTATTATAAATACATAACGAGGCTCCCGGTTACAACCAATTGGGGACACGTGGCACCACCACAGTCCCTCTCAATTGTAGTTGTCGGCTATCGAAAACGTGATGAAACTTGATCATTCAAACCCGTTATCAACTCCGCAAATTGACTTGTGATTGACGCGGACCGCCTCCCAGCTGACAATATCCACCCAAGAAGCCGGTCCTAGACTCGTGTCACTGTAAAATGCTTAAGTTAGCGGACGATGCTGGCCTGGACGGGTATCGTCTGGGAGACAATGGCATCCCGGGTAAGGGTCGGGTGGTGGTGGGCCGATGGATCAATAGCAGAGCGCGCTGGCCCACCACCCTAACCCCCGACACAAGAGCTCAAACTCGGCTCTATTGCCTCCTGCCACAAGGCCCGCTCTCCGCGCCAGCCTGGCGTCCGTAAGTCACCGGCGGTAATTGCAACATTAGCCTTTGTGGCCGCGAGTACAGGGGTGGAGGGTATTGGCTCTCTGCGGCTGGCCACCAAATTGGTTGAGGGACCTTGCGACATTAGTCTTACTGACTAGACCCCCAACAGTCCATCTTCTCCTGTCTTGGACGCTCTTATGCAAGGGAAAAGGCCGATGTACATCAATTTTGCGACAATGCGTCCAATTACAAAAGTGCCCGGCATACATTAATGTACGAGAGCTGCAGTGTGACTGGGGCCGTGATATTGTCCCATGATGAGGTGTAGTGTGACCAGAGATAACACAATCCTCCCTTCCCCCCCCCCCTCTCTCCAACACGCTCTCTTTCACACAAAAACAGAGAGGCACACAATTAGAAGTTCGGACATAGCAACGCGGCCCCCCACTATGCCAGAGGTCAAGGCTGAGAGAGGGGGTGACTGACCTTATACAAACTATACTCGCCCCACAGCCTAACCAATCACGACAAACATTACCTGCGCCTACCTCGCACAACTATAATTAGGTTCCTCTTAAAGTTTACAGCTTTCTCTTCATTTTCTGCCTGTGGTCTCTGATGTAAGTAAGTGGTCGCCGTATTGTGGAATGTAAGGGGGACTGGTGAACGTTCATGGGGTGAAAAGCACACTCCGAGGCAAGCAATTTCACCTCTGCTGAGAACACAATACACACACACACACACGCACACACACACACACACACACACACACACACACACACACACACACACACACACACACACACACACACACACACCCTGGAAATGGGACAGGAGTCATTGCTGTAAACAACCGATAGCTAGAAAGGCGGGATCCAAGAGTCAATGCTCGATCCTGCAAGCACATATAGGTGAGTACACACACACAAAGTTTGTGAGTGCTTGTTGAGCTCTGGTTGAGCCAGAGCTCAACCCCCGCAAGCACAACTAGGTGAGTACACACATAAACACAAACACACACACACACACACACACAGGTCTCACAGAGTCTGGTAACTGAGTGGACAGCGCGAAAGACTCGTTATTCTGTGGCCCGGGTTTGATTCCCGGTCCAGGCAGAAACAAATGGGCAAACTTTCATTCACCCTGATGCCTCTGTAACCTAGCAGTAAATAGGTGCCTGGAAGTTAGCCAGCTGTTACGGGCTGCTGTGTGTGTGTGTGTGTTTGTGTGTGTGTGTGTGTGTGTGTGTGTGTGTGTGTGTGTGTGTGTGTGTGTGTGTGTGTGTGTGTGTGTGTGTGTGTGAAAATAAAATAAAAAAATTGTAGTTAGTAGCAATTGATTGACAGTTGAGAGGCGGGCCGAAAGAGCAAAGCTCAACCCCCATCAGCACAACTAGGTGAATACAACTAGGTGAATACATGGTGTATAACAAATCACTGGTAACCGGTGAAATGCCAAACATTTCGAAGATGGCTAATAAAGTCCCGATATTCAAGGGTGATAGACAGGAGGAACTGAACTACAGGCCAGTGTCCCTAACCTGCATACCATGCAAGCTGATGGAGAAGATTGTGCGAAAAAAACTAGTGGAACATCTGGAGCGAAAGAACTTTGTAAGACATCACCATGGGGTTCAGGTATGGCAGGTCCTGCCTTACAGGATTAATTGAATTCTACGACCAGGCAACAAAAATCAGGCAAGAGAGAGAGGGACAGGCAGACTGCATATTTTGGATTGCCAGAAAGCCTTTGACACAGTACCACATAAGAGACTAGAGCACAAGCTGGAGATGTAGGCTGGAGTGAAAGGGAAGGTACTCCACTGGATAAAGGAGTACCTAAGCAACAGGAGACAGCGAGTCACAGTGAGGAGTAAGGTCTCGGAGTGGCGAGGCGTCACCAGTGAAGTCCCACAGGGATCAGTCCTTGGACCTATGCTGTTTCTGATATATGTAAATAATCTCCCAGAAGGAATAGACTCGTTCCTCTCGAGGTTTGCTGATGATGCAAAAATTATGAGGAGGATTAAGACAGAGGAAGATAATATGAGGCTACAAGATGACCTAGACAAACTGAAGGAATGGTCCAACAAATGGCTACTAAAGTTCAACCCAAGTAAATGTAAGGTAATGAAACTAGGGGAGGAAATAGAAGGCAGGACACGGGATACCGAATGGGAGATCAAGTCCTTCACTAAACAGACAGAGAGAAAGATCTAGGAGTTGATATCACACCAAACCTGTCTCCTGAAGCCCACATAAAGAGAATAACGTCTGCGGCATATGCGAGGCTGGCTAACATCAGAACAGCCTTCAGAAACCTGTGTATGGAATCATTCAGAACTTTGTATACCACATATGTAAGACCAATCCTGGAGTATGCGGCCCCCAGCATGGAGCCCGTACCTTGTCAAACACGAGGAGGAATTAGAAAAAGTTCCGAAGTATACCACTAGGCTAGTCCCAAAACTATGAGGCATGAGTTATGAGGAAAGGTTGCGTGAAATGCACTTCACGTCGCTGGAAGACATAAGAGCTCCAGGAAACATGATCACCACATACAAAATTCTCAGGAGAATTGACAGGGTAGACAAGGATGGATTATTTAACACGGGTGGTACACGCACAAGGGGACACAGGTGGAAGCTAAGTACCCAAATGAGCCACAGAGACATTAGAAAGAACTTTGTCAGTGTCAGAGAAGTTAGTAAATGGAATGCAATAGGAAGTGATGTGGTGGAGGCTGACTCCATACACAGTTGCAAATGTAGATAAGATAGAGCCCAGTAGGCTCAGGAATCTGTACACCAGTAGAGTGACAGTTGAGAGGCGGGACCAAAGAGACAAAGCTCAACTCCCGCAAGCACAACTAGGTGAGTACACACATACACTGCCCTGGACATTTACGGTCCAGAGGCAGGCACTGTAACGTAATTATGGCTTTAGATACAGGTATTGTTCTCAAGACTTGCTGGAGTGCCATGTTGGAGTGCCATGCTGGAGTGCCATGTTGGAGTGCCATGCTGGAGTGCCATGTTGGAGTGCCATGCTGGAGTGCCATGTTGGAGTGCCATGCTGGAGTGCCATGTTGGAGTGCCATGTTGGAGTGCCATGTTGGAGTGCCATGTTGGAGTGCCATGCTGGAGTGCCATGTTGGAGTGCCATGCTGGAGTGCCATGTTGGAGTGCCATGTTGGAGTGCCATGTTGGAGTGCCATGCTGGAGTGCCATGCTGGAGTGCCATGTTGGAGTGCCATGTTGGAGTGCCATGCTGGAGTGCCATGTTGGAGTGCCATGTTGGTGTGCCATGCTGGAGTGCCATGTTGGAGTGTCATGTTGGAGTGCCATGTTGGAGTGCCATGCTGGAGTGCCATGCTGGAGTGCCATGTTGGAGTGCCATGTTGGAGTGCCATGCTGGAGTGCCATGTTGGAGTGCCATGTTGGAGTGCCATGCTGGAGTGCCATGTTGGAGTGCCATGTTGGAGTGCCATGTTGGAGTGCCATGCTGGAGTGCCATGTTGGAGTGTCATGTTGGAGTGCCATGCTGGAGTGCCATGCTGGAGTGCCATGTTGGAGTGCCATGCTGGAGTGACATGTTGGAGTGCCATGCTTGAGTGCCATGTTGGTGTGCCATGCTGGAGTGCCATGTTGGAGTGTCATGTTGGAGTGCCATGTTGGAGTGCCATGTTGGAGTGCCATGCTGGAGTGCCATGTTGGAGTGCCATGTTGGAGTGCCATGCTGGAGTGCCATGTTGGAGTGCCATGTTGGAGTGCCATGCTGGAGTGCCATGTTGGAGTGTCATGTTGGAGTGCCATGCTGGAGTGCCATGTTGGAGTGTCATGTTGGAGTGCCATGTTGGAGTGCCATGCTGGAGTGCCATGTTGGAGTGAAATGCTGGAGTGCCATGCTGGAGTGCCATGCTGGAGTGCCATGTTGGAGTGCCATGTTGGAGTGCCATGCTGGAGTGCCATGCTGGAGTGCCATGCTGGAGCGCCATGTTGGAGTGCCATGTTGGAGTGCCATGTTGGAGTGCCATGCTGGAGTGCCATGCTGGAGTGTCATGTTGGAGTGCCATGCTGGAGTGCCATGTTGGAGTGCCACGAGTGTCGTAATCTCTCTCGATACAATGTACACTATGCTGGAAGGTTAAGCAGGAAGCAGCGTGGGAAGTTAAGCAGGAAGCAGTGTGGGAAGTTAAGCAGGAAGCAGCGTGGGAAGTTAAGCAGGAAGCAGCGTGGGAAGTTAAGCAGGAAGCAGCGTGGGAAGTTAAGCAGGAAGCAGTGTGGGAAGTTAAGCAGGAAGCAGTGTGGGAAGTTAAGCAGGAAGCAATGTGAGAAGTTAAGCAGGAAGCAGTGTGAGAAGTTAAGCAGGAAGCAGTGTGAGAAGTTAAGCAGGAAGCAGCGTGGGAAGTTAAGCAGGAAGCAGTGTGGGAAGTTAAGCAGGAAGCAGCGTGGGAAGTTAAGCAGGAAGCAGTGTGAGAAGTTAAGCAGGAAGCAGCGTGGGAAGTTAAGCAGGAAGCAGTGTGGGAAGTTAAGCAGGAAGCAGTGTGGGAAGTTAAGCAGGAAGCAATGTGAGAAGTTAAGCAGGAAGCAGTGTGAGAAGTTAAGCAGGAAGCAGTGTGAGAAGTTAAGCAGGAAGCAGCGTGGGAAGTTAAGCAGGAAGCAGCGTGGGAAGTTAAGCAGGAAGCAGTGTGGGAAGTTAAGCAGGAAGCAGTGTGGGAAGTTAAGCAGGAAGCAATGTGAGAAGTTAAGCAGGAAGCAGTGTGAGAAGTTAAGCAGGAAGCAGTGTGAGAAGTTAAGCAGG
>NC_091171.1:41102565-41110065 GCF_040958095.1 Procambarus clarkii
TTAACGTGTATAGTATTAACGTGTAAAGTATTAACGTGTATAGTATTAACGTGTATAGTATTAACGTGTATAGTATTAACGTGTATAGTATTGACGTGTATAGTATTGACGTGTATAGTATTAACGTGTATAGTATTAACGTGTATAGTATTAACGTGTATAGTATTAACGTGTAAAGTATTAACGTGTAAAGTATTAACGTGTATAGTATTAACGTGTAAAGTATTAACGTGTATAGTATTAACGTGTATAGTATTAACGTGTAAAGTATTAACGTGTATAGTATTAACGTGTAAAGTATTAACGTGTATAGTATTAACGTGTAAAGTATTAACGTGTAAAGTATTAACGTGTATAGTATTAACGTGTAAAGTATTAACGTGTAAAGTATTAACGTGTATAGTATTAACGTGTAAAGTATTAACGTGTAAAGTATTAACGTGTATAGTATTAACGTGTAAAGTATTAACGTGTAAAGTATTAACGTGTATAGTATTAACGTGTAAAGTATTAACGTGTAAAGTATTAACGTGTATAGTATTAACGTGTAAAGTATTAACGTGTATAGTATTAACGTGTAAAGTATTAACGTGTAAAGTATTAACGTGTATAGTATTAACGTGTAAAGTATTAACGTGTAAAGTATTAACGTGTATAGTATTAACGTGTAAAGTATTAACGTGTATAGTATTAACGTGTAAAGTATTAACGTGTAAAGTATTAACGTGTATAGTATTAACGTGTATAGTATTAACGTGTATAGTATTAACGTGTATAGTATTGACGTGTATAGTATTAACGTGTATAGTATTAACGTGTAAAGTATTAACGTGTATAGTATTGACGTGTATAGTATTGACGTGTATAGTATTAACGTGTAAAGTATTAACGTGTATAGTATTAACGTGTATAGTATTAACGTGTATAGTATTAACGTGTATAGTATTAACGTGTATAGTATTAACGTGTATAGTATTGACGTGTATAGTATTGACGTGTATAGTATTAACGTGTAAAGTATTAACGTGTAAAGTATTAACGTGTATAGTATTAACGTGTATAGTATTAACGTGTATAGTATTAACGTGTATAGTATTGACGTGTATAGTATTAACGTGTATAGTATTAACGTGTAAAGTATTAACGTGTATAGTATTAACGTGTATAGTATTGACGTGTATAGTATTGACGTGTATAGTATTAACGTGTATAGTATTAACGTGTATAGTATTAACGTGTATAGTATTAACGTGTATAGTATTAACGTGTATAGTATTGACGTGTATAGTATTAACGTGTATAGTATTAACGTGTAAAGTATTAACGTGTATAGTATTGACGTGTATAGTATTAACGTGTATAGTATTAACGTGTATAGTATTAACGTGTATAGTATTAACGTGTATAGTATTAACGTGTATAGTATTAACGTGTATAGTATTAACGTGTATAGTATTGACGTGTATAGTATTAACGTGTAAAGTATTAACGTGTATAGTATTAACGTGTATAGTATTAACGTGTATAGTATTAACGTGTATAGTATTAACGTGTATAGTATTAACGTGTATAGTATTAACGTGTATAGTATTAACGTGTAAAGTATTAACGTGTAAAGTATTACATAATCAACACTGAGAAAATTCGCCCCCAAAAATGGGTTATGGGTATACCATATATATTTTTTTCGAAAATATTATTTTCGATCTAATTTTATTTGAGTTAATTGAAAATTTTATTCGTTTTGTTATTATATGAAAATGTTATTTCATTTAATAATTGTTATTATTTAAGAATTTGATTTTATTGTTATTACGTGAACATTTTATTTAATTGTTATCATTTGAATTTGTTATCTTGTGTTAAAAGTCATTATATAGTGAAACACTTGTCGGTTAAAGGTTAAGCTCCTGCTACCAGGTGTTTCTCAGTCGTATTTAATAATTATAATTGATAATTGTGTCGGAGGATAAGCAGCTAGTTTATAAACACAGTGTATATTAGACTTATATCCAGGTTCAAGGGTCGAATTACTGACCCTCCCTCAGGATGCAACCCCACAAGGAGCTGGCTGACTCCTGGGTGCCTATTTACTGCTAAGTGGACAGGGGGGTTATCAGTTCTCCTATCTATCTAGGTTGACAGACTCATCAACATATCATCAAATATCCCTGTAATCCTACATTCGACCGAGTCATCTCACATGACAAATATACCTCTGGTAGTTGTGTAATATACCGTAATGGCAAATGCTTGGCTTCTAATTGCTTATATCATTTTAAGGGGGGGGGGATAGTTCTGGTTCGTCCCAGCTCGTCTAATTAGTTTAAATCCCCCCCTCGCTTGCCTTAGCTCACCCGGGAAATTCACATCCGTGTGTGTCCTCTCTAGCAAGGCGCACTTGTACTTGCTTTACTTATACAGGCCTAACAAAATTCACCCCCATCTTTTTTCACTCATTATTTGAAGGCTATTGCTCAGAGCTGTTATGCTGGTAGGGTAAGAATTGACGTCTTGGAAGAATTACAATAAATTACAAACCCTTTTAATGTTTTTCTTGAATTAATTAGTTTTTTTGTTTCGTAACTGAGCCAGTTTCCTGTGAATAAACTGTCACTACACCGTGCGTTCCTCAAAGACCTTAGCCTGACCAAACTCCTTCAGTAAATATCAATTAACTAATGATATACATTATGGCCAAGCGCCCAGCGCCAATTCTGGCCTTTCTGGCACACAAACACGGTCTTGAGGGCCGCTTAGCGTTTCCTTCGAGAAAGATAAATGGTTCCGCCAGACCTTGTGAGATGCCCCGAGGTATATCAACTTCACTGGGGCATAACAGTGGTAAATGGAACATTGCTATTGCTATGTACATTGATACCTGGTTGATACCTGGTTGATGGGGTTCTGGGAGTTCTTCTACTCCCCAAGCCCGGCCCGAGGCCAGACTTGACTTGTGAGAGTTTGACCACCACGCTAGACCAATGGCTGATGAAACAGTTGACAATGGTAATTGTCTGTTTGAGTTCCCTGTACAGTTTGTATTCCATATACAATACTGTATATGGAACAGATATGGAACAGAATATATGGAATTCCATATACAGTACAGAACTGTATTGTATATGGAACATATACAATACAGTATTGTATATGTTCCATATACAATACTGTATATGGAATATACAGTATTGTATATGTATAGAAACTTTTAGAAGTCGGTTTGGGTTTAGGAGTTTCACTATAGCCTTTGTATTGGGCTTTTCCACATTTATCTATGGTATGTCCATATAGCTTGCAATACTTACAATATAATTGAGAGCTTGCTTGGTTGGTACTCACTTTGTCATTATCAGACCAAGACGTCTTACTGGAAGATGTGTCAGCTGTTAACCTGTCAGCTAGGTGTCAGCCGACTTCGCGCATCTGATGCCGCTAATTAATATGATATCATACTAGCTAAGGGTTAATTCATTTGCATTTCATCAAATAAAGTTACTGTAAATTACCTCCAGTATATTTTATATAGTTTTCCCTTAATTAATTCTGAGTCTAGAACTTGAGTTGTTTAGAACTTCACCTGTGATCTGTTGAACAGTTTTAAGAGTAAATACTTCCCCCTTGTAATTCATCAAGTTAATTTAAAAGGAATTCCATTCACCCGTTAAGTATTAAAACATGAAAGTTCCCCCTAACACTTAACACTTGGTACTAGTCGGCCGGTCTCCTGCAGAGTCAATTAGTCTAATTATCAAAGTTCCAGGAGGAGTGGTGGCGGCATTAACTGTTTATCATTAACATGATCTTCCATCTGGTTTATAAGAATTGTAAATATATTTTTAACATCTTGGTCATTTCCCCCCTCACCTTACCCTGATAACTGGCCTGAGCATTAGCTGCTCCGAAGGCGGACTCTTCCCATTTTTTTAGGGGTTATATTAATAGAATTATTACAGCACATACAGGGTTACGAGTTACAGCAACCATTACAGTGTCACCATAGTTGCTAGTGTTACAAATATAATACAAATATTACAAACCTATTTGGGGGTACAACAGTCCATATTTTGTACGTGCCATGCCTAGTGGCTGTTGGTTCTACCACTTGTGCACGAAGGGTTGGCATCATCACATGGAAAACAAGACAAGTTCCACCAATAAACTGGCGCGATACAAATGTTCAGCCCCGCACTGGGAGACATTACACAGGGCCTCCTGGTGGAACTAACTAGATTCCAACCCCGCACTGGGAGACATTACACAGGGCCTCCTGGTGGAACTAACTAGATTCCAACCCCGCACTGGGAGACATTACACAGGGCCTCCTGGTGGAACTAACTAGATTCTCCAACACATGCCTAGCTGGCAACATACCAGAGACCATACGACCTCTCTCTCTCTCTATTTTGGCGCTACCCTCTGTGCCCTGAGGAAAGAGGAAGGAGGAATCAGACCAACAGCTGTGAGCAATTCACTCCGGCGTCTCGTCGCTAAGGCTGCTGCTAGAACAGTTAGCCAGGCAGCAGGAAACATGCTGAAGCCAAAACAGCTTGGGTTTGGCATTCCCCAAGGGTGTGAGGCAGCGGCTCATGCAGCTAGAGCCTACATTGCCAACATTACGGATGAAAAAGCACTGATAAAATTGGATTTCAAAAATGCTTTCAATCTGATTAGAAGTAATGCAGTACTCAGTGCGGTTCATCGCTATTTTCCTTCCCTCTACCCGTTTGTAAACTCATGCTACAGCAAGAGTCTAACTCTGTTATTCGGGGAACACGAAATTGAATCACAAGAAGGTGTCCAACAGGGTGACCCCCTTGCTCCATTTCTTCTCTGCCTAGTCATCAAGGAGGTCACCGATAACCTGTCCAGTGAGCTCAACATTTGGTTTTTGGACGATGGTACTCTAGCTGGCTCCTCAGACAAGGGGACCTTGATTACCAGACCACACACTAGAAGGTAAAGGGACGACGACGTTTCGGCCCGTCCTGGACCATTCTCAAGTCGATTTTCTCATTCACAATCGACTTGAGAATGGTCCAGGACGGACCGAAACGTCGTCGTCCCTTCACCTTCTAGTGTGTGGTCTGGTCAACATACTTTAGCTACGTTATTGTGACTCCTCGCCTGCACAAGGGGACCTTACTCCATAGACTTACAAGGAGCAAGTGTAGGCCTCACCCTGAACTCTTTCAAGTGCGAAATAACCTCCACCAACCAGCACATAATAGAGCGAATAAGGGTTGTTTAGCCTGATATTCATATAACCAACCCTGAGGACAGCACACGCCTTGGGGCTCCTCTTGGAGGGAACGCCACCAATGAGGTCCATCACATTTGTGGCTGAGAAAACACAGGCGCTGAAGATAACTAGACTACGCATTGCAAATTGGAGAGGCATGCACATGGGTGCCGAACACCTTGAGTTCAGAGATGAAAGAGACATATTTTGGCATGAAGTGTGACTCTTCTATGACAGTGTAACGTGTTCCAGACCAATGATCTGGAACCTGTTGGCTCAAGAGGTTGATACACGGGAGATCAGGTCAACTGATCTCATGAAGGCTCTGACACTCGGCTCGCTACTGGTTTATATTATTCCTTATATAACTGTTACTTATATTGAAATACAGATAATTCCTTACAACAAAAATCTGAGGGCAGGCATCAGATGAGCTGAGGTAGGATAACAGCTCTTGCTTGCAGTTTCACCAGCTACTTCAACTGTTAGCCCTAATGAACCCTGTTCTCAGTTATACAAAGAACAACGGAGGGACAGAGAACAGAGAGAATAGACAGCTCTACCAGTCACGGGGAAGAGGTTATCTTGAGGTTATCTTGAGATGATTTCGGGGCTTTTTAGTGTCCCCGCGGCCCGGTCCTCGACCAGGCCTCCACCCCCAGGAAGCAGCCCGTGACAGCTGACTAACACCCAGGTACCTATTTTACTGCTAGGTAACAGGGGCATAGAATGAAAGAAACTCTGCCCATTGTTTCTCGCCGGCGCCTGGGATCGAACCCAGGACCACAGGATCACAAGTCCAGCGTGCTGTCCGCTCGGCCGACCGGCTCCCGGTAAGGAATTTTTAAAAAAGGTAAATTTTTATTTATTTTATTTATAAATAAAAAAAGAGGCAGAGAGAGGGAGACAGGTACAAAAGTGAGGCAGACATCGACAGACAGAAGAGAGAGACTGATCCCTCCCCCTCGCTGTTATCCTAACTCCTAGGCCCGTAGCCAGGATAGCGAGTAACCCTCGGCGTGTATAACGAGACAGGTGCTCCTAGCTGGGTTTACCGGCAGCTGTTAATCCCTGGGATTACAGTTTTCTTGAGGGTAATGAGAGGATACTTGGCGTGAGGCGACGTGGGGCGGGGCGGGGCGGGGCGGGGCAGGGCGTGGACCAGTCAGCAGCGTACGGACCCCCAGGCCAGGGTGTGGGGCGGGGCGGGGCGGGGCAGGGCGTGGACCAGCCAGCAGCGTACGGACCCCCAGGCCAGGGTGTGGGGCGGGGCGGGGCGGGGCAGGGCGTGGACCAGTCAGCAGCGTTCGGACCCCCAGGCCAGGGTGTGGGGCGGGGCGGGGCGGGGCGGGGCAGGGCGTGGACCTGCCAGCAGCGTACGGACCCCCAGGCCAGGGTGTGGGGCGGGGCGGGGCGGGGCGGGGCAGGGCGTGGACTAGCCAGCAGCGTACGGACCTCCCAGGCCAGGGTGTGGGGCGGGGCGGGGCAGGGCGTGGACCAGCCAGCAGCGTACGGACCCCCAGGCCAGGGTGTGGGGCGGGGCGGGGCGAGGCGGGGCGTGGACCAGTCAGCAGCGTACGGACCCCCAGGCCAGGGTGTGGGGCGGGGCGGGGCGAGGCGGGGCGTGGACCAGTCAGCAGCGTACGGACCCCCAGGCCAGGGTGTGGGGCGGGGCGGGGCGGGGCAGGGCGTGGACCAGCCAGCAGCGTACGGACCCCCAGGCCAGAGTGTGGAGCGGGGCGGGGCGCTGCGGGGCGGGGCTGGGCAGGGCGTGGACCAGCCAGCAGCGAACGGACCCCCAGGCCAGGGTTTGGGGCGGGGCGGGGCGGGGCAGGGCGTGGACCAGCCAGCAGCGTACGGACCCCCAGGCCAGGGTGTGGGGCGGGGCGGGGCGGGGCGGGGCAGGGCGTGGACCAGCCAGCAGCGTACGGACCCCCAGGCCAGGGTGTGGGGCGGGGCGGGGCAGGGCGTGGACCAGCCAGCAGCGTACGGACCCCCAAGCCAGGGTGTGGGGCGGGGCGGGGCGGGGCGGGGCAGGGCGTGGACCAGCCAGCAGCGTACGGACCCCCAGGCCAGGGTGTGGGGCGGGGCGGGGCGGGGCAGGGCGTGGACCAGCCAGCAGCGTACGGACCCCCAGGCCAGGGTGTGGGGCGGGGCGGGGCGGGGCAGGGCATGGACCAGCCAGCAGCGTACGGACCCCCAGGCCAGGTGTGGGGCGGGGCGGGGCGGGGCAGGGCGTGGACCAGCCAGCAGCGTAC
>NC_091171.1:41112565-41280253 GCF_040958095.1 Procambarus clarkii
ATGAGGAAAGGCTGCGGGAAATGCACCTTACGACACTGGAAGACAGAAGAGTAAGGGGAGACATGATCACAACCTACAAAATCCTCAGGGGAATCGACCGGGTAAACAAGGATGAACTATTCAACACTGGTGGGACGCGAACAAGGGGACACAGGTGGAAGCTGAGTACCCAAATGAGCCACAGAGACGTTAGAAAGAACTTTTTCAGTGTCAGAGTAGTTAGTAAATGGAATGCATTAGGAAGTGATGTGGTGGAGGCTGACTCCATACACAGTTTCAAATGTAGATATGATAGAGCCCAATAGGCTCAGGAATCTGTACACCAGTTGATTGACGGTTGAGAGGTGGGACCAAAGAGCCAGAGCTCAACCCCCGCAAGCACAATTAGGTGAGTACACACACACACACACACACACACACACACACACACACACACACACACACACACACACACACACACACACACACACATACTAAAGAGGTAAGTACACACAACTTCCAATATAAACATCGCCACACGCGTTAAACAACCATCCCACCGGTGGATTAAGCAGTAACCCCACCTCCCTCCTTCCCCCTCCCCCCCCCCCCCTCGCCAAACTCCAGGAACTGGAATCCCGCAAATCCGGTCGATGACACGCTGACCCATTTCCACACTGCAGACCCACCTGGTCAACACAGCAGCAGCATCAGCATATGCCCCCCGCGACGCACCCCACACCAGGGGTAGATGCTTTGTACCCCCTGCGGGACTCTTCAGTATACTCAAGAGGTAGATAACTGGGGTGGGTGGGGGTGGGGGGGGGTGAGTATTAAAGTACTGTGTAGTGGTGGTCTTGTGTAACTCTCCCGCGGGTGATGTGGGCCGTAAGTCCAACACCAATTAGCCAGCACTCTGGCGCGTGGTCCCGCACCTCGCTGGAGTTACAATAATCCTTATCATCAGAGCTCTATTTCGTGAGCCCGAGAGAGCACTTGATAGTGATATAATGTTTATAAGCCACGGACGTATACAGGGAGGATAGCCTCCACGAAAGCATACAGGGAGTATTTTCAGTGACCGTAGGACCGCCAGCTAATATTAATTTGGTTACTACGAAGTACCCATTTGAAAGCCCCCCCCCCCCACACACGCGCGTGTGTGTGTGGGGGGGGGGGGGATTGACGGGGAAAGTACATGAGACGACACTAGACGGATAGAAGCAGTGAAGAGCAGGGATGCCATAGGCACAGTCAGAAAACACTGTATAAACATCAGAGGTCCGCGGTTGTTCAACGTCCTCCCAGCGAGCATAAGAAATATTGCCGGAACAACCGTGGACATCTTCAAGAGAAAACTAGATAGTTTTCTGCAAGGAGTGCCGGACCAACCGGGGCTGTGGTGGGTATGAGGGCCTGCGGGCCGCTCCAAGCAACAGCCTGGTGGACCAAACTCTCACAAGTCAAGCCTGGCCTCGGGCCGGGCTTGGAGAGTAGAAGAACTCCCAGAACCCCATCAAGCAGGTACCTGAAGGCCAGTTGTGAAGCCCCCTCGTCTAGTTAAGGGATAGGAGACAGACTAAATGTGTTCCACTCTCTCCCTGGATGTTCCCAGTAGAACCAAAGAGCACATTCCTACCATCCCCCTCCCCCCCTCTTCAACTCTTCCTACCTTGAGGTGCTTCCTTGAGGTGCTTCCGGGGCTTAGCGTCTCCGCGGCCCGGTCGTCGACCAGGCCTCCAAAGCTAAGACTGTGAGGACGAACTCAAACGCTACAAGAATGCTGTGTTTATACGGGGCGAACGACCTTGAAGCTGCCTTGTTGAACCACCGTTGAAGGAATTGGTTTGGCACGTGTAACAAGCCGTCGTTTGTGAGGATATGAGGCCAGCATGAGGCGGGTGACGAGGCAAGGTAAACACCTCCATACGGGGTGGGGGGCACACTCACACTCACACACTCACACACACACACACACACACCCTATGCTTCACAGCTGATCGCCACGTTGCAACCTGCTCTCGCACAAGACAGCACATATATGACATTGCACATAGTCACTATTTCGCTTATATATAAGTACAAATGTGACATATTCCAAGCTATATTTTTTTCAAGGCACTAACTTTTTCTCTCAGTTTTATTAAACAATAGAGATTTTATACAAAATTTGACAATATCCTGAGTTACTTTACAATTTATTTAAATACTTTAGTTTTGTTTTATTATTTTTATAAAACTGTAATATCAATATATGTATTGGTTCAGTACTAATTGTAATATCTTAACATACTAAGAAGGTTAGGTTAGGTTGTGGTTTTCTATTCAGCTTTTCAAGGTAAACTCAAATATTCCCAATAAATTAGTATGTCACATATGCACTTATTCATAAGCAAGTTATTGACTATAAGCAAGTGCGAAAACGGGTTGCAACCAAACACACACACACACACACACACACACACCCAGGGGGGGCTGTGTGTGTGCTGTGTGCACACAAGCTGAGGGGCCTCGTAGCCTGGTGGATAGCGCGCAGGACTCGTAATTCTGTGGCGCGGGTTCGATTCCCGCACGAGGCAGAAACAAATGGGCAAAGTTTCTTTCACCCTAAGTGCCCCTGTTACCTAGCAGTAAATAGGTACCTGGGAGTTAGTCAGCTGTCACGGGCTGCTTCCTGGGGTGTGTGTGTGTGTGGTGTGGAGAGAAAAAAAAAAAAAAAAAAAAAAAAGTAGTTAGTAAACAGTTGATTGACAGTTGAGAGGCGAGCCGAAAGAGCAAAGCTCAACCCCCGCAAAAACACAACTAGTAAACACACACACACACACACACGTACGTCAAACACAAGACAAAGTTAGAGAAGATTCAGCAGTATGCCACCAGACTTGTCCCGGAACTGAGAGGTATGAACTACGAGGAAAGGCTGAAGGAGTTGAACCTCACGTCCCTGGAAAATAGAAGAGTAAGGGGAGACATGATAACCACCTACAAAATTCTCAGAGGAATTGACAGGGAGGACAAAGACAAAACTCTTCAGCACGGGTGGGACACGAACAAGGGGACACAGGTAGAAACTTAGTACCCAGATGAGCCACAGAGACATTAAAAAAATTTTTTCAGTGTCGAAGTAGTTGGTAAACGGAATGCATTAGGCAGTGATGTGGTGGAGGCTGACTCCATACACAGTTTCAAATGTAAATATGATAGAGCCCAGTAGGCCCAGGAATCTGTACACCAGTTGATTGACAGTTGAGAGGCGGGACCAAAGAGACAAACCTCAACCCCCAAGCACAAATAGGTGAGTACACATACACACACCAGGAAGCAGCCCGTAACAGCTGACTAACTCCCAGGTACCTATTTACTGCTAGGTAACAGGGGCATTAAGAAACTCAGCCCATCGTTTCTCGCCGGCGCCGGGAATCGAACCCGGGCCTGCAGAGAGGTAAGCGTGCGTGTGAGTGCTCTTATAATGTGACCGAGTATTCTCTAAACAAAATACCACAATTTTTAATAATAAAACTCCCGCCAAGTTGCGTCCAACCTTGCTTCCAAACGAAGCCAAATTAGCTCAACTAAGCAACCCGTTCTCGCAAATTCGTAAAGTCAATATTGACTTATTAACTACGTGCATAGGTGATATACTAAACATAATAGATACCCCTAAAAAGATTCATAGAAAACACCGACCTTACCTAACCTTGTTAGTATCTTAAGATAAGCATCTTATTGCTTCGTAATTACAATTATTACTTAACCTATACCTATTATAGGTTAGGTAATAATTGTAATTACGAAGCAATAAGATGCTTATCTTAACATACTAACAAGGTTAGGTAAGGTCGGTGTTTTCTATGAATCTTTTTAAGGGTATCTATTATGTTAAGTATGTCACCTATGCACATATTTAATAAGTCAATATTGACTTATTAAATTTGCGAGAACGGGTTGCAACTAAGGCAGGAACAACGCGGCCAATGCCACGAGAAACAAATTACCCTTGGCCCGAAAAACTGATCTCCGTTTGTGGCTGGCCCTCGTCCTGCTTGAACAGTGTCCGCCCTGTTTGTTCTGTCTGCCTGTTCTTGTCGGTGTTTTGGATTCAGCTACTGGGAGCCACAAGTTGCAAGTAGCACGGGCTATGGTGAGCCCGTAGTGGACTTACCTGGCACAGGAGCGGGGGCTGTGACGCTGCCAGTCTTCGTGCGTGTCGGTATGTGCCGGGTCAGCATCTTATGGTGAGTGAATGGGTTCATTCTTTCACTCTCCTCACTTTGTCGCGAGTGTGTGTTTGGAGGGAAGGAGGGAGGGAGGGGGGGGAGGGTGTGGGGGGTGGGGGGGGAGGGTGTGTGGTGTGGGGGGTGGGGGGGGAGGGTGTGTGGTGTAGGGGGTGGGGGGGGGGAGGGTGGGGGGTGTGTGGGGGGGAGTGTTTACTATTTGTGTCCGCAGAATCGAGTTGTTAGCTCTTGGAACCCGCCTTTGTAACCAATCTATGTTTCCTCTATTATATCTACTACATATATTTATCTCTAACACGCGCGCGCACACACACACACATCCTCCAGGAAGCAGCCCGTAGCAGCTGTCAAACTCCCAAGTACCTATTTACTGCTAGGTAAATAGAGGCATCATGGTCAAAGAAACTCTGGCCATTTGCTTTCACGTCGGCCGGGAATCGAACCCGGGCCCTTTGGAATATGACTCCCGAGCGCTGTCCACTCAGCCGCGAGCCCCCCCATCAATGTGTGTAATGACCTAAGTGTATCTACAGGATGATAGGTACGTACATGCGGCGCGTCGTACCATTAATCTGTCGTACAGAGTCGTGAAGCTGTCCACTTCTTCACTCACATTTAATACATTAGTCTACCACACTTTTACCGAGGGAATTATCATCTGTCCACCAAACATTTCTGTTCATAATTTGAACCCATCTCCATATTTTCCTGGTGTCAGTTTAAATAATTATCTTACGGTTTAAAGAATAAGTTGTATGTAGGTGATTATATCACACCCGGGTTCAGTCCTCCACTTTCGTTAAGATGAGTTCCTATACATCCTTCTCTCACGGCTCGTTCTTCCATAGTTCTGAGAGCCCGCGTGTTTAGAATTGACATTCTTGACCAGACCACACACTAGAAGTTGAAGGGACGACGACGTTTCGGTCCGTCCTGGACCATTCTCAAGTCGATTGTCCCTTCAACTTCTAGTGTGTGGTGTGGTCAACATACTTCAGCCACGTTATTGTGACTCATCGCCTGCATTGACATTCTTATTTACTTCAGTCTACAAAATGCTCAATGTTTTTCTCTCATTTGGGGCCGCCCAATCGATTTGTGTTTATCCCGCTGGTTTTAATGTTGTACTTAACTGGTTCTGAGTTCCGCCACTGTTCAATGTTTTTGTGTTTTTGTACCTCATTCGTGATTTCGTTCCTGTTTAAGGCCTTCCCAACCTCTCTTGGTCCCTCCGTGTCAGACGTCCCTGGAAACACAAACCGAAACTGTCTCTAATTTCCGCTTGTTACAACTGTAATAAAGTTGTTACATCTTGGCTTAACGTGTTTATGACGTATTAGAACGTTGTTACAACTTGCTATATTGGTTGTTATAACTGGTTAGGAGGTGTTAAAACTTGTTCGAACGTTGCACCAACGTCGTAGTTTCGGTGTGTGTTTGGCGGGGTAGCGTCTATGCATCGTCTTCTATCACCACTGGATTAAGGCTCTTGCAGAGTGCCATCTTCACGAGGCGATTCCTTTCTCTTCTTATATTTGCCAATTATGTTGTTGTTAGATACAGTGTCTCTGGCCGCGACGCCTTCAGGAACACTTATAACTTCTGCTGGATTATTGTTCATTTCTATTTTGCCCTCCCATTCTTTGATACGGCTTTGACACTTTGACACAGCCCGGCCCAGGACCGGGCCGCTGGGACGCTAAGCCCCGAAATCATTTCAAGATTAACCCACCAGAGCAATCCTCCCCCCCCCATCCCCCCACCGGTCACCCGTGTGTCACATCCACGACACCAACTATCTATCCAATCCAATCTATCTATCTATCCAATAGTCTATCTCCACTGCAGACTATCCTTCCCCCTTCCCACCCCCCAAGGCTCACAGGATAGACGCCACCACGATCTATTCCGCTACATCCTACACCAATTTTGTATGATATTGTTTTATGATCTCTTCATCTATCTGTCCTCCAACTGTTGTCGCTTTCTTTGCCCTTTTCCTTATCTTAACTTTTTCTTTTCTTCAAAGTTTCTCCCTCTCTTAAAGCAACAGTTAAACATAACATATTTATGTCCAGTTCCATTTACTGACAAGACGTTGGCAAATATTTTCCACTATTAAATTACTTTATCAATATTACCTTCTCAATTCCTTATATTTAAACAGTAACATTATTTATCATTATATTAACAACACCAACGAGAACCAAGTTAAAAACATTGTCTAGTTTTCATTAAATTAAATATGAAATAAAAATGGAAACATTATTAATATTTAGTCTGCTTAAATTAACTTAATGAAGTTAAGTCTTAATAAAGTATCACACAATTAACTCACTTCACTCACACAATTAACTCGCACAATTAAATTAACTGTCTTAATCATCTATCACACAATTCTTAACTCTCCAAGAAACAAGAGAAAGAAGAAACTGTAAGAAACCCTGTCATACAGACGTGTCATATACCTGTCATACAGACGTGTCATATACCTGTCATACAGACGTGTCATATACCTGTCATACGGACGTGTCATATACCTGTCATACGGACGTGTCATATACCTGTCATACAGACGTGTCATATACCTGTCATACGGACGTGTCATATACCTGTCATACGGACGTGTCATATACCTGTCATACAGACGTGTCATATACCTGTCATACAGACGTGTCATATACCTGTCATACGGACGTGTCATATACCTGTCATACGGACGTGTCATATACCTGTCATACAGACGTGTCATATACCTGTCATACGGACGTGTCATATACCTGTCATACGGACGTGTCATATACCTGTCATACGGACGTGTCATATACCTGTCATACGGACGTGTCATATACCTGTCATACGGACGTGCCATATACCTGTCATACGGACGTGTCATATACCTGTCATACGGACGTGTCATATACCTGTCATACGGACGTGTCATATACCTGTCATACGGACGTGTCATATACCTGTCATACGGACGTGTATCCTAGTAACGAGAAAATACCTTGACACTGTAGTAATACTCTCCCGAGGATGACGAGGAGTCAAGTCACACTGTAGATGTGACCACAACTTTCATACGGTCATTAACGCATCTAATACTCACAGCTTGCTATACCATTATAAATAATACCTATTATAGAATCAGGGCCCCACGCCACTCGTAAACTCCCGGCCTAGTTTACCCAAACACATGGGAAGAATGTCCTGTAAACCTGAGAGACACGACAAAACATGAAACGCCCAGAGAACCAGGAATTCAATGGCAGCATTTGTTCCTGGTTGTGTGTTAGTATCTTGGGCCACCAGGAAGCAGTGTCCGCGATGTTCCCAGCCTGGGATACCTGGTTGATGGGGTTCTGGGAGGTCTTCTACTCCCCAAGCCAGGCTTGACTTGTGAGAGTTTGGTCCACCAGGCTGTTGCTTGGAGCGGCCCTGCAGGCCCACATACCCACCACAGCCCGGTTGGTCCGGCACTCCTTGGAGGAAACTATCTAGTTTTCTCTTGAAGATGTCCACGGTTGTTCCGGCAATATTTCTTCTGCTCACTGGGAGGGTGTTGAACAGCCGCGGACCTCTGATGTTTATACAGTGTTCTCTGATGGTGCCTATGGCACCTTTGCTCTTCAGTGGTTCCGAGACTTGCCTCAGGCTGGAAACTAACCTTGAAATACAAGAACCACAGCTAACCACACACGATTCCATGCCCCTGTGCATGGCTCAGACGTCGGGGTCTCCGCCCCCGGACAGTTGCTGATCCTCTGTCCAACACACCTGGCTACCATAGTCAAGTAATCTTCCTGGCATTGTAGTTGACTTTGGGCGTGGCATTTCCGTAGAGTTATCCCCGCCAATCAAATAACTGGAAACGTACTTTATAAATTTATTTTTTACGCAATTCACAGTCCTTCAATCTTTCACTTGACACTGTGGCTTCACTGGACCAATAACGGTATCCACGGTATTTCACATAAAATTTACACTATAATTATCAAAACATCGTCTTTTATCACAGTTAATAAAATGACACTAACGACAGGCTCATCGTGTTTTATCATGATTATTCAATGGGACCATAAAATTATTTAATCAACGCTAAGTCGTTAAAATACAGTTATTGGAATCTATCATTGTTACCACCCGCCCGACCGTCAACTGATCACCTGTCACCACAGTGGCAGACTCACTCCACTCTACCGTCAGCGTCCCTAACAATCTGTCGCTTCTCTGGAGGCATCCGATCCTACGATTGTCGTCGCATCTACATCAACAACAACAACAAAGATCTGTCAAGATCTGTTCCCAGCTTATATGCCAGTCACTAAACTACTTCGATGCCACATTTCTTATTGTATTTCAAAGCTTTGCAGCCGATGAGTCACAATAAAGTGGCTAAAGTATGTTGACCAGACCACAGACTAGAATGTGAAGGGACGACGACGTTTCGGTCCGTCCTGGACCATTCTCAAGTCGATTGTGATTTCGATTCCTGGTTGTCTCAAGTCGATTTCTCAATCGACTTGAGAATGGTCCAGGACGGACCGAAACGTCGTCGTCCCTTCACATTCTAGTGTGTGGTCTGGTCAACATTTCAAAGCTTTATTTCTTGGTATGTCAGAGTATCATACCGCGTCGACAAGCTCCTCCAGCTCCTGGCCCAAGCCAACAGCGTGCCGGCCCGGTTACTCTCGATCATTTCACATTCTTACCAAGGGATTCTGCTAACTAGGCAGTCCCTCCCACCTCGTCTCCTCCCACAGACGTCCACCCGTGGCAGTAAACAAGACTGAATTTTGCCCAAGCAGACACCGCAGGCCTGCTACTAGCAGAGAAGCGCATTCTTGTGACAGTCTTGACCACGAGGTCAAGACTGTCCTTAGAATGCGCGTCCTAAGAATTCTGTCATAAGAATCCCTCGCATTCAATGCGAGGGATCTGTCTCTATAAATACTTCCACTCTAAATTGAATTTGTCTCCCTGTCTCGTGGCTCAACCACTTGGGCTGGACGGTAGAGGGACGGTCTCGCTTCATGCAGGTCGGTGATCAATCCCCCGACCGTCCAATTAGTTGGGCATCATTCCTTCCCCCCGTCCCATCCCAAATCCTTATCCTGACCCCGTTCCAGTGCTATATACTCATTATGGCTTGGCGCTTTCCTCTCATAATTACCTCCATCCCTTTCTCGTGATGGGATACCATATCAATGTTATGATGTCACTGCTGTCGGAAACTCAAACTCCAAAATTTTAGCGACTCGTCTGATCCAACGAGATGTTCTTCTCATGGCGGCAATTCCAGCGCCGCTCCCTGGTGAAACTAGCCGCTCCCTAGTGAAAATAGCCGCTCCCTGGGGAAACTAGCCGCTCCCTGGTGAAAATAGCCGCTCCCTGGTAAAAATAGCCGCTCCCTGGTGAAAATAGCCGCTCCCTGGTGAAAATAGCCGCTCTCTGGTGAAAATGGCCGCTCCCTGATGAAAATAGCCGCTCTCTGGTGAAAATAGCCGCTCCCTGGTGAAAATAGCCGCTCCCTGGTGAAAATAGCCGCTCCCTGATGAAAATAGCCGCTCCCTGGTGAAAATAGCCGCTCCCTGGTGAAAATAGCCGCTCCCTGATGAAAACAGCCGCTCCCTCGAGGTTCAAACTTAATCCAGACTGCCTTTGCGCTATTCTGAAGGACAGTTTGAACAAAAAAAATCCTGCCTTTTCTCCTTCTCGGGGTCCTGACACTTTTCACAGCCTCTCGTCCTCTTAACCATGTCCCGGAATGCAATGATAGTTGTCGACTCTCACTGAGAGGAGCTCGCTTTTACAACCTGCTCGTCTACCTCATTCCTTATTTGCAACAATTCTTACGCTAGAAACAAAACATTATTAGCAGCACTATGGTTACTCTTTCCTCAAGCTTCCATCCAGAGATTTCTTTATTGGTAAACCTATCATTTTCTCCGCCCGCTAAATATTTTGTATATATGATGTGTCTCTCTCCTCTCTGCTCTTTCTAGCGACGTCAGGTCCAGCTCAGAGTCCTTCTTAATACCCTGGGGCCAAATTCACGAAAGCACTGACGCAAGCACTTACGAACGTGTACATCTTTCCTCAATCTTTGACGGCTTTGGTTACATTTATTAAACAGTTTACAAGCATGAAAACTTCCCATTCAACTGGTGTTATTGTTATAAACAGCCTCCTGGTGCTTCGAATCGCATTAACTGTTTAATAATTGTAAACAAAGCCGCCAAAGATTGAGAAAAGATGTACAGGTTCGTAAGTGCTTTCGTGAATCTGGCTCCTGTCCCTCATAATTCTGGGACGAGCCTCCTTGCAAACCTCTGGAAACCTCGTTAGAAATCTTATCAAATTTTCCTGTAGGTTTTTTTTTTTTGGGTGGGGATTCACGATGGGGCTGCATATTATAGGAATGGTCTCACGTTGGTTATTGATAGATTTACACACACACAACCTCATGCCACTGGACGACAGGATAGTTAGGGGGGACTTGATCACCACATACAAGATTCTCAAAGGAACTGATGGGGTAGACAAAGACAGTTTATTTAACACAAGAGGCACACGCACTAGGGGACACAGGTGGAAACTGAGTGCCCAAATGAGCCACAGAGATATTGGAAAGAATTTTTTTTAGCGTCAGAATGGTTGACAAATAGAATGCATTAGGCAGTGATGTGGTGGAGGCTGACTCCATACACAGTTTCAAGTGTAGATATGATAAGAGCCCAGTAGGCTCAGGAACTTGTACACCAGTTGATTGACAGTTGAGAGGCGGGACCAAAGAGCCAGAGCTCAACCCCCGCAAGCACAAATAGGTGAGTACACACACAATGTCCAGAAGTTGTCAATGGGGCTCGCCCCAGAGATGGGAGGTATGTGCTATGAAGAACGACTGAAGGAAGTGAACCTGTCGACGCTAGAAAAAAATTGGGAGCGCGGGAGATATGATAGAAACACATAAAATATTTAGGGGGATTGACTGAGTGGAAATAGAAGAAATGTTGGCATTGAATACTAACAGAACAGGGGGACATGGGTGGAAGTTGGCATTGAATACTAACAGAACAGGCGGACATGGGTGGAAGTTGGCATTGAATACTAACAGAACAGGCGGACATGGGTGGAAGTTGGCATTGAATACTAACAGAACAGGCGGACATGGGTGGAAGTTGGCATTGAATACTAACAGAACAGGCGGACATGGGTGGAAGTTGGCATTGAATACTAACAGAACAGGCGGACATGGGTGGAAGTTGACATTGAATACTAACAGAACAGGCGGACATGGGTGGAAGTTGGCATTGAATACTAACAGAACAGGGGGACATGGGTGGATGTTGGCATTGAATACTAACAGAACAGGCGGACATGGGTGGAAGTTGACATTGAATACTAACAGAACAGGCGGACATGGGTGGAAGTTGGCATTGAATACTAACAGAACAGGCGGACATGGGTGGAAGTTGAAAACCTCAAACTAGTCGTAGAGATGAAGTCTTCTTTTAGCGTGAGAATAGTGGGGAAATGGAATAAACTAAAGCAACGGGTTATGGAAGCAAACTCTATTCAGAATTTTAAAACTATATATGATAGGGAAATAGGACAAGAGTCATTGGTTTTAAACAACTGGCGGTTAGAAAGACGGGATCCAAGAGCCAATATTCGATCCTGCAGGCACAAATAGGCGAGTACAAATAGGAGAGTACATACGTACATATACACATACACATGCTCAAGGGCGGAGAGTGTCAGGTTATCTTGAGATGATTTCGGGGCTTTAGTGTCCCCGCGGCCCGGTCCTCGACCAGGCCTCCACCCCCAGGAAGCAGCCCGTGACAGCTGACTAACACCCAGGTACCTATTTTACTGCTAGGTAACAGGGGCATAGGGTGAAAGAAACTCTGCCCATTGTTTCTCGCCGGCGCCTGGGATCGAACCCAGGACCACAGGATCACAAGTCCAGTGTGCTGTCCGCTCGGCCGACCGGCTCCGCCCGGTGTCACCATAAACT
Source organism: Procambarus clarkii (assembly GCF_040958095.1). NCBI lineage: Eukaryota > Metazoa > Arthropoda > Malacostraca > Decapoda > Cambaridae > Procambarus > Procambarus clarkii. Next base: position 41,124,806 of record NC_091171.1, read on the forward strand.
CATCAATATGAAGTACAAATCTGAACACAGGTCGACAACAACAATACACACACAACAGAAAGCTTGAAGGATCTTGCCACCGCTGCCTATACCACCACAGATAGTTTAATGAAACAAAACTTTAGTGCTATATATAAATAATGCTCTAAAACCCTTTGGTGACATGTCCAAATTTCTACTAAATGTAATGTAAAATCTATATAATTTCTTCGCTTAATGAGCATTAAATTGGTATCGCTATCATCATACAATTAACAGTTATCACAGTTTATGAAATATTTTAGAGAATGATTCATATACAAATCATTTTGCTTCAATACCATAAGACGAACACTGGAAGGAAAGGTGTACCGCATCTCCGAGTGTCTGGAGTGACCGGAGTGACGGAAGCTGGGAGGGAGAGAGAGAGGGGGTAATGGAGAGGAAGAGATAATAGATCGAATTAAGTGATCGAATGAATGTACAGGGAGGAGGGGACGCATGGAGGAGAGGGGAAGAGGAAGGAAGGGGGAGGGAAGGGAAGGGAAGGGGCGAGATAACCCGGCCAGTAATGGGCGGCCAGAGAGGAAGTAACAATCTGTGGCGGTCAGTTGGTGTCAGTGTTCATCAATTACGTTGAGTGGCGGGGCAGTAATTGACCAGGGTGAGTGAGTGAGTGAGTGAGTGAGTGAGTGAGTGAGTGAGTGAGTGAGTGGGGGCTCGCGCGGGGCCACCACTCCCCCAGCAACACTCCCCCACCCACCTCACGTCGCATGACACCATGCACCACCACCGCCGGTAAATTGCTTCCACCGGCGCGTCCAAGGCGCACACGTCAAGGCCACGACGCACCTGAGCACAGGTGCTCACACACCGACATTTGACCCCGGGGCGTCAAGAGGTCACAGAACACCGTGTGTGTATTCACCTAGTTGTTCTTGCAGGGGTTGAACTCTGCTCTTTCGGCCCGTCTCTCAACTGTCAATCAATCAACTATAACTACTAATTCCATGCCCCCCCCCCCACACACACACCCAGGAAGCAGCTCCGTAACAGCTGTCTAACTCCCAGATACCTATTTACTGCTAGGTAACAGGAGCATCGGGGTGAAAGAAACTTTACTCATTTGTTTCAGCCTGGTCCGGGAATCTAACCCGAGCCTCAGAATTACGAGTACTGCACGCTGTCAACTCAGCTACCAGACCCTGTGAGTGTGGGGGGGGGGTATCCCAGACGACACAAAGGGTGACAAGTTCTTGACTCAGAATCCACAGTGCTACCAACTATTTAACTCACACTTTGGACCCTAAGTAGCAGCAGTGAGGGAAGCCTACCTGGTTGATACCTGGTTGATGGGGTTCTGGGAGTTCTTCTACTCTCCAAGCCCGGCCCGAGGCCAGGCTTGACTTGTGAGAGTTTGGTCCACCAGGCTGTTGCTTGGAGCGGCCCGCAGGCCCTCATACCCACCACAGCCCGGTTGGTCCGGCACTCCTTGCAGAAAGCTATCTAGTTTTCTCTTGAAGATGTCCACGGTTGTTCCGGCAATATTTCTTACAGTCGCTGGGAGGACGTTGAACAACCGCGGACCTCTGATGTTTATACAGTGTTCTCTGATTGTGCCTATGGCACCTCTGCTCTTCACTGGTTCTATTCTGCATTTTCTTCCATGTCGTTCACTCCAGTACGTTGTTATTTTACTGTGCAGATTTGGGATCTGTCCCTCCAGTATTTTCCATGTGTATATTATTTGGTATCTCTCTCGTCTCCTTTCTAGTGAGTACATTTGGAGAGCTTTGAGACGATCCCAATAATTTAGGTGCTTTATCGCGTCTATGCGTGCCGTATATGTTCTCTGTATTCCCTCTATTTCAGCAATCTCTCCCGCTCTGAAGGGGAAAGTGAGTACTGAGCAGTACTCGAGACGGGACAACACAAGTGACTTGAAGAGTACAACCATTGTGATGGGATCTCTGGACTTGAAGGTTCTCGTAATCCATCCTATCATTTTTCTGGCTGACGCAATATTTGCTTGGTTATGCTCCCTAAACGTTAGGTCGTCGGACATCTGTATTCAAAAATCCTTGACATGCTGTTTTCCTACTATGGGCAATAGTACATAATACAGGGTACAAAACAGGGTGTTTTGTACCCTGTATTATGTTTCAGATCCTCATTTTTGCCGTAACTGAGTACATAGAATTTATTACCGTTAAACATCATGTTATTTTCTGCTGCCCAATCGAAAACTTTGTTAATGTCTGTTTGTAGTTTTTCAATGTCTTCAGCAGAGGTAATTTTCATGCTGATTTTTGTGTCATCTGCAAAGGATGACACGAAGCTGTGACTTGTATTTTTGTCTATATCTGATATGAGAATAAGGAACAGCAGCGGTGCAACTTGTTCTGAGTAGCTAAATCTACAACAATAACAAGAAGGTTTATATAACTAGATAAGGCTAGGATAATCTAGGTATATATACAGTACGGGGATATACAGTGTAGCTAGATAAGGCTAGGATAATCTAGGTGTATTTACAGTACGGGGATATACAGTGTAGCTAGATAAGGCTAGGATAATCTAGGTATATTTACAGTACGGGGATATACAGTGTAGCTAGATAAGGCTAGGATAATCTAGGTGTATTTACAGTACGGGGATATACAGTGTAGCTAGATAAGGCTAGGATAATCTAGGTATATATACAGTACGGGGATATACAGTGTAGCTAGATAAGGCTAGGATAATCTAGGTGTATATACAGTACGGGGATATACAGTGTAGCTAGATAAGGCTAGGATAATCTAGGTATATATACAGTACGGGGATATACAGTGTAGCTAGATAAGGCTAGGATAATCTAGGTGTATTTACAGTACAGTCTAGAAGTGGATAAATCCGATCATTGTTTCCCCGCATAATCAGATTGGAAAAAGGTACTATATATATGGCTATCGTGATTAGGTGACCCCGTCAGGGGGTAATGACCCTGTGAGGTCACGAGAGCCGTTGAGCAACACTAGTAATGAAGCTCAGGTCAGCATGTGGAGGAGAGTGCCACCACAGGATCTGAACGTGTACAGAGAGCGAACCCAAAGTTCTCTTTGGAACCCAGAGAGAGAATGAGGAGATGATTTTAACCGGCAAGATTGCACATGTAAAAATTTCTCAGACTAAAATGATCGAGGATGAGAAGCGAGCAAGAAAGGGCACACACACACACACACACACACACACACACACACACACACACACACACACACACACACACACACACACACACACACACACACACACACCGCCCCCAGGCAGCAACAGCTCACTGGATAATGGCTGCTTGGCCTCACTGACTATCGGATTACTTCCCGTCTAGTACACCAGGCGCACGGGAGCCGGCGCTGCCCGGGGACCCTCCCAAGGTAGTGGTGATGTAGATTCACTTACACGGGACCAAAAATATCCAAGTAGCACATGAAATGGTGAGCCCGTAGTGGACTCACCTCCCCCCCCCCCTCCCCCTTCAGGAGGGGAGGAGGAGTAGGAGTCGTCCAGGAGGAGTGACAAGAGGACAGCAGCAGTCTTACCGCCCCATAGATCACCCCCCCCCCCAGTCAGAAGACTGGTCTCCCTGGAACACCATCCGTCACTCCCTCTACAACCACGACCTCCATTCCTGAAGCACCTGCCCAAGAACGTGTAACTTTTCTTAACCTTAGACAATGTTTATATTTAGTAAACACTTTATGAGCACCTCAGCACTAAGGAAGGAAGGGGGGGGGGGAGGGGAGGCGGTGGACTGTGGGGAAACAAATAGCATTTGCTGAGGAAGTTTCCATACTCTTCAACTGGGCGAAAGATGTCAACAAAGGCGCCGAAGACTCTTCAACTGGGCGAAAGATGTCAACAAAGGCGCCGAAGACTCTCCAACTGCGCGAAAGATGTCAACAAAGGCGCCGAAGACTCTCCAACTGCGCGAAAGATGTCAACAAAGGCGCCGAAGACTCTTCAACTGGGCGAAAGATGTCAACAAAGGCGCCGAAGACTCTCCAACTGCGCGAAAGATGTCAACAAAGGCGCCGAAGACTCTCCAACTGCGCGAAAGATGTCAACAAAGGCGCCGAAGACTCTCCAACTGCGCGAAAGATGTCAACAAAGGCGCCGAAGACTCTCCAACTGCGCGAAAGATGTCAACAAAGGCGCCGAAGACTCTCCAACTGCGCGAAAGATGTCAACAAAGGCGCCGAAGACTCTCCAACTGCGCGAAAGATGTCAACAAAGGCGCCGAAGACTCTCCAACTGCGCGAAAGATGTCAACAAAGGCGCCGAAGACTCTTCAACTGCGCGAAAGATGTCAACAAAGGCGCCGAAGACTCTTCAACTGCGCGAAAGATGTCAACAAAGGCGCCGAAGATTGAGAAAAGACGTACAGATTCTAATGTAGAAGTATATTGGTGCTTGATGAATGCAGGTCCAGAGGGCGTGCACATTACCATTACGCTGGGGAGGGGAGGGGGGTGGGGAGAAGGGGTGTTATAAATGTATAATGAAAAGCTGTCATGCAATAATGAACACACTGTTTAACTAGACCTTTTTAACTAATGAGACTCGCGGTCCTTCGGTGGGTGGATTACTGTGGGCGTTGTCTTATTAATACGGTGAGAGCGCGCTCAGTCTACACTTTTTTCACAGTTTGTTCAAAATAGCAAGGAAGCGCACACGCACGCACGCACATCGACAGGGTAGATGTTTATAAACTGTTTAACACGGGTGGTACGCGAACTAGGGGTGACACAGGTGGAGTCTGAATACCCAAATGAGCCACAGAGACATTTGAAAGAACTTTTTTCAGTGTCAGAGTAGTTAACAAATGTCATGTATCAGGCAGTGATGTGGTGGAGGCTGACTCCATACACAGTTTCAAATGTAGATATAATAGAGCCCAGTAGGCTCAGGAACCTGTACACCAGTTGATTGACAGTTGAGAGGCGAGACCAAAGAGCCGAAGCTCAACCAGGTGAGTACACAGACTTATGAATGCGTTCCCAGACGAGTGTCGGAAGGAAATGATGAAAATGATATTACTTGTGAAGGAAAGAACGGAGGAGTTCTATAAGGAGGAGTTCTATAAGGGGGAGTTCTATAAGGAGGAGTTCTATAAGGGGGAGTTCTATAAGGGGGAGTTCTATAAGGAGGAGTTCTATAAGGGGGAGTTCTATAAGGGGGAGTTCTATAAGGAGGAGTTCTATAAGGGGGAGTTCTATAAGGGGGAGTTCTATAAGGAGGAGTTCTATAAGGGGGAGTTCTATAAGGGGGAGTTCTATAAGGAGGAGTTCTATAAGGGGGAGTTCTATAAGGAGGAGTTCTATAAGGGGGAGTTCTATAAGGGGGAGTTCTATAAGGGGGAGTTCTATAAGGAGGAGTTCTATAAGGGGGAGTTCTATAAGAAGGAGTTCTATAAGGAGAAGTTCTATAAGAAGGAGTTCTATAAGGAGAAGTTCTATAAGGAGAAGTTCTTTAAGGAGGAGTTCTATAAGGAGGAGTTCTATAAGGAGGAGTTCTATAAGGGGGAGTTCTATAAGGGGGAGTTCTATAAGGAGGAGTTCTATAAGGGGGAGTTCTATAAGGGGGAGTTCTATAAGGGGGAGTTCTATAAGGAGGAGTTCTATAAGGGGGAGTTCTATAAGGGGGAGTTCTATAAGGGGGAGTTCTATAAGGAGGAGTTCTATAAGGGGGAGTTCTATAAGGAGAAGTTCTATAAGGAGGAGTTCTATAAGAAGGAGTTCTATAAGGAGAAGTTCTTTAAGGAGGAGTTCTATAAGGAGGAGTTCTATAAGGAGGAGTTCTATAAGGGGGAGTTCTATAAGGGGGAGTTCTATAAGGAGGAGTTCTATAAGGGGGAGTTCTATAAGGAGGAGTTCTATAAGGGGGAGTTCTATAAGGAGGAGTTCTATAAGGAGGAGTTCTATAAGGGGGAGTTCTATAAGGGGGAGTTCTATAAGGAGGAGTTCTATAAGGGGGAGTTCTATAAGGGGGAGTTCTATAAGGGGGAGTTCTATAAGGAGGAGTTCTATAAGGGGGAGTTCTATAAGGAGGAGTTCTATAAGGAGGAGTTCTATAAGGAGGAGTTCTATAAGGAGGAGTTCTATAAGGAGGAGTTCTATAAGGGGGAGTTCTATAAGGAGGAGTTTTATAAGGAGGAGTTCTATAAGGGGGAGTTCTATAAGGAGGAGTTCTAAAAGGAGGAGTTCTATAAGGAGAAGTTCTTTAAGGAGGAGTTCTATAAGGAGGAGTTCTATAAGGTGGAGTTCTATAAGGGGGAGTTCTATAAGGGGGAGTTCTTTAAGGAGGAGTTCTATAAGGAGTTCTATAAGGAGGAGTTCTATAAGGAGAAGTTCTTTAAGGAGGAGTTCTATAAGGAGGAGTTCTATAAGGTGGAGTTCTATAAGGAGGAGTTCTATAAGTAGGAGTTCTATAAGGAGAAGTTCTTTAAGGAGGAGTTCTATAAGGAGGAGTTTTATAAGGAGGAGTTCTATAAGGGGGAGTTCTATAAGGAGGAGTTCTAAAAGGAGGAGTTCTATAAGGGGGAGTTCTATAAGGAGGAGTTCTATAAGGAGGAGTTCTATAAGGAGGAGTTCTATAAGGAGGAGTTCTATAAGGAGGAGTTCTATAAGGAGGAGTTCTATAAGGGGGAGTTCTATAAGGAGGAGTTCTATAAGGAGGAGTTCTATAAGGGGGAGTTCTATAAGGGGGAGTTCTTTAAGGAGGAGTTCTATAAGGAGTTCTATAAGGAGGAGTTCTATAAGGAGAAGTTCTTTAAGGAGGAGTTCTATAAGGAGGAGTTCTATAAGGTGGAGTTCTATAAGGAGGAGTTCTATAAGGAGGAGTTCTAAAAGGAGGAGTTCTATAAGGGGGAGTTCTATAAGGAGGAGTTCTATAAGGGGGAGTTCTATAAGGTGGAGTTCTATAAGGAGGAGTTCTATAAGTAGGAGTTCTATAAGGAGAAGTTCTTTAAGGAGGAGTTCTATAAGGAGGAGTTCTATAAGGTGGAGTTCTATAAGGAGGAGTTCTATAAGGTGGAGTTCTTTAAGGAGGAGTTCTATAAGGAGTTCTATAAGGAGGAGTTCTATAAGGAGAAGTTCTTTAAGGAGGAGTTCTATAAGGAGGAGTTCTATAAGGTGGAGTTCTATAAGGAGGAGTTCTATAAGTAGGAGTTCTATAAGGAGAAGTTCTTTAAGGAGGAGTTCTATAAGGAGGAGTTCTATAAGGAGGAGTTCTATAAGGAGTTCTATAAGGAGGAGTTCTATAAGGAGAAGTTCTATAAGGAGGAGTTCTATAAGGAGAAGTTCTATAAGGAGGAGTTCTATAAGGAGGAGTTCTATAAGGGGGAGTTCTATAAGGAGGAGTTCTATAAGGAGGAGTTCTATAAGGAGGAGTTCTATAAGGAGGAGTTCTATAAGGAGGAGTTCTATAAGGAGGAGTTCTATAAGAAGGAGTTCTATAAGGAGAAGTTCTTTAAGGAGGAGTTCTATAAGGAGTTCTATAAGGAGGAGTTCTATAAGGAGGAGTTCTATAAGGAGGAGTTCTATAAGGAGAAGTTCTATAAGGAGGAGTTCTATAAGGAGAAGTTCTATAAGGAGGAGTTCTATAAGAAGGAGTTCTATAAGGAGAAGTTCTTTAAGGAGGAGTTCTATAAGGAGGAGTTCTATAAGGAGGAGTTCTATAAGGAGGAGTTCTATAAGGAGGAGTTCTATAAGGAGGAGTTCTATAAGGGGGAGTTCTATAAGGAGGAGTTCTAAAAGGAGGAGTTCTATAAGGGGGAGTTCTATAAGGAGGAGTTCTATAAGGAGGAGTTCTATAAGGAGGACTTCTATAAGAAGGAGCTCTATAAGGAGAAGTTCTTTAAGGAGGAGTTCTATAAGGAGGAGTTCTATAAGGAGGAGTTCTATAAGGAGGAGTTCTATAAGGAGGAGTTCTATAAGGAGGAGTTCTATAAGGAAGAGTTCTATAAGGAGAAGTTCTATAAGGAGGAGTTCTATAAGGAGAAGTTCTATAAGGAGGAGTTCTATAAGGAGAAGTTCTATAAGGAGGAGTTCTATAAGGAGAAGTTCTATAAGGAGGAGTTCTATAAGGAGGAGTTCTATAATTGGGAGTTCTATAAGCAGGAGTTCTATAAGAAGGAGCTCTATGAGGAGGAGAGTGGAGCACCGAGTGACAAGGATACTGGAAAGGGACGAAAAGAGTACCCAGGAAATGACGAGGAAATTTGCGAGGAACTCTAGGTGCCAGCTTTCATATAGCCGTAATGACTTGGCGCATTCCCCCTGATAGTGTCCTCCCTTCCCTGTCATGGAGTGTAGACAACTGTGTGTAAACACCTGCCAGTGAGGGACGCGGTGGTGGCCACACACATGACTTACATACTGAGACGACGGCCAGAGGAAGCAAGCAAATAACTAGCATCACTAAATAGGGAACTAAAGCTATTGTATCAACCATCGGTGTTAAAAAGCAGCAGTACACTTCCTGACTCTCCATATGTAAAGTAGCAACCAAACTATTAACACAGTCGTACATGCCAGGCGGTGAGGAGTATGACGAAGTGGGTATGGCTGGGGGGGGGGGGATATAATTGAGGTGGATATATGTAGTATGATATGTGTAACACATATTCATACACTCCACAAGGAGTCAACACGCGAAGGCCACATTGAGAGCGAAACAGGCGGCGTGACCAAAGACAAACCCTGTACGGCTGACGCGAGACTGATGCCAACAAACCGGACTGATCCAACCAACAGAGGCCGGCACTGGAGGGCCGAAGGGCCGACGGAGGCACACCACAACGAGGGCACTCGCTGGCACCCCCCTACCCCCCACACACACCCGGATGATGCCAATCTCCCGGCTGTTAACAGCGGTCGTTACGATACGTGTCACTGGCCGATTATCGACCTACCAAACCAAAGGGAGAGAGAGAGAGGCAGAGGCAGAGGCCCTCTCTCTCTCTCCCTCCGATCGCTTGGGTAAAGGGTTCCATGTCCACCCAATTTGGGATAAAGACAGGGAGAACCAGAGACGTTAAATTCTTTTTCTTCCGTGAGTAATGGAAGACGAGGTGACGCCTGCTGCCACAGGGGCCCGGAACGCCCTCGGCTGCCACAGGGGCCTCCCCCTGGAATCCCACGGGTGCAGCAGGGGGCCAGAGGGACCACCTCACCCTACACAAGGCCCCGGGAACATCTCGGCTGCGTTTTCCTGCACTCCAGGGGAGAGACGGTCAAATATCTACCATATACATCAGGAGAGAACATACATAAGGAGACACACCACATACATTAGGCGAGGAACCCAACGAGAGAGAGAGAGAGAGAGAGAGAGAGAGAGAGAGAGAGAGAGAGAGAGAGAGAGAGAGAGAGAGAGAGAGAGAGAGAGAGAGAGAGAGAGAGAGAGAGAGAGAGAGAGAGAGAGAGAGAGAGAGAGAGAGAGAGAGAGAGAGAGAGGGGGGGGGGGGACCACACCCTCACCACACTCCACACCTGCCAAGCTCCACCCAGGGAGTGAGGGTGGGTGTGGCCCCGCCCGGCTCACCACACTCCACACCTGCCAAGCTCCACCCAGGGAGTGAGGGTGGGTGTGGCCCCGCCCGGCTCAACACACTCCTACCTTGTTCCTCCAGTTTCCTCTCACTCCCTTCACCACCTCTTCCTCCCTCTCACCTGTCTTTCTCTACATCATGCTAGCTCTCACCCTATACCTCTCCCAGCTTGGTCACACTGACTTTGATCAACTACTTCCTCTCACTACCTCTCCCTTCTCCCCTCCCAGCACCATCCCAGCACACCTCACCCATTCTCATCCGGAATGGGTGACGGGTGCCTGGATGCTCTCACTACCTCCCCCTCACCCTCTGCTGCCCGTCATACCCATCAGCCTTAAGTTATTCAAGAAACACTGTGTTCTGCGTCTGGTATTATGGTGAGGAAGTAGGTGTTTAAGACAGTGTCGTGAGGAACACAACTTCCGCTCTTAATGAAGCAAAGTGTTCCTGTGTTATTTCTGTATCAAGTTTGTTATTTAGTTTAATGCATTATTTGTTTTTGTGTGTCATTTCAGCATCACTGTTCAGCATTTAAACACTTTTGACTTTAATTTCAGTATCATGTCCTGGTGTTAAGTAGCCATTCTTCAGTACTACTTAAGTAACCAATCATTTAAGTACCATATACCAGGATTATTTTATTCATTTATTGTTATTTCAGACTATGTCCCCAACAGCCGGCCAGACCGGGAGCTCCGCCCTAACTTAAAGTATCACGGTACAGAGGGTCGAACCACCCACGGGTCTCCATGTCCCCGGTAGTCAGGTGGTGTAACCACTCAGCCAGCGACTGTCTGAAGGTCTTGCGCAGTGGTGAGAGCTACATGCACCCAACACCCGGCAACACTCGTGGCCTTATTAACAACATATGTCACCAAATATCTTCAACATGCTGGGGCCGCATGAGCATCAAGTATGCGTAAAGCCTAAAAGGTTCCCAAGACAATATATATCGCAAAACTCTTGACCCCTGAAGGATTCGAACTCAAGTCAGTCAGGGTCTCCATGCCCCCGGCAGTCTAGTGTTGTAACTATTCTATGAAGACCCACAAAAAAATCCTTCACAGTAGACATGACATTCTTCTTGATAAGAGAAGAATGTCATGTCTAGGAAACCTTTTCTCTACCAAAAGTATCTTTCATTTATGTATTAAAAAAGTAGGTTTATTCTCTATCCGACCACACCAAATTATCTCGATTTCAAGTCTCGATTATCACTAAGAAGTTCAGTAATTGGATGAAACCGAAAGTTAATTTTAACTATACGTTTGGGGCGGAAACGTTTAGATGTGTTCCCTCCCTATGAGGCCTGGCGGGGTACCCGCTCCCCCTCAATGGTGACCCGTGGCGTCTGAGCCAAGGGGGCCCAAGTTAGTGCTGGGAGACGTATGGGTTTGAAGGACATCTCACGCAGGTTGATCTGAAGGAGGCGAAGACCAACACGAAGGAATGGTACAGAATCCCTACCGAGAACTATTCGAAGACTACAGGATTCGCCTCATCTTTGAGAGGGATTTTTCTCCTTCCAATACCACAACTGAATTCACGAGCTCCAAACACGCTACTTCTATGCACGACGTCTTCCTTAGAAGGAAGATTCTGCTGGCATCTTCCTTGTGTCAGCAGAATCTGCGACAATGTCTATAAGTGTTGCTGGGAGAGGAGAGAGAGTGCGTCTCAAGCAGCGAGCCTGTCGGCCGAGCGGACAGCACGCTGGGCTTGTGATCCTGTGGTCCTGGGTTCGATCCCAGGCGCCGGCGAGAAACAATGGGCAGAGTTTCTTTCACCCTATGCCCCTGTTACCTAGCAGTAAAATAGGTACCTGGGTGTTAGTCAGCTGTCACGGGCTGCTTCCTGGGGGTGGAGGCCTGGTCGAGGACCGGGCCGTGAAGACACTAAAGCCCCGAAATCATCTCAAGATAACCTCAAGAAGCGGCAGGAATACAATCCTGTACAATGTTCACTGACGTCACCTCTCACACACACACATGAGGAGGGCCAACATTCAGCAACCCACCAGCTGCTCACCAAACCCGTAACCTTCCCACACTCATGGTGGCAATGTTCGTCTTTATTACAGCTTTAAGAGCCTCCGAGGCACTACGAGGTAGTTCATAGCAGCAATAACCTTCAGTTCCGGAGATTTGAAGTTGGTAAACTGTTTTAAATATACGCATACAGCGCCACCGTTACTAACAACAGATGAACCGAGTTCGTAAGTACTTGCATAAAATACTTGATGAATCCTGGGCCCTACCTGTTTTATTTTCTTAGCCAAGAGAGGAGCGGGAAGCGTCTACCACACTGACGTTAGACATGTTGACCAAACCACGCACTAGAAAGTGAAGGGACGACGACGTTTCGGTCCGTCCTGAACCATTCTCAAGTCGATTAACCATTCACAATCGACTTGAGAATGGTCCAGGACCATTCCGTCGTCGAAACGTAGGTAAGAACAACGAAAAAGGACCGAAACGTCGTCGTCCCTTCACTTTCTAGTGTGTGGTCTGGTCAACCTTTTTTTCAGTCAAATGGTCAACCTGGTCAAGGCGAAGCAGCAGAGGCGTATGGCGGCTGAGGGCGCCAGGGGTAAGTGGTAGCTAGGAGAATGGAGTTTATTGTGTGGCTTATTGTATGCGTCGCCGGCAGGTCTATGGCCCCGAGGTGATCGGTGGAGGAGCGAGGGGCCAGCCAGCATGAGGACGCAGTGGTTGTGGGCGGTGGTGGTGGTGGTGCTGGTGGTGAGCGCGGGCGTCTCCGAGGCCAAGAGGGGCGGCAGACGAGGCAAGAAGGGCCGCAAGACCATGAACCGCGGCACCATCACCAAGTTCAAGTCCGAGGACAGCCGCGCTTACTACAACAACAACAACGTGAGCACCAACCCGTCTTCCCTTTACTCCACAACCTCTCACACTTACCACTTGGGCGGGAATGGTGCCCCAACCACTTGGGCGGGAATGGTGCCCCAACCACTTGGGCGGGAATGGTGCCCCAACCACTTGGGCGCCATTCCTTTCCCACCGTCCCATCCCAAATCCTTATCCTGACCCCTTCCAAGTGCTATATAGTCGTAATGGCTTGGCGCTTTCCCCCCTGATAGTTCCCTTCCCTTACCACTTGGGCTGGACGGCAGAGCGACGGTCTAGCTTCATGCAGGTCGGCGTTCAATCCCCGACCGTCCACAAGTGGTTGGGGAACCATTCCTTTCCCACCGTCCCATCCCAAATCCTTGTCCTGACCCCTTCCAAGTGCTATATAGTCATAATAACTTGGCGCTTCCCTTTGATAATTGCATTACCACATACAACACGTCAAACCAAACATTCCAAGCTCACTGTATCTTGTATATTGTTCCTTGTGACTTGATCTGAATCGTATAAATGCATTAGCAATAATTATTGTTTAACCAATATTCTCAAAAAAATAATACTGAAGGCAGAAACAGTTGCCACATCGAAGCAGGACTTCACTAGAGGCCATAATTCAGTTAGAATATATACAAACACAAGCTGCTTTACAACACATTTGTACAGTCAGACGCCATTTTCGAGAGCACAAGATAATGCGCACGACCTTAAACCCCCTCAAAACTTGTACAGTTTTATTTGACAGTAATGGAATAGAAATGAAATTTACTGCGAGTCACGAGGGGGAAGAGGTAGAACGCGCGCTCTCTGTCTCTCTCTCTCTCTCTCTCTCTCTCTCTCTCTCTCTCTCTCTCTCTCTCTCTCTCTCTCTCTCTCTCTCTCTCTCTCTCTCTGTCTCTCTCTCTCTCTCTCTCTCTCTCTCTCTCTTCCCCCCTCTCTCTCTCTCTCTCTCTCTCTCTCTTCCCCCTTCTCTCTCTCTCTCTCTCTCTCTCTCTCTCTCTCTGTCTCTCTCTCTCTCTCTCTCTCTCTCTCTCTCTCTCTCTGTCTCTCTCTCTGTCTCTCTCTCTCTCTCTCTCTCTCTTCCCCCCTCTCTCTCTCTCTCTCTCTCTCTCTCTTCCCCCTTCTCTCTCTCTCTCTCTCTCTCTCTGTCTCTCTCTCTCTCTCTCTCTCTCTCTCTCTCTCTCTCTCTCTCTCTCTCTCTCTCTCTTCCTCTCTCTCTCTCTCTCTCTCTCTCTCTCTCTCTCTCTCTCTCTCTCTCTCTCTCTCTCTCTCTCTTCCTCTCTCTCTCTCTTCCTCTCTCTCCCTCTCTTCCTCTCTCTCTCTCTCTCTCTCTCTCTCTCTCTCTCTCTCTCTCTCTCTCTCTCTCTCTCTCTCTCTCTCTCTCTCTCTTCCCCCCCCCTTCTCTCTCTCTCTCTCTCTCTCTCTCTCTCTCTCTCTCTCTCTCCCCCTCTCTCTCTCTCTCTCTCTCTCTCTCTCTCTCTCTCTCTCTCTCTCTCTCTCTCTCTCTCTCTCTCTCTCTCTCTCTTTCTCTCTCTCTTCCCCCCCCCCCTCTCTCTCTCTCTCTCTCTCTCTCTCTCTCTCTCTCTCTTCCCCCCCCCTCTCTCTCTCCATACATACATTATGTATGATACATATGAAATATGTACATACATGTATATACATATGAATTATATATGTATATACATATGAATTATTATATATACGTATATACATAGTCTGTGCGTGTGTGTGCTCACCTAGTTGTGCTTGCGGGGGTTGAGTTTTGGCTCTTTGGTCCCGCCTCTCAACCATCAATCAACTGGTGTACAGGTTCCTAAGCCTATTGGGCTCTATCATATCTACATTTGAAACTGTGTATGGAGTCAGCCTCCACCACATCACTGCCTAATGCATTCCACCTGTTAACTACTCTGACACTGAAAAAGTTCTTTCAAACGTCCCTGTGGCTCATGTGGTTACTCAGTCTCCACCTGTGTCCCCTTGTTCCCGTACCAACCATGTTAAAAAGTTTATCCTTATCTACCCTGTCAATTCCTGAGAATTTTGTAGGTAGTGATCATGTCTCCTCTTACTCTTCTGTTTTCCAGTGTAGTGAGGTGCATTTCCCGCAGCATTTCCTCATAACTCATGCCTCTTAGTTCTGGGACTTGGCTAGTGGCATATCTCTGAACATTTTCCAGCTTCGTCTTGTGCTTGACAAGGTACGGGCTCCATGCTGGGGCCGCATACTCCAGGATTGGTCTTACATATGTTGTGTACAAGGTTCTGAATGATTCCTTACACAGGTTCCTGAACGCTGTTCTGATGTTAGCCAGCCTCGCCTATGCCGCAGATGTAATTCTTTTTATGTGGGCTTCAGGAGACAGGTTTGGTGTGATATCAATTCCTAGATCTTTCTCTCTGTCCGTTTCATATAGTACTTCATCTCCTATTCTGTATCCTGTGTCTGGCCTCCTGTTTCCACCGCCTAGTTTCATGACCTTGCATTTACTCGGGTTGAACTGTACTAGCCATTTGTTGGACCATTCATTCAGTCTGTCTAGGTCATCTTGTAGCCTCCTACTATCATCCTCTGTTTTCATCCTCATAATTTTTGCATCATCAGTAAACAATGAGAGGAACGATTCTATAACCTCTGGGAGATCATTTACATGTGCAGGCGATGAGTCACAATAACGTGGCTGAAGTATGTTGACCAGACCACACACTAGAAGATGAAGGGACGACGACGTTTCGGTCCGTCCTGGACCATTCTCAAGTCGATTGTCTTGATCATTTACATATATGTATATATATCATGTATATGTATCATTTACATATATGTTTACATACATGTGTGTGTGTGTGTGTGAGAGTGCACGCACTGACCTACACGGCCAAGTGTTGGCCGTGGGCGTGCTTGGAGAGGGCGTGGGCGTTCTTGGAGAGGGCGTGGGCGTGCTTGGAGAGGGCGTGGGCGTGCTTGGAGAGGGCGTGGGACCCGTACAACAATAACAGACACTTACCAGTTATCCTTCAAGTACCAACCGCGTTGTTCTTACCTGAAAAAGGGAGAAAACACTTCATAAGTTTATTCTGAGGAAAGAGAAGGGTAGCGTGTCATACACGACACTATGTAAGCCTTCATGAATATAATTTTGAGATATTCTTTGAGACAATGATATTTTTGATATATTTGAGATATTTTGAGACAATGGAGAGACTTGAACCCGCGTCCTGAACCCCTGTAACTGTTGTTACACTCGACACTTGGCTGTAGCCAAACCTCTCTTGAGGTCACTGACTGCTATATAACTGAAAACTCCACACCCCAGAAGGATTCGAACCCAGACAGCCAGGAGCACTATACACCTGAGGTAATACACTAAATGGAACATGGAACTCTTAAAAAAATTACACGCAGATCTCGACAATAAATATTTTATTCCAAAGAGCACAGATATCAGAGTTATTTCAACTCTTTCCGTTAGATCAACAACTCCGTTCGACTCCCACGCGGGAAAAGCAGAGGGAGACTGGCCTTGGTGGACCAATAGTGCCACGAAGTTGATACCTAGACCATCACACACACACACAGGCTATACCCCCCCCCTGTTCTTTGACCCCCCTGTTTTTGACCCCCTGTTCTTTGACACCCCGGTTCTTTGACCCCTCGGTTCTTTGACCCCCCTGTTCTTTGAACCCCTGTTCTTTGACCCCCTGTTCTTCGACCCCCTGTTCTTTGACCCCCCTGTTCTTTGACCCCCCTGTTCTTTGACCCCCTGTTCTTTGACCCCCCTGTTCTTTGACCCCCTGTTCTTTGACCCCCTGTTCTTTGACCCCCTGTTCTTTGACCCCCCTGTTCTTTGACCCCCCTGTTCTTTGACCCCCTGTTCTTTGACCCCCTGTTCTTTGACCCCCTGTTCTTTGACCCCCCTGTTCTTTGACCCCCCTGTTCTTTGACCCCCCTGTTCTTTGACCCCCCTGTTCTTTGACCCCCCTGTTCTTTGACCACCCTGTTCTTTGACCCCCTGTTCTTTGACCACCCTGTTCTTTGACCCCCTGTTCTTTGACCCCCCTGTTCTTTGACCCCCTTGTTCTTTGACCCCCCTGTTCTTTGACCCCCCTGTTCTTTGACCCCCCTGTTCTTTGACCCCCCTGTTCTTTGACCCCCTGTTCTTTGACCCCCCTGTTCTTTGACCCCCTGTTCTTTGACCCCCTGTTCTTTGACCACCCTGTTCTTTGACCCCCTGTTCTTTGACCCCCCCGTTCTTTGACCCCCCTGTTCTTTGACCCCCCTGTTCTTTGACCCCCCTGTTCTTTGACCCTCTGTTCTTTGACCCCCTGTTCTTTGACCGCCCTGTTCTTTGACCCCCTGTTCTTTGACCTCCCTGTTCTTTGACCCCCCCTGCTCTTTGACCCCCCTGTTCTTTGACCCCCTGTTCTTTGACCTCCTGTTCTTTGACCCCCCTGTTCTTTGACGCCCCTGTTCTTTGACCCCCCTGTTCTTTGACCCTCTGTTCTTTGACCCCCTGTTCTTTGACCCCCCTGTTCCTTGGCCACCCCTGTTCCTTGGCCCCCCTGTTCTTTGACCTCCTGTTCTTTGACCTCCTGTTCTTTGACCCCCCTGTTCTTTGACCCCCCTGTTCTTTGACCGCCCTGTTCTTTGACCCCCCTGTTCTTTGACCCTCTGTTCTTTGACCCCCTGTTCTTTGACCCCCCTGTTCCTTGGCCCCCCTGTTCCTTGGCCCCCCTGTTCTTTGACCGCCCTGTTCTTTGACCCCCTGTTCTTTGACCGCCCTGTTTTTTGACCCCCTGTTCTTTGACCTCCCTCTTCTTTGACCCCCTGTTCTTTGAGCCCCCTGTTCTTTGACCACCCTGTTCTTTGACCCCCTGTTCTTTGACCACCCTGTTCTTTAACCGCCCTGTTCTTTGACCCCCTGTTCTTTGACCTCCCTGTTCTTTGACCCCCTGTTCTTTGACCCCCTGTTCTTTGACCCCCTGTTCTTTGACCACCCTGTTCTTTGACCCCCTGTTCTTTGACCCCCCCGTTCTTTGACCCCCCTGTTCTTTGACCCCCCTGTTCTTTGACCCCCCTGTTCTTTGACCCTCTGTTCTTTGACCCCCTGTTCTTTGACCGCCCTGTTCTTTGACCCCCTGTTCTTTGACCTCCCTGTTCTTTGACCCCCCCTGCTCTTTGACCCCCCTGTTCTTTGACCCCCTGTTCTTTGACCTCCTGTTCTTTGACCCCCCTGTTCTTTGACCCCCCTGTTCTTTGACCCCCCTGTTCTTTGACCCTCTGTTCTTTGACCCCCTGTTCTTTGACCACCCTGTTCCTTGGCCACCCCTGTTCCTTGGCCCCCCTGTTCTTTGACCTCCTGTTCTTTGACCTCCTGTTCTTTGACCCCCCTGTTCTTTGACCCCCCTGTTCTTTGACCGCCCTGTTCTTTGACCCCCCTGTTCTTTGACCCTCTGTTCTTTGACCCCCTGTTCTTTGACCCCCCTGTTCCTTGGCCCCCCTGTTCCTTGGCCCCCCTGTTCTTTGACCGCCCTGTTCTTTGACCCCCTGTTCTTTGACCGCCCTGTTTTTTGACCCCCTGTTCTTTGACCTCCCTCTTCTTTGACCCCCTGTTCTTTGAGCCCCCTGTTCTTTGACCACCCTGTTCTTTGACCCCCTGTTCTTTGACCACCCTGTTCTTTAACCGCCCTGTTCTTTGACCCCCTGTTCTTTGACCTCCCTGTTCTTTGACCCCCTGTTCTTTGACCCCCTGTTCTTTGACCCCCTGTTCTTTGACTCTTTGACCATAAGACACACTCGCCTGCTCGGGGGGGGGGGGTATAGGGGGGAAACAGTCCCTCCCCCCCCCTACATGAAAGAGGTGGTGGTGGTCCGCAAGCGACACTCCCCCCCCCCCTTGACAACACCGCCCCTCACTAGCTCCAAGTTAACTTTCCAACATACTGGAATTATCACACACAGAGATCACACTAACGTGATGCATCAAATGAACAAATCCACAAGGGCCGTGACGAGGATTCGAACCTGCGTCCGGGAGCATCCCAGACACTGTCGTAGCTCAGTCGATTAAGGCAGTGTCTCTGGGATGTTCCCGGACGCAGGTTCGAATCCTCGTCACGGCCCTTGTGGATTTGTTCATACTGAAATTACTCTTCATCCCTGCGGCCCCTGATGGACCTGCACACACTGCCGCCGCGTGTGTGTAGTATGTGGCTCGCCGGTCGGCCGAGCGGCCGAGCACGTGCGATGGGGAGCCGGTCGGCCGAGCGGACAGCACACTGGACTTGTGATCCTGTGGTCCCGGGTTCGATCCCAGGCGCCGGCGAGAAACAATGGGCAGAGTTTCTTTCACCCTATGCCCCTGTTACCTAGCAGTAAAATAGGTACCTGGGTGTTAGTCAGCTGTCACGGGCTGCTTCCTGGGGGTGGAGGCCTGATCGAGGACCGGGCCGCGGGGACACTAAAAGCCCCGAAATCATCTCAAGATAACCTCAAGATAACACAAGGTGTGGGGTGAAGGGGGGGGGGAGTGCCCAGAGTTTAGGGGAGGGGCCAGTGGAGTGTCTGCTTGTATGATGGTCTATGACAATGTAAACTCCATCTGTAAACATTTGTAAACAAGATAAATACCTGTAATATTGGGAATCAACAAGTTGTAAAAGATCCAGCTTTGTTTACAAAGGAAAACACAACCCCGGGGCTCCATGGAACAAATCAGGTAATTTGTCATTTGTAAATAAAGGTGAGCAAGGTAATTTCAGACCCCAAGTTAGTTATAATAACTGACTTTAGTCTTCATGACACACGCGCGGAGGCACTCAACACACACACGCGCGGAGGCACTCAACACACACACGTGCGGAGGCACTCAACACACACACGTGCGGAGGCACTCAACACACACACGTGCGGAGGCACTCAACACACACACGTGCGGAGGCACTCAACACACACGTGTGCGGACGCACTCAACACACACACACGTGCGGAGGCACTCAACACACACACGTGCGGAGGCACTCAACACACACACACGCGCGGAGGCACTCAACACACACACACGTGCGGAGGCACTCAACACACACACGTGCGGAGGCACTCAACACACACACGTGCGGAGGCACTCAACACTCCTTGTCAGAAGTACGCTGAGTGCAGAGTCAACGAGCACAATTAACAAGGCCACAACATAATTATCAACGCTAACAATAACGACCATTCCTAGTAAACTATCCATCTGTAACCACTGCAAGCAGTAAGTAAACTACCCACAAGGTAGCCCATGTTACTACAGTGTCCATTACACCCCCTGTAAGTAGCACATCAGAGTCTGACTGATCGCCCGAAACTGGCGCTACAACACTCCTCTATGCGTTTCTTCTTTTGCTCTGTGTTACATTAACTTACATCCTCTTTAGTGTGGGGGGGGGGGCCCTAAGTGGTGTCTCAGAGTGCTCCACAAGCTTCTCTCTGCTCTTTACACACAGAAATCACAATAGCGTGATGTATCAAATGAACAAATCCACAAGGCCCGAGACGAGGATTCGAATCTACGTCTGGGATGCTCTCGGACGTAGGTTCGAATCCTCGTCACGGCCCTTGTTGATTTGTTCATTCTCTCTGCTCTCTCTCTTTACTTCACACACAAAATGTCGCTCACAAAATACTGATGTTGAACATGTTGACCAGACCACACACTAGAAAGTGAAGGGATGACGACGTTTCGGTCCGTCCTGGACCATTCACAATCGACTTGAGAATGGTCCAGGACGGACCAAAACGTCGTCGTCTCTTCACCTTCTAGTGTGTGGTCTGGTCAACATATTTCAGCCCCGTTATTGTGACTCCTCGCCTGCACTGATGTAACATATTCGACGCCCTGATATTTTGTTTTTAATCCATTTAAAGATGTCATACAGGTGGCCCCAACTGAGATGACTGTTTCCGCAGGGAGCCAAAATCACACTGTGGTCCCACTTCGAGTCTGAGTACGTGTTGGGACGCAAGATTGTCTTCATGTGCAAGGCCGAGGGAGAGCCTCGTCCAGTCATCACCTGGTTCAAGGACGGTATTGAGCTCTACGCGCACTCCTTCTTCCAGGTCAGTTCCAGTGCTGTAACTAGCAGGAAATCGAATGAACAAATCCACAAGGGCCGTGACGAGGATTCGAGCCTGCGTCTGAGAGCATCTCAGACGCTGCCTTAATCGACTGAGCTACGACATGGTCGATTTCGTTCATTTGATTGGGATTTCAGTGTGTTAGGAGAGAATCACTCCCAATTGATTCCTACTAAACCAAAGACTCTAACAAGATGGATGTAACCGCTTCTATTTCACTTGTACCAATGGGGAAGTTTCAAACGATCTGGTAATGTCCTTCCTAACACTGCATTAGTGAAACATCCTCCATTGGAAAAGTTATCCCAACCAGTCTTACAATGCTAAGGTGCCACAATCATGCAACTATTAGCTCGACTTATGTCTTAAACTGGTGAGATATATTTTACACACACACACGGCAGTGTGACTTTCGCCCTGGTATACCAGTTCACACCTCACTGAGCTCATTGTGTTCGTTTCTATTTCTCTTGGTTAATTCCAGATTATAACCTCATATACTTTGGTTAATTCCAGATTATAACCTCATATACTTTGGTTAATTCCAGATTATAACCTCATATACTTTGGTTAATTCCAGATTATAACCTCAACAGCTTTTTGTAAACTGGCTCATTGATATCCAGCCAAATGACTTTGAGATGTAGCAGCCATTCTCCCTCAGTTCTCAGTAGTGACGCCTGACTAGGTCGACTTGTCAATACTTCCCCCCCGGCCCATGCACTGAAACCCCAAACTTACTTGCCTTAGCAGAGAGCCAATCTTGAGGTTATCTTGAGATGATTTCGGGGCTTTTTTTAGTGTCCCCGCGGCCCGGTCTTCGACCAGGCCTCCACCCCCAGGAAGCAGCCCGTGACAGCTGACTAACACCCAGGTACCTAAGTGGTCCACAACACTTAGTCAAGTGTTTGCCAAGTGTTTGTCAACACTTGCCAAGTCCACAACAAATTCCCAAGTCTCCATAGCCTTAAGGCTCGGGCCGTGCCTGTCACCACACCTCTACACATGACAACACACACACACACACAGCTAAAGTGAGTGATGATGAAGGTGGTTATCTTGAGGTTATCTTGAGATGATTTCGGGGCTTTAGTGTCCCCGCGGCCAGGTCCTCGACCAGGCCTCCACCCCCAGAAAGCAGCCCGTGACAGCTGACTAACTCCCAGGTACCTATTTACTGCTATGTAACAGGGGCATAGGGTGAAAGAAACCGTCCCCACCGTTTCTCGCCGGCGCCCGGGATCGAACCCGGGACCACAGGATCACACGTCCAGCGTGCTGTCCGCTCGGCCGACCAGCTCCCATAATGTGTGGGTCTCCACACAATATGTACCTCATTAATGTATAGTTAGTAATTTTAAGGGTCAAAATGTTCCAATTATTCAATTGTTCAATAATTATTCAATTATTCAATATTCAATTATTCAATTATTCAATAATTAATGTTCCAATGTGCTCCTTTGTTTAAATATAATATTGAAACGTGTACAGATGGTTGAAGATCTCAATTGTATAGTCATATAATCCATATTGTTTTTAGTTATGATAAAGTTAGTTACTGTCTATTTTAACAATTCCAACAAAAGATCTTCTAAATCATAAGTTACTTGTAAATAATGAATACAGAAAGCTTATAAAGTTGCCTCAATTAATAAATCAATCGGACGAGGATGATACAAGTATAACAAGAACAAATTTATATGCGAATAATTGCACCTGTGTGTAGCTCATAAACGGTTGTTTCCAATATGACCAGGACTGGTAACGCCCGCGCGCTCGCACGCACATATGACACACACACATGACACACACACATATGACACACACACACACACATGACACACACACACACACATGACACACACACACACATGATACAAACACACACATGACACACACACACACACATGACACACACACACACATGACACACACACACACACATGACACACACACATATGACACACACACACATGACACACACACACATGACACACACACACACATGACACACACACACATGACACACACACACATGACACACACACACACACATGACACACACACACATGACACACACACACACATGACACACACACACATGACACACACACACACACACATGACACACACACACACACATGACACACACACACATGACACACACACACACACATGACACACACACACACACACACATGACACACACACACATGACACACACACACACATGACACACACACACATGACACACACACACACATGACACACACACACATGACACACACACACATGACACACACACACATGACACACACACACATGACACACACACACACATGACACACACACACACATGACACACACACACACATGACACACACACACATGACACACACACACATGACACACACACACACACATGACACACACACACACACATGACACACACACACACACATGACACACACACACACACATGACACACACACGTTACACCTGTTATAACACAGCCCTCCGGTGTACTACCAATGCGTCACATGCTGCACCTGTCAACATCGACCGCACCTGGGTATGCGGTCGGACAGTTAAATATGGCGCACCATAACCGCAGACTGATTCGCGCTCAGAAAATTGATATATATATATATATACAGTACTGTATATACATATATGATACCTGGTTGATGGGGTTCTGGGAGTTCTTCTACTCCCCAAGCCCGGCCCGAGGCCAGACTTGACTTGTGAGAGTTTGGTCCACCAGGCTGTTGCTGGTGGACCAAAGGGCATAGGCATATATACATATATGCCTATGCCTACATAATTACCAGACATGTTAAATTTATTTTAAAAATGACGATAAACTCCAATACTGCATATTTCCTCTAATTTGTGGTCCTAATTGTCAATTAACACTAAAAAGACATTTTTTTGTTACATGTTAAGAAGCATGCTAACTGCAGTAACTGACTGGGGCAGGTACAGTAGTTGAGCAGCTTACCAACCACAACAGTTAACCCAGACACTAACAATGACGGTCGTTTTATCCCAATATTACGTCTTCCCAAGTTAATAATAACTTGAATGTCTACAGAACAAGAATTACTAGATGACCCTCTATTCCACTACTTGATTGACCAATACCCCATTTGCTGAATGTTTAAAAAAACAGCTACAAAATAACGCGTGATATTAAGGTCTAGGTTTAGGACCTTGAGGTCTAGGTAATGTTAATTACCTAGACCTGTTAATTACCATAGACCATTGGTAATTGCAATGTTAATTACACATCTAACCCATCCTCCAGCCTCAGCAACAGGTCAAGTGTTGACGTAGGGCAGTTTTGTTTACTTAGCCGAAAACCGACTGACACGATGAATCAGTATATTATTAAACAGAATAATAACGAAAGTTTTTTTTCTGAAGTGTAAATTAATCTTATATATTGTGGGTTTATGTATAGTTAGAACTAGGGAAGGTTAGGCATGGTGTTATGTTGCTATAGAGCGTGTTTACACTACAGGCGGAATGTGATACCTGCTTCAAGTTCTGGGAGTTGGTCTACTCCCCAACTTGAATCAAGTTGTGACTTGTGAATCAAGCCAAGCAGAGTTAAGCAAGGTGAACGAAGCACGTGTCGAATCATTGCCTCGAACTTGGTCAGTGGAGTGTAAGTCAAAATACTGACTTATGTAAAGTTTTTATAGTCAGTATTTGGCTTATGCGTTGTGTACCTCACAGCTGTTGATGATGGGCTCTTCAGATCATATGAAACTCAACGAATGTTTCATCAAGTCTCAGAATCTTTAACCAGATGAGAGATCCTTTGAAGAGATCGAGTCAGAATTATTAACGTTACCCAAACACATCAAGACGATCCCAATCTTACACTTGTCTTATGCAATAGGCACTGAGAAATAGCTAAAACTAAATAGCTCCTCAAGAAAACTCTTCATCCATGTGGCCTAGTACGAACCAAAATTTATAATTTATAATTACCGCATAAATATAAAACGAAGCTGCAGTCAAAATCTTCCATCAAAATTATCCGAGACATTCAAGAGCCATAATAACAGATTTTAGAAACTGAAACAGAATTATAAATGAACCATATTTTATACAAGTATTATATTATATATTATATAATTATATTATATATTATATATTATATATTTTATACAAATATTATATACCAGTTTCGTGACGCCAGTCACGTGCCTATATAAACTTACTCCCCCAGGCGAGGGGAGCCGGTCGGCCGAGCGGAGAGCACACTGGACTTGTGATCCTGTGGTCTTGGGTTCGATCCCAGGCGCCTGCGAGAAACATTGGGCAGAGTTTCTTTCACCCTATGCCCCTGTTACCTAGCAGTAAAATAGGTACCTGGGTGTTAGTCAGCTGTCACGGGCTGCTTCCTGGGGGGTGGAGGCCTGGTCGAGGACAGGGCCGCGGGGACACTAAAAAGCCCCGAAATCATCTCAAGATAACCTCAAGATAACCCAAACACCACAATAACTTAAAAAACGTCACATTTTTGCTGGACGCTAAAAGCAGGAAAATTGGATTTCAAACGCCAGAGCGGAATACAAATTAAAAAAGTGACAGCGTAACTCATTCCATTTTAGGGATGGTTATCTTGAGATTATCGTGAGATGATTTCGGGGCTTAGCGTCCCCGCGGTCCGGTTCTCGACCAGGACTCATTTTTTTTTTGTTACACACACACACCCCAGGAAGCAGCCCGTAGCAGCTGTCTAACTCCCAGGTACCTATTTACTGCTAGGTAACAGGAGCATCAGTGCGAAAAAAAAAAAACATTTTGCCCATTTGTCTCCGCCTCCACCGGGGATCGAACCCGGAACCTCAGGGCTACGAATCCGAAGCGCTGTCCACTCAGCTGTCAGCCGTCAGGGAAAATAAGGATCAGTAAATAATTTATCTGACGTTGCAAGAACGAGGTCACGAACTAGTCTCACGAAGGAGGTCACGAACTAGTCTCACGAACGAGGTCACGAACCAGTCTCACGAACGAGGTCACGAACTAGTCTCACGAACGAGGTCACGAACCTGTCTCACGAACGAGGTCACGAACTAGTCTCACGAACGAGGTCACGAACCAGTCTCACGAACGAGGTCACGAACCAGTCTCACGAACGAGGTCACGAACCAGTCTCACGAACGAGGTCACGAACCAGTCTCACGAACGAGGTCACGAACTAGTCTCACGAACGAGGTCACGAACTAGTCTCACGAACGAGGTCACGAACCAGTCTCACGAACGAGGTCACGAACCAGTCTCACGAACGAGGTCACGAACCAGTCTCACGAACGAGGTCACGAACCAGTCTCACGAACGAGGTCACGAACTAGTCTCACGAACGAGGTCACGAACCAGTCTCACGAACGAGGTCACGAACCAGTCTCACGAACGAGGTCACGAACTAGTCTCACGAACGCAATCATCTTACCGTATGTTCACAAATTTGGGCTCGACCTCCCTAAGACGAACAGTAAGACAGAAGAGGGATGGGTCCCGGTGGCCTAACCTGACCACGGGGGATCATTCCTGCAGGATAGCAGCTTCGTACTCTTCTATCCTTTCTTATGGGCCCAGGAGAAGGGCTCTGGGCCCAGGAGAAGAGCTCTGGGCCCAGGAGAAGGGCTCTGGGCCCAGGAGAAGGGCTCTGGGCCCAGGAGAAGGGCTCTGGGCCCAGGAGAAGGGCTCTGGGCCCAGGAGAAGAGCTCTGGGCCCAGGAGAAGGGCTCTGGGCCCAGGAGAAGGGCTCTGGGCCCAGGAGAAGGGCTCTGGGCCCAGGAAGAAGGGCTCTGGGCCCAGGGAGAAGGGCTCTGGGCCCAGGAGAAGGGCTCTGGGCCCAGGGAGAAGGGCTCTGGGCCCAGGGAGAAGGGCTCTGGGCCCAGGAGAAGGGCTCTGGGCCCAGGGAGAAGGGCTCTGGGCCCAGGAGAAGGGCTCTGGGCCCAGGAGAAGGGCTCTGGGCACAGGAGAAGGGCTCTGGGCCCAGGAGAAGGGCTCTGGGCCCAGGGAGAAGGGCTCTGGGCCCAGGAGAAGGGCTCTGGGCCCAGGGAGAAGGGCTCTGGGCCCAGGAAGAAGGGCTCTGGGCCCAGGAGAAGGGCTCTGGGCCCAGGAGAAGGGCTCTGGGCCAGGAGAAGGGCTCTGGGCCCAGGAGAAGGGCTCTGAGCCCAGGAGAAGGGCTCTGGGCCCAGGAGAAGGGCTCTGGGCCCAGGAAGAAGGGCTCTGGGCCCAGGAGAAGGGCTCTGGGCCCAGGAGAAGGGCTCTGGGCCAGGAGAAGAGCTCTGGGCCCAGGAGAAGGGCTCTGAGCCCAGGAGAAGGGCTCTGGGCCCAGGAAGAAGGGCTCTGGGCCCAGGAGAAGGGCTCTGGGCCCAGGAGAAGGGCTCTGGGCCCAGGAGAAGGGCTCTGGGCCCAGGAGAAGGGCTCTGGGCCCAGGGAGAAGGGTTCTAGGCCCAAGAGAAGGGCTCTGGGCCCAGGAGAAGGGCTCTGGGCCAGGAGAAGGGCTCTGGGCCAGGAGAAGGGCTCTGGGCCAGGAGAAGGGCTCTGGGCCAGGAGAAGGGCTCTGGGCCCAGGAGAAGGGCTCTGGGCCAGGAGAAGGGCTCTGGGCCCAGGAGAAGGGCTCTGAGCCCAGGAGAAGGGCTCTGGGCCCAGGAAGAAGGGCTCTGGGCCCAGGAGAAGGGCTCTGGGCCCAGGAGAAGGGCTCTGGGCCCAGGAGAAGGGCTCTGGGCCCAGGAGAAGGGCTCTGGGCCCAAGAGAAGGGCTCTGGGCCCAGGAGAAGGGCTCTGGGCCCAGGAGAAGGGCTCTGGGCCCAGGAGAAGGGCTCTGGGCCCAGGGAGAAGGGCTCTGTGCCCAGGAGAAGGGCTCTGGGCCCAGGAGAAGGGCTCTGGGCCAGGAGAAGGGCTGTGGGCCAGGAGAAGGGCTCTGGGGCCAAGGAGAAGGGCTGTGGGCCAGGAGAAGGGCTCTGGGCCCAGGAGAAGGGCTCTGGGCCCAGGAGAAGGGCTCTGGGCCAGGAGAAGGGCTCTGGGCCAGGAGAAGGGCTCTGGGCCAGGAGAAGGGCTCTGGGGCCAAGGAGAAGGGCTGTGGGCCAGGAGAAGGGCTCTGGGCCCAGGAGAAGGGCTCTGGGCCCAGGGAGAAGGGCTCTGGGCCCAGGGAGAAGGGCTCTGGGCCAGGAGAAGGGCTCTGGGCCCAGGGAGAAGGGCTCTGTGCCCAGGAGAAGGGCTCTGGGCCCAAGAGAAGGGCTCTGGGCCCAGGAGAAGGGCTCTGGGCCCAGGAGAAGGGCTCTGGGCCCAGGAGAAGGGCTCTGGGCCCAGGGAGAAGGGCTCTGTGCCCAGGAGAAGGGCTCTGGTCCCAGGAGAAGGGCTCTGGGCCAGGAGAAGGGCTGTGGGCCAGGAGAAGGGCTCTGGGGCCAAGGAGAAGGGCTGTGGGCCAGGAGAAGGGCTCTGGGCCCAGGAGAAGGGCTCTGGGCCCAGGAGAAGGGCTCTGGGCCAGGAGAAGGGCTCTGGGCCAGGAGAAGGGCTCTGGGCCAGGAGAAGGGCTCTGGGGCCAAGGAGAAGGGCTGTGGGCCAGGAGAAGGGCTCTGGGCCCAGGAGAAGGGCTCTGGGCCCAGGAGAAGGGCTCTGGGCCCAGGAAAAGGGCTCTGGGCCCAGGAAAAGGGCTCTGGGCCCAGGAAAAGGGCTCTGGGCCCAGGAAAAGGGCTCTGGGCCCAGGAAAAGGGCTCTGGGCCCAGGAAAAGGGCCCTGTACATATACAATTTACATGTTACATGAGGGGAATATTTTGTCCTTATATTTACAAAGTAACCAGATTCAACACTTCACTGTAGCCTATAAGACATGCACGTATATGTATAAATCTGAGGAGTAATGAGACGTATGTTTTCAGCTGCACGAGTGGAAGGAAGGCAAGGGAGAGATCAAGAGCAAGATGGAGATCGACCCGGCCACCCAGATGGACGCCGGCTTCTACGAGTGTCAGGCCGACAACAAGTACGCCGTCGACATCAAGGGCTTCAGCGCCGACTACTCCATCGAGTTTGTGTGAGGGAGCAGCTATAGCCAGCCAGCCGGCCGGCCGGCCAGGGTCACCCCCCTAACACACCCTCACACACCCCCATCAACCCCCTCCTAGTCTGGTGGGACCACTCATCATGGTGGACTCGCCCCACTACTCAAACCATCATCCTGTGACTGCGCTCGTGCTAGAATTTTCTCCACTAGATACTGGATATAGGATGTGGTAGATGGCTTTGGCTTATAAGAAGACCCCCACCCCAACCCAGAGTGGATTAGCGTCCATCCGGGGGTCACATACAGGTGATAGTGAGACAGTGGTGGATACGACACGCCTCACCGATGGAAGTTAAGCAGCACAATATTGCCCACAGTTTGCGTGGCAAACGTCTGAAAGGCTGTCTCGCATGACTACTTTGTTTTAGTGTAAATGTCTCTTAGGTGTTTGATACACACTCACACATGTTAAATGAAAGATTGTTAGGATATCAGTTGTAACGTTGTGGCTAGGCAGGCACTAATATACAGTTGATAGATAGAGTTAGTTCACTCTTCACTAAAGCACAGATCAAGTACCTTGGTGTAGTGGAGTAGCTGGACGCTCCGGGATATTTCCACACGTTAGGGAGTGGAGAAGGGTACTGTGCCTGGCTTCAAGACCCAACAGAAAGTTCAAGCAAGCGGCAGAGACCCTCGTCCCTTCAACACAGCAGATCAGGACAACCCCGAACCCCTGGCACCAACTAAGCTTGGAAAATATCAAAAGATATTCCTGTCTAATTTTATACAGTGCTTACATTATGTTTAGCCAACCACTTGGACTGGACGGTAGAGCGACGGTCTCGCTTCATGTAGGTCGGCGTTCAATCCCCGACCGTCCAAGTCGTTGAAAACCATTCCTTTCCTCCCCCCCCCCCCACCCCCACCCCCCGTCCCATCCCAAATCCTTATCCTGATCCCTTCCAAGTGCTATATAGTCGTAATGGCTTTGCGCTTCCCCCCCCCCCCCCACCCCGATAGTTCCGTTCTGTTACAGTATGTTTGGTTACAGCACTGAAATAGTAGCCAGAGGGATTATAACCAATGACTGGAGCATCATAAAGTATGATCGATAGAGTGTACTCAATGGCTCGAGTACAATACAAAATAAGGTGCGGTGTGAGCAGTACAATATATCTGACCACAGCTGGCGAATGATTGCAAAAGATTTATAACATAGTTCTAGTGAAAATATAATTCTGTATCACTAAATGCGAGTTTTTTCACCAACTTCAATCTACGTTGACGCACGGTGCACACCACATGAAATACAGAAACCACACCCATTTTGGCCTCTTAAACTATGGAATTGTACAAGACTTACACGACTAATTCATTCACATACAACTTCGTCCAGCAGTAGTACGGAATCCCACTCCCACCACAATACTTCAACACCTGAGACGTTAGAGGCGTTAAAAAGAATTTTTTCAGTGTCAGAGTAGTTAATAAAAGGAATGCTTTAGGCAGTGATGTGGTGGCGGCTGACTCCATACACAGTTTCAAATGTAGATATGATAAGAGCCCAGTAGGCTCAGGAATCTGTACACCTGTTGATTGACAGTTGAGAGGCGGGACCAAAGAGCCAAAGCTCAACCCCCGCAAGCACAATTAGGTGAGTACCTCTCCCACACTCACACAAGTCTAAGTCACTCATTATTCGCACCTACTCTACACTCTTCATATCATCATAAACCTCACTGTTCTTAATTCACTTGTCCCAGACTTGTGTAACTCTTCCCCCTTTCATCGCCTATTTTGTTCAACCTCAGAGGAGATCTATTATTCTAAATACAGTTGTTCTTTATCACTAAAATAAATGGGGCTGTGTGGATGCCACCAAGTCCAGGAAGCTTTGATTATGCTACCAAGTCCTGGAAGCTTTGATTATGCTACCAAGTCCAGGAAGCTTTGATTATGCTACCAAGTCCTGGAAGCTTTGATTATGCTACCAAGTCCTGGAAGCTTTGATTATGTTACCAAGTCCTGGAAGCTTTGATTATGCTACCAAGTCTAGGAAGCTTTGATTATGCTACCAAGTCCTGGAAGCTTTGATTATGCAACCAAGTCCTGGAAGCTTTGATTATGCTACCAAGTCCTGGAAGCTTTGATTATGCTACCAAGTCCTTGCAAGTTTTTTTTGTCACCTAGGTCACAGCAGCTATTTAATGCCTCCCTAGTCAAGATACCCAGTTAATGCCTTCGTTGTCTACATAGCCGGTAAATGCCTTCCAAGTCTAAGTAGCTGTGTTAATGCCTAGTTAATACCTTGTCTAGGTAGTCTTCTTAATGCCCCCCCCCCTAGGGTCCTGGTAGTTGTGGTTATACCACAAACGTTCTGGTGATTAGGTTGATTGCACTCAACCCATCCTTGCATACAATTATCAGAACACGGAGAGAGGATCGCTGCAGTTGGCCTACTGAACACACACACAGAGAGAGAGAGAGAGAGAGAGAGAGAGAGAGAGAGAGAGAGAGAGAGAGAGAGAGAGAGAGAGAGAGAGAGAGAGAGAGAGAGATATATCCCATCTTCTTCCATTCAGTTATTTTCGCATACATAGGCCTACCATTTGGATGACATTTCATCCATTTTGCTACACCAATGCTTCCTGGCGGCTTGTTCCACTCTGCAACCCTTCTACCAAAGCTGTGTTTACAGTTCTCGTTAACTCTCAAGATCAATTTGAATACATCGCTACGATTTCTATCCTCATGTTGCATATTTGCAATTGAATCTCGCCTCGTTCTACGGCTTTCAAGTAATGCAGCCTCAATGCCTACATAAATCTTCCTTCGTAGGTTAGCTAATGCCCATGTCATACACCATATAATTCTCTTTCCCCCCTGTTTCTAGCTCTGTATATTTTTGAGATATATACAAGAGTTGTTACATATCGTGTAGGTAGTTGCCTCGTTAGACACATTCACACACTGTCGTTCGACCAACACCTCAGCCCTCCACTATCATAACTAGCTCAACCTAATCCCGTCCAAGAAGCAGCTAGTATGACTTGAGACGTAAACCCAGTTTTGCATCACCTACTTCCCAACGTCTATCCCCATCCCCCCTCGACCTCTTACGCAGATCGCTTCAAGCACAAGTCTGCTTCATGGGTTATTCTTGCCACAGCTGGAGACTGGAATTTGGCGCCATACTCGTGTGGGCGGCCACAACACTGTACGGTGTCTCACTGATGTGATAACGTCTCACTGATGTGATAACGTCTCACTGATGTGATAACGTCTCACTGATGTGATAACGTCTCACTGATGTGATAACGTCTCACTGATGTGATAACGTCTCACTGATGTGATAACGTCTCACTGATGTGATAACGTCTCACTGATGTGTTAACGTCTCACTGATGTGATAACGTCTCACTGATGTGTTAACGTCTCACTGATGTGATAACGTCTCACTGATGTGTTAACGTCTCACTGATGTGATAACGTCTCACTGATGCGATAACGTCTCACTGATGTGATAACGTCTCACTGATGCGATAACGTCTCACTGATGTGATAACGTCTCACTGATGTGATAACGTCTCACTGATGTGATAACGTCTCACTGATGTGATAACGTCTCACTGATGTGATAACGTCTCACTGATGTGATAACGTCTCACTGATGTGATAACGTCTCACTGATGTGATAACGTCTCACTGATGTGTTAACGTCTCACTGATGTGATAACGTCTCACTGATGTGTTAACGTCTCACTGATGTGATAACGTCTCACTGATGTGATAACGTCTCACTGATGTGATAACGTCTCACTGATGTGATAACGTCTCACTGATGTGATAACGTCTCACTGATGTGATAACGTCTCACTGATGTGATAACGTCTCACTGATGTGATAACGTCTCACTGATGTGTTAACGTCTCACTGATGTGATAACGTCTCACTGATGTGTTAACGTCTCACTGATGTGATAACGTCTCACTGATGTGATAACGTCTCACTGATGTGTTAACGTCTCACTGATGTGATAACGTCTCACTGATGTGTTAACGTCTCACTGATGTGATAACGTCTCACTGATGTGATAACGTCTCACTGATGTGATAACGTCTCACTGATATGTTAACGTCTCACTGATGTGATAACGTCTCACTGATGTGATAACGTCTCACTGATGTGATAACGTCTCACTGATGTGATAACGTCTCACTGATGTGATAACGTCTCACTGATGTGTTAACGTCTCACTGATGTGATAACGTCTCACTGATGTGTTAACGTCTCACTGATGTGATAACGTCTCACTGATGTGATAACGTCTCACTGATGTGATAACGTCTCACTGATGTGATAACGTCTCACTGATGTGATAACGTCTCACTGATGTGATAACGTCTCACTGATGTGATAACGTCTCACTGATGTGATAACGTCTCACTGATGTGATAACGTCTCACTGATGTGATAACGTCTCACTGATGTAACATGTAACGGCCCTTCAACCACTGTTACTCTAATGCACCGCCACCCACTAACCAACCCTGGTGTTAGCCACCTAACACCACCCCACTAACCAACCCTGGAGTTAGCCACCTAACACCCCCCCCCACTAACCAACCCTGGAGTTAGCCACCTAACACCCCCCCCACTAATCAACCCTGGTGTTAGCCACCTAACACCCCCCCCACTAACCAACCCTGGTGTTAGCCACCTAACACCCCCCCCCCCACTAACCAACCCTGGTGTTAGCCACCTAACATCCCCCCCACTAACCAACCTTGGTGTTAGCCACCTAACATCCCCCCCCCACTAACCAACCCTGGTGTTAGCCACCTAACACCCCCCCCCCACTAATCAACCCTGGTGTTAGCCACCTAACATCCCCCCCCCCACTAACCAACCCTGGTGTTAGCCACCTAACATCCCCCCCCCCCACTAACCAACCCTGGTGTTAGCCACCTAACATCCCCCCCCACTAACCAACCCTGGTGTTAGCCACCTAACACCCCCCCCCCACTAATCAACCCTGGTGTTAGCCACCTAACACCCCCCCCACTAACCAACCCTGGTGTAAGCCACCTAACACCCCCCCCCCACTAACCAACCCTGGTGTTAGCCACCTAACATCCCCCCCCACTAACCAACCCTGGTGTTAGCCACCTAACACCCCCCCCGACTAACCAACCCTGGTGTTAGCCACCTAACACCCCCCCACTAACCAACCCTGGTGTTAGCCACCTAACACCCCCCCCACTAACCAACCCTGGTGTTAGCCACCTAACACCCCCCCACTAACCAACCCTGGTGTTAGCCACCTAACACCCCCCCCCACTAACCAACCCTGGTGTTAGCCACCTAACATCCCCCCCCACTAACCAACCCTGGTGTTAACCACCTAACACCCCCCCCCCCACTAATCAACCCTGGTGTTAGCACCCTAACACCCCCCCCCACTAACCAACCCTGGTGTTAGCCATCTAACACCCCCCCCACTAACCAGCCTTGGTGTTAGCCACCTAACACCCCCCCCCACTAACCAACCCTGGTGTTAGCCACCTAACACCACCCCCACACTAACTAACCCTGGTGTTAGCCACCTAACACCCCCCCCCCCCACTAACCAACCCTGGTGTTAGCCACCTAACACCCCCCCCCCACTAACCAACCCTGGTGTTAGCCACCTAACACCCCCCCCCACTAACCAACCCTGGTGTTAGCCACCTAACACCCCCACCCCCACTAACCAATCCTGGAGTTAGCCACCTAACACCACCCCCCCACTAACCAACCCTGGTGTTAGCCACCTAACACCCCCACTAACCAACCCTGGAGTTAGCCACCTAACACCCCCCCCAATAACCAACCCTGGTGTTAGCCACCTAACACCCCCCCACTAACCAACCCTGGTGTTAGCCACCTAACACCCCCCCCCACTAACCAACCCTGGAGTTAGCCACCTAACACCCCCCCCCCACTAATCAACCCTGGTGTTAGCCACCTAACACCCCCCCCCCCGCACTAACCAACCCTGGAGTTAGCCACCTAACACCCCCCCCCACTAACCAACCCTGGTGTTAGCCACCTAACACCCCCCCCACTAACCAACCCTGGTGTTAGCCACCTAACACCCCCCCCCCCACTAACCAACCCTGGAGTTAGCCACCTAACACCCCCCCCCCACTAACCAACCCTGGTGTTAGCCACCTAACATCCCCCCCCACTAACCAATCCTGGAGTTAGCCACCTAACACCCCCCCCACTAACCAACCCTGGAGTTAGCCACCTAACACCCCCCCCCACTAACCAACCCTGGTGTTAGCCACCTAACACCCCCCCCCCACTAACCAACCCTGGTGTTAGCCACCTAACACCCCCCCCACTAACCAACCCTGGAGTTAGCCACCTAACACCCCCCCCACTAACCAACCCTGGAGTTAGCCACCTAACACCCCCCCCACTAACCAACCCTGGTGTTAGCCACCTAACACCCCCCCCACTAACCAACCCTGGTGTTAGCCACCTAACACCCCCCCCCCACTAACCAACCCTGGTGTTAGCCACCTAACACCCCCCCCCCACTAACCAACCCTGGTGTTAGCCACCTAACACCCCCCCCCACTAACCAACCCTGGTGTTAGCCACCTAACACCCCCCCCCCACTAACCAACCCTGGTGTTAGCCACCTAACACCCCCCCCACTAACCAACCCTGGTGTTAGCCACCTAACACCCCCCCCACTAACCAACCCTGGTGTTAGCCACCTAACACCCCCCCCACTAACCAACCCTGGTGTTAGCCACCTAACACCCCCCCCCCACTAACCAACCCTGGTGTTAGCCACCTAACATCCCCCCCCACTAACCAACCCTGGAGTTAGCCACCTAACACCCCCCCCCCACTAACCAACCCTGGTGTTAGCCACCTAACACCCCCCCCCCACTAACCAACCCTGGTGTTAGCCACCTAACATCCCCCCCCCACTAACCAACCCTGGAGTTAGCCACCTAACACCCCCCCCACTAACCAACCCTGGTGTTAGCCACCTAACAT
The DNA here is from genome assembly GCF_040958095.1 of Procambarus clarkii. Taxonomy (NCBI): domain Eukaryota; kingdom Metazoa; phylum Arthropoda; class Malacostraca; order Decapoda; family Cambaridae; genus Procambarus; species Procambarus clarkii. The sequence continues at coordinate 41,160,457 of NC_091171.1, forward strand.
CCCCCCCCACTAACCAACCCTGGAGTTAGCCACCTAACACCCCCCCCCCCACTAACCAACCCTGGAGTTAGCCACCTAACACCCCCCCCCCACTAACCAACCCTGGTGTTAGCCACCTAACATCCCCCCCACTAACCAATCCTGGAGTTAGCCACCTAACACCCCCCCCACTAACCAACCCTGGAGTTAGCCACCTAACACCCCCCCCCCACTAACCAACCCTGGTGTTAGCCACCTAACACCCCCCCCGACTAACCAACCCTGGTGTTAGCCACCTAACACCCCCCCCCCCACTAACCAATCCTGGAGTTAGCCACCTAACACCCCCCCCACTAACCAACCCTGGTGTTAGCCACCTAACACCCCCCCCCCCACTAACCAACCCTGGAGTTAGCCACCTAACACCCCCCCCGACTAACCAACCCTGGTGTTAGCCACCTAACACCCCCCCCACTAACCAACCCTGGAGTTAGCCACCTAACACCCCCCCCCCCACTAACCAACCCTGGTGTTAGCCACCTAACACCCCCCCCACTAACCAACCCTGGTGTTAACCACCTAACACCCCCCCCCACTAACCAACCCTGGTGTTAGCCACCTAACACCCCCCCACTAACCAACCCTGGGGTTAGCCACCTAACACCCCCCCCCCACTAACCAACCCTGGAGTTAGCCACCTAACACCCCCCCCCACTAACCAACCCTGGAGTTAGCCACCTAACACCCCCCCCCACTAACCAACCCTGGAGTTAGCCACCTAACACCCCCCCCACTAACCAACCCTGGTGTTAGCCACCTAACACCCCCCCCACTAACCAACCCTGGTGTTAACCACCTAACACCCCCCCCCCCCACTAACCAACCCTGGTGTTAACTACCTAACACCCCCCCCCACTAACCAACCCTGGTGTTAGCCACCTAACACCCCCCCCACTAACCAACCCTGGAGTTAGCCACCTAACACCCCCTCCCACTAACCAACCCTGGTGTTAACCACCTAACACCCCCCCCCCCACTAACCAACCCTGGTGTTAGCCACCTAACACCCCCCCCCCACTAACCAACCCTGGAGTTAACCACCTAACACCCCCCCCACTAACCAACCCTGGAGTTAGCCACCTAACACCCCCCCCCCACTAACCAACCCTGGTGTTAGCCACCTAACACCCCCCCCACTAACCAACCCTGGTGTTAGCCACCTAACACCCCCCCCACTAACCAACCCTGGAGTTAACCACCTAACACCCCCCCCCCACTAACCAACCCTGGTGTTAGCCACCTAACACCCCCCCCCCACTAACCAACCCTGGTGTTAACCACCTAACACCCCCCCCCACTAACCAACCCTGGTGTTAGCCACCTAACACCCCCCCACTAACCAACCCTGGTGTTAACCACCTAACACCCCCCCCCACTAACCAACCCTGGTGTTAGCCACCTAACACCCCCCCCCACTAACCAACCCTGGTGTTAACCACCTAACACCCCCCCCCACTAACCAACCCTGGTGTTAGCCACCTAACACCCCCCCCACTAACCAACCCTGGAGTTAGCCACCTAACACCCCCTCCCACTAACCAACCCTGGTGTTAACCACCTAACACCCCCCCCCCACTAACCAACCCTGGTGTTAGCCACCTAACACCCCCCCCCACTAACCAACCCTGGAGTTAACCACCTAACACCCCCCCCACTAACCAACCCTGGAGTTAGCCACCTAACACCCCCCCCCCCACTAACCAACCCTGGTGTTAGCCACCTAACACCCCCCCCCACTAACCAACCCTGGTGTTAGCCACCTAACACCCCCCCCACTAACCAACCCTGGAGTTAACCACCTAACACCCCCCCCCCACTAACCAACCCTGGTGTTAGCCACCTAACACCCCCCCCCCCACTAACCAACCCTGGTGTTAACCACCTAACACCCCCCCCCCCACTAACCAACCCTGGTGTTAGCCACCTAACACCCCCCCACTAACCAACCCTGGTGTTAACCACCTAACACCCCCCCCCCACTAACCAACCCTGGTGTTAGCCACCTAACACCCCCCCCCCACTAACCAACCCTGGTGTTAACCACCTAACACCCCCCCCCACTAACCAACCCTGGTGTTAGCCACCTAACACCCCCCCCACTAACCAACCCTGGTGTTAACCACCTAACACCCCCCCCCCCCACTAACCAACCCTGGTGTTAACCACCTAACACCCCCCCCCACTAACCAACCCTGGTGTTAACCACCTAACACCCCCCCCCACTAACCAACCCTGGTGTTAGCCACCTAACACCCCCCCCACTAACCAACCCTGGTGTTAACCACCTAACACCCCCCCCCACTAACCAACCCTGGTGTTAACCACCTAACACCCCCCCCCACTAACCAACCCTGGTGTTAACCACCTAACACCCCCCCCCCACTAACCAACCCTGGTGTTAACCACCTAACACCCCCCCCCACTAACCAACCCTGGTGTTAGCCACCTAACACCCCCCCACTAACCAACCCTGGTGTTAACCACCTAACACCCCCCCCCCACTAACCAACCCTGGTGTTAGCCACCTAACACCCCCCCCACTAACCAACCCTGGCGTTAACCACCTAACACCCCCCCCCCCCCACTAACCAACCCTGGTGTTAGCCACCTAACACCCCCCCCCCACTAACCAACCCTGGTGTTAGCCACCTAACACCCCCCCCACTAACCAACCCTGGCGTTAACCACCTAACACCCCCCCCCCCCACTAACCAACCCTGGTGTTAACCATGTTTACGCAAAGGTTAATAACACATCATCAATCATCAAACTATATAAACTTTTAGTTAAAGGACAAACCATCAAGTTCAAAACTCTTGATACTTTAGGACAAAGTTAACAAAAAAGTCGAGAAAGTGAATTATTGCTAATTTATGTGAGGCAATATCTTCAAGCGCCAGTCTACAGCTGTGGTATACCGCTCCTGAGGTATACCCTGTCACCCTACACCACACACGGGTGTTGGTCTACAGCTGTGGTATACCGCTCCTGAGGTATACCCTGTCACCCTACACCACACACGGGTGTTGGTCTACACGGGTGTTGGTCCACACGGGTGTTGGTCTACACGGGTGTTGGTCCACACGGGTGTTGGTCTACACGGGTGTTGGTCCACACGGTTGTTGGTCTACACGGGTGTTGGTCCACACGGTTGTTGGTCCACACAGGTGTTGGTCTACACGGGTGTTGGTCCACACGGGTGTTGGTCTACACGGGTGTTGGTCCACACGGGTGTTGGTCTACACGGGTGTTGGTCCACACGGTTGTTGGTCTACACGGGTGTTGGTCCACACGGGTGTTGGTCCACACAGGTGTTGGTCTACACGGGTGTTGGTCCACACGGGTGTTGGTCTACACGGGTGTTGGTCCACACGGGTGTTGGTCTACACGGGTGTTGGTCTACACGGGTGTTGGTCTACACGGGTGTTGGTCCACACGGGTGTTGGTCTACACGGGTGTTGGTCCACACGGGTGTTGGTCTACACGGGTGTTGGTCCACACGGGTGTTGGTCCACACGGGTGTTGGTCTACACGGGTGTTGGTCCACACGGGTGTTGGTCCACACGGGTGTTGGTCTACACGGGTGTTGGTCCACACGGGTGTTGGTCCACACGGGTGTTGGTCTACACGGGTGTTGGTCCACACGGGTGTTGGTCCACACGGGTTCTGGTCCACACGGGTGTTGGTCCACACGGGTGTTGGTCCACACGGGTCCTGGTCCACACGGGTTCTGGTCCACACGGGTGTTGGTCCACACGGGTGTTGGTCCACGCGGGTGTTGGTCTACACGGGTGTTGGTCCACACGGGTGTTGGTCCACACGGGTGTTGGTCCACACGGGTGTTGGTCTACACGGGTGTTGGTCCACACGGGTGTTGGTCCACACGGGTCCTGGTCCACACGGGTTCTGGTCCACACGGGTGTTGGTCCACACGGGTGTTGGTCCACGCGGGTGTTGGTCTACACGGGTGTTGGTCCACACGGGTGTTGGTCCACACGGGTGTTGGTCCACACGGGTGTTGGTCCACACGGGTGTTGGTCCACACGGGTGTTGGTCTACACGGGTTCTGGTCCACACGGGTGTTGGTCCACACGGGTGTTGGTCCACGCGGGTGTTGGTCTACACGGGTGTTGGTCCACACGGGTGTTGGTCCACACGGGTGTTGGTCCACACGGGTGTTGGTCCACACGGGTGTTGGTCCACACGGGTGTTGGTCCACACGGGTGTTGGTCCACACGGGTGTTGGTCCACACGGGTGTTGGTCCACACGGGTCCTGGTCCACACGGGTTCTGGTCCACACGGGTGTTGGTCCACACGGGTGTTGGTCCACGCGGGTCCTGGTCCACACGGGTGCTGGTCCACACGGGTGTTGGTCCACACGGGTTCTGGTCCACACGGGTGTTGGTCCACACGGGTGTTGGTCCACACGGGTCCTGGTCCACACGGGAGCCCTGGCGGACATGTTGGCACCCGTACCGGCCCGCCTGGACCACCCTAGTGCCTCACAACCCCACCCTAGTACCTCACACCCTCACCCTAGTCCCTCACAACCCTCCCTAGTGCCTCACAACCCCACCCTAGTGCCTCACAACCCCACCCTAGTGCCTCACAACCCCACCCTAGTGCCTCACAACCCCACCCTAGTGCCTCACAACCCTACCCTAGTGCCTCACAACCACACCCTAGTGCCTCACAACCCACCCTAGTGCCTCACAACCCCACCCTAGTGCCTCACAACCCACCCTAGTGCCTCACAACCCCACCCTAGTGCCTCACAACCCCACCCTAGTGCCTCACAACCCCACCCTAGTGCCTCACAACCCCACCCTAGTGCCTCACTACCCGACCCTAGTGCCTCACAACCCACCATACCTCACAACCCCACCCTAGTGCCTCACTACCCGACCCTAGTGCCTCACAACCCCACCCTAGTGCCTCACAACCCACCATACCTCACAACCCACCATACCTCACAACCCCCCCCCCCCACCCCTGCCCGAACAACTGCCAATAAAGTGCTATATTCCTAAAGAACACATAACATAACTATCCCGTGCCCACTATAATGCATTAGTATTATATATAAATATATAATATACATAATAATCTATTATATTACCCTACAAATACTATGTGTATCATATAGTAACTACTGAAGATGTAGATATTAACTCGCTTAGTTACATTCCTAATAAAATCACCATTGTACCATATTGTGTGTCATTGTTGAAACACGGGAAGAAGAAGAAGAACATAAGAAGAACATAAGAAGAACATAAGAACAAAGGCAACTGCAGAAGGCCTATTGGCCCACGCGTGGCCGCTGCTATTGGTATCCACCCATATTATAAATGTCTAGCCTACGCTTGAAACAACCAAGGGATCCCATGTCAATGATTTACATTCTATAGCAAGGCAAAGAGATAGAACATAAGAACACAGGTAACTGCAGAAGGCCTTTTGGCCCATACGAGGCAGCTCCTATTTATATCCCCCCAATCCCACTAATATACATGTCCAACCCTCGCTTGATAATTATAATATTTTTTTAAGGAAAAGTACATACATAAATGCAGAGTTACAAGCATTCTGATGGATTTATAGATAGAGCTAGTACATACAATACCTAAAGCCACTAGTACGCATAGCGTTTCGGCCAGAGGACAAAAGATAAGATAAGATTTCGATAAGAGGACAGAGTGTGGCTGGTTGTTCAAGGCTGTTCACACAGGGTCAACACAGGTTATATCCTGGGGATAACCACCGAAACTACGACGTTGGTACAACGTTCGAACAAGTTTTAACACCACCTAACCAGTTATAACAACCAATATAGCAAGTTGTAACAACGTTCTAATACGTCATAAACACGTTAAGCCAAGATGTAACAACTTTATTACAAGTTGTAACAAGCGGAAAATAGAGTCAGTTACGATTTGTGTTTCCAGGGTATATCTTGAGGTTATCTTAAGATGATTTCAGGGCTTTAGTGTCCCCGCGGCCCGGTCCTCGACCAGGCCTCCACCCCCAGGAAGCAGCCCGTGACAGCTGACTAACTCCCAGGTACCTATTTTACTGCTAGGTAACAGGGGGCATAGGGTGAAAGAAACGCTGCCCTTTGTTTCTCGCCGGCGCCTGGGATCGAACCCAGGACCACAGGATCGCAAGTCCAGCGTGCTGTCCGCTCGGCCGACCGGCTCCCCGGTATATATATAATGCATATATATATATATATATATATAATGGGTATATAACCATTGCCACATGTGAGAAAGGCAATTAACTAACAAACTCCACAGTGAGCAATAAGAGCTACACAACTTTAAAAATGTGTTTAAACATTTTAAAAATGTTTAAAATGTTTAAAAATGTTTTTTTTTTTAAAACTTTCAAGCTTTAGAAATGTATTTATTGAGGGATTTTTGTGGATTTTCCCTGTCAACATTATTAGTTATATTGACCGCGCTATAGTTGGTCTATGGCAGCAGTTGTGTTGAGGCATAATGGCAACATTATGGCACTGTTAATCTCTAGCAACATAGCCAGGTGTTGCTGGTGGTCAACCCGTTCTCGCACTTTCGTATAGTCAATATTGACTTATTAAATACGTGCATATGTAACATACTAAACATACTAGTTTACCTTGAAAAGCTTCATAGAAAACACCGACCTTACCTAACCTTCTTAGTATGTTAAGATACGCATCTTATTGCTTCATAATTACAATTACTACTTAACCTATTATAGGTATAGGTATAATAGGTATAACCTATACCTATTATAGGTATAGTAATAATTGTAATTACTATAAAATAATTATTATAAAATAATTGTAATTATAGGTTAAGTAATAATTGCAATTACGAAGCAATAAGATGCTTATCTTAACATACTATGAAGGTTAGGTAAGGTCGGTGTTTTCTATGAAGCTTTTCAAGGTAAACTAGTATGTTTAGTATGTCACATATGCACGTATTTAATAAGTCAATATTGACTGTAAGAAAGTGCGAGAACGGGTTGTGGTGGTATGCCACCCAATGTTGTTGGAAGGGCCAGATACACAATGGCACGACGGTCGCCTCAAGGAGGTGGTTTCACACCTGCAACTGTGCATATTATCTTAATCTTTCTTGCCATTACTTATAGGTGGGCTCGTTCACCTGGAGAGCCACAGCTGTTACATACCTGTTACACACAGCTGTTACTGTTACATACATGTTACACTTACACGGAGAGTAATCACACTAACGTCATGTATCAATGAGAAAATGATTGACCACGTCGTGGCCTGGTTGTCTGAGGCGTGTGTGTGTGTGTGGGACTACCCACCGCGTAGGTTCGAATCCTCATGACGGCTCCTACGGATTTTGACATTCCGTCCTTTACCGTAGTGTTAATTACCCTTCGTCTTCGTTCGCTGGAGACCGGCAGGCGGATGGATGGACTAGGAAACTATTATTGAATTCCCTAAGACTTTGTGAAAACCTTTCTTGAGTAAGACTGCCAAGAGTGAAGTTGATGCTCTTGGCGCGTGTTCTACCAACTCTTAAGTCTGGTTTACATTGAGCTTGCTGCGGGTGTCCACTCTTAAGAGCTGCTGCCTTAACTATTTTTTGTTAGTGTGTAATTACCTAAGAGTAGTTACAGGATGAGAGCCACGCTCGTGGTGTCCCGTCTTCCCAGCACTCTTTGTCATATAACACTTTGAAACTACTGACGGTTTTGGCCTCCACCATCTTCTCAGTTAACTTGTTCCAACCCTCTACCACTACTCTCTTAGATAACTTAGATAGCGCAACAGATAACTTTCTGGTGTTTTTCGGCAGCTTTGCTTCCTTTGTTTGAACGTGTGTTCTCTTGTTCTTCAAGTTGCAGTTCTTGTCATTTCAACTTTGACGATTTCATCGAGTCCTCTTAACATTTTGTAAGTAATCATATCACCTCGTGTTCTTCCATCTTCAACGTGCCTTAGTGCTGTAGCAGCACCAGGCAACACTGCTCGCCTTAGTGCTGTAGCAGCTCCCCATGTGGGTGACTTCCAATTAGCACCCCCCCCCCCTGTCTGCAACTGACACGAATTTCATATGGCAGGCCTCCCCAAATTGGAGTAGCGCTCTGCTTTGCTGCCCCAATCCACACCGAATATAGGTATAGTTAGCTATAGGTATAGGAGCAGCATGGCCTATACTCTGCTATATCACAGGGGGGATAGTACTGAAGACACTCAAGTGAAGTAAACATCATCAAGAAGAGCCTTGCCACACCCGGCTCCCCAGCAGAGAGAGAGACCCGTTACCTAATGTCCTACAACTCTGATGAGCCTGTTAGTCGCCCAGATGGGACCACGGTGAACCCCCGAGAAAGAACGGTAGAGCCTGGTTGATCAGTCCAGCAACCAGGAGGCCTGGTCGACGACCGGGCCGCGGGGACGCTAAGCCCCGGAAGCACCTGAAGGTAGGTCAAGGAGACTACACGTGCGGTTTAACTTCGCCCAACACCTACAATGTCTTCAGTGCTGCTCAGCCGGGTGGTGCTGCCACTCACAGGAAAGCAGTCACTAATCCTCCTAAGTACAGAGATCTGGATCACCACTACAATGTTATCCTCATTTGCAGGCAATGAGTCACAATAACGTGGCTAAAGTATGTTGACCAGACCACACACTAGAAGGTGAAAGGACGACGACGTTTCGGTCCGTCCTGGACCATTCTCAAGTCGATTGTGAATGGTCCAGGACGGACCGAAACGTCGTCGTCGTCCCTTCACCTTCTAGTGTGTGGTCTGGTCAACATTATCCTCATTGCCTCAAGAGACATTTAGTGCCTGGGGGTGAATGTCTCACTTGTTTTTTGAAGGATCTTGGGGTCTAAGCTACTGGAAACAACAAGATACTCTAAAGCCGCCAGCTTTCTTTCCCAGCGCCTCAGCGTGGGAGTACAAATGGGAGAACACACACACACAGCAACCATGGTTCCTCCCTACCACCTGAGGAGCTTGGCACTCTGTGACAAGTAACTTTGCACCTTGTATGAAACCCAAATGTTGGAACCCATTTGGCATAACACAGTTTCAAATAAAATAATTATATATAGTGAGTGGTAGAAAACAATTTGTGAGTGCACGTGGAAGTCCGACAAGGCTCCACCGGTTGCTACAGGTCCTCTTCTTCGAGGCCGAGGGTCCCTACAAACACAATAAGAGGGGTAACCCCCATATATATATATATATATATATATATATATATATATATATATATATATATATATATATATATATAGGAGGAATCTATCAGTCTCAGGAGACTATGGAGCTGCCCTTTGGTTGTCTGTCTGGAGTGGTTGAGGTTGACCATATTCCTGGTGGTGGTGGCCAGGGGGGGGGGGTGGTTGACATGAATTGAGACAGGTTGTGGGCGTGGAAAGTGTGAGGAAAAGGGTGTGGCAGTGAAAAGTGGTTAGGAAGGTGTGAAGCAATGAAGGGCGTGGCGGGGAGGAGGGATGGGGAGGAGGTGGGCGTGGTGGGGAGGGGGTGGGGGAGGAGGAGGTGGGCGTGGCTCTCCAATCTTGTCGAGCTGTAAATTATTGGTGAGGGCGGTGCACCAGCACTGGCCCCCTATCTCAGCCATCTCTGCAACACCTAACCCACCCCCCCCCCCCTCCTGCAACACACCCACAAGCCACCCCTCCACCCCCCCTACACCCATAAGCCACCCCCCCCCCACCCTACACACCCACAAGCCACCCCCTCCACCCCCCACCTCCCACACCCACAATCCCTGTACCCCCCCCCTCTCCCCTAGACCTATGTTCTATGTCACACACAGAGATCACACTAACGTGAGGCATCAAATGAACAAATCCACAAGGGCCGTGACGAGGATTCGAACCTGCGTCCGGGAGCATCCCAGACACTGCCTTAATCGACTGAGCTACGACAGGGTTAAAATCCTCGTCACGGCCCTTTGTTGATTGGTTCCAATGTTCTATGTGTTCAGCAATATCAAGGCAGAGAGGCGGGTATTGTTCATACCAATCTTCCATATTTTGAACAAATTAGTTTTTCTTCTCTTCATTAATACTTAATCTTATCCTTTGAAAAATGGACTTGTTTTCCCCCATAATCCCCTCAGAACATTCAAGGCAACGTGGTCACTAAGCGCTCCCCAACAACCCGAGCCTTACCCCATAATCCCCTCAGACTTTAAAAGCCAGCCCGTCCTCATAAACAAAGGCCCAAAGTCCATTCCATCCACCCGCCAAACCCGCTGTTTATGAATGAAAAACGGTTTACACACGACTCACAACTGATGACGTTCGAACATTTCCGGAACAAGTGCTTCACTGACGAATTGTGTTCGACTCACAACGCTGTAAATGCTTCACCCACGTACTACAAATACAAATAATCGCCAACAGAACCTAAACACCTAACCTAACCAATGCCTAAATAAGCATAGCAAGCTAATATATATAACAATATTAATTTAGATTTGAGAAAATTCCTGTTTTAATGAACAGCATATTAACATCAATGAACGAGTCTTTGGGGTTCAACCGCTGGATGGAATGGACTTGTGGTCTGAGAATGAGTTTATAAAATGCAGGCACAGTCAAGCCGTCTGATGTGAGTTGGTTCATTGTTTCCCAGTAGACATGTAAGTATCTGAATGATCCTGTAGAGACTGTAACCACTTGACCCCAATAGCATTAATACTTCCCACTGTCCCAACCCTGGACACACAAACCGAAACTGTCTCTATTTTCCGCTTGTTACAACTTGTAATTAAGTTGTTACATCTTGGCTTAACGTGTTTATGACATATTACAACGTTGTTACAACCTGCTATATTGGTTGTTATAACTCGTTAGGAGGTTGTTAAACTTGTTCGAACATTGTACCAACGTCGTAGTTTCGATGTGTGTTTGGCGGGAAGGCGTGTGTGTGTGTCCAGCATAAAGGCCCCCAATGACCAGTCAAGTAGTAGTATAAATGCAGTCACGTAGATAGTGAGCATCGAGCAAATTAACTACAATAAATTCCCCTTTCCTTAATGCTAATTTAACACACACTATACCGTATGTTTTTTAAGATGATTGTAATAACTCTGCTGGTATGGAGTTCTTAACCTAAATCGACGTCTCTCTTACGTTATTTGTGATGAAAAGGTGAAACCCATTATAGCCATTTAGTAAGCCTTCCAGACCCCAGAAGACACTTTCAAGATGTTACACGACCGTAGATCACAGTCACTCCAAACATCTACCACCTATGGGGCTACTCATGCCCATGCCAATGGTGGCCTAATCAATCTATCAAACAATAACCCTTCATTCCTAGTCTTTGGGGTCTACCGCTGGATGGAATGGACTTGTCCTAGCCCCTGTCTCCTGGAGGGCTAACATTGTCAATATCATTTCCTAATATATAACAATGTATATACGTAACTCTGTTTCTTAAACCGATAACCTTCCACGATAACATTTTCAGGTCTATGGTGATCCATTATTAAGTAATGCACTATATAATAAGTTCACTAAATGATAGCCGTTCATTGTATAATATCTCCCACCTGCAGGCGAGGAGTCACAATAACGTGGCTAAAGTAAGTTGACCAGACCACACACTAGAAGGTGAAGGGACGACGACGTTTCGGTCCGTCCTGGACCATTCTCAAGTCGATTGTGAGAATGGTCCAGGACGCACCGAAACGTCGTCGTCCCTTCACCTTCTAGTGTGTGCAGGTAAATTGAACATTGCATTTCTCGAGTATTTTTTTGCAGGCTCTTGACGTCTATTATTGGCTCCGCTGATTTCGTTATTTTATTAGTAAAATAAAGAGGCTCGAACTTGCGGTACTGTCTTCCTAGGTCGACTGTCCACAGCAGCTTGTGGTGGTAGGCCAGTGTGCACCAGCAACCCGTTCTCGCACTTTCTTATAGTCAATATTGACTTACTAAATAAGTGCATATGTGACATACTAATTTATTGTGAATATATTAGTTTACCTTGAAAAGCTTCATAGAAAACACCGACCTCACCTAACCTTCTTAGTATGTTAAGATAAGCATCTTATTGCTTCTTAATTACAATTATTACTTAACCTATACCGTTGATAAGTTAAGCAATAATTGTAAATAAGAAGCAATAAGATGCTTATCTTAACATACTAAGAAGGTTAGGTGAGGTCGGTGTTTTCTATGAAACTTTTCAAGGTAAACTAATATATTCACAATAAATTAGTATGTCACATATGCACTTATTAAATAAGCCAATATTGACTGTAAGCAAGTGCGAGAATGGGTTGCAACCGCATAGCGTTTCGGGCAAGAAATTACTGCTATAGCCTAACAACTTGCAACCACACAAGGAGTGAAGACAATGTCCTGTTGATCACCGAGACTCCCATGAAATGTCCTGTTGATCACCGGGACTCCCATGAAATGTCCTGTTGATCACCGGGACTCCCATGAAATGTCCTGTTGATCACAGGAAATGTCTATAAATGGACACGATGGGACAAGGTGGGTGTTGATGGCTGCCATACTGAAGGGAGCTGGGGACGACACAAACCTGGGACTGGTGGCAGAGAGGTTACAGTACTGCACTACAAAGGGGCGCATCTGACTGGGTTCGAATCCTTCAGGGGGGGGGGGTCAAGAGTTTCCCAGTACATATGAGTACAGGGTGTCTCAAAAGAAATGTCTACACACTAAATTATAAAACCAGTGATTATTAAAATAACACCTTCACTCAAAATACAAAATACAGTTCTGTATTATAGTTAAAAAAATCAATACAGAATACAGTTACAAAATCAAAATACAGTTGATTTTCGAAATGTAATACAATCTACAATGTTTTGTCAATGTTTGTTTTCAATCTGATATCCGTGCTGGTCCAGGATATCACTGCTGATAGCGTGAAGTGATAGAATCGCAAACATCAAGAAACATTTCGTTTGGTATTTGAGAGCATTCGTGTTCAATGGCTACTCTCAGTTCAGCGACTCTTGTCACTTTTGTAGCGAAGACTTTATATTTTAAGAACTAGAGGGTTCAGTTCCTGAACCGATTATGTGCCTCTGTAATCCTTTACACCACCGCCCACGGGATGGGTATGGGGTGCATAATAAAGAAATTGAATATGTATTTCGTAAACAAATAAGATCTGGAAGCGTAAGGTGAACGAGGACGGGTATCTTACGAAACCCCTTTCCTCTAACCCATCTGTTTGGCCAGATCTTATTAAAGTAGGATCTTACATTACGATCTTTACGGGCTATTCATGCCCGTGCCACCTCTTGGGTGACTTGATCTTCATCAATCATCTACATCACCATGGTAGTGCCCCCATCTTGCCGAAAATTAAATATGAAAAGAAACTCAGGAATCTGTACATCAAGTTGATTGATGGTTGAGAGGCGGGACCAAAGAGCCAGAGCTCAACCCCCGTAAGCACAATTAGGTGAGTACACACAAACACACAGGAAAAACAGTACAAGAAATGATGGACCTAGTCAAATGGAAATGCCAGGAGGCCGAAGAGTGTTTTATACCAACACTAAAGGAAAAAAAGAAGTAGGAGGGAATATAATAACCCATGGTTTAATAGACAGCGTCAAGAAGCAAAAATAAGAAACAGGAGAGAGTGGAGGAAATACAGAGGACAAAGGACAGATGAAAAAAAATGCAACAGAGCTAGCGATGAATACATAAATATACGAAGAGTATCGGAAAGAAATTCCGAAAATGATATTAATATTGATATCATTGATATTAATGATATAAAATGATATTAATACTGATACCGCACACAAAAAAATGACTATAGTCATAGGAAGATGTTTGACTAGTGAACAGTAACCAATGGAGTACCCCAAGAGGCCGGTGCTGGGACCAACACTATTTCTAATGTACGTAAATGAATTGTCTACACGAGTTGCGCCTTAATTGTCGATGCTTGCAATTGATGCGAAATTATCGACGCGAACTGTGACAGATGTGAACTGCAGGATGCTTCAAGAGGACTTGAAACAATTTGCAAAGATAGTCGGAGAAATGGCTACCGGAGTTCAGTACGAGTATGTGTAATATGATGGAAATGGGGGGAAAAAATGAAAGGAGACCAAACGGACAGTGAATGGAAACAACCTGATATCCAACATAAATAGGATAACGTAGATAATGTAGATATCCAACATAAATAGGATAGTTGATATCCAACATAAATAGGATAGTTGATATCCAACATAAATAGGATAGTTGATATCCAACATAAATAGGATAAGAACATAAGAACATAAGAACAAAGGTAACTGCAGAAGGCCTATTGGCCCATACGAGGCAGCTCCTATTCTATAACCACCCAATCCCACTCATATACTTGTCCAACCCGTGCTTGAAACAATCGAGGGACCCCACCTCCACAATGTTACGCGGCAATTGGTTCCACAAATCAACAACCCTGTTACTGAACCAGTATTTACCCAAGTCTTTCCTAAATCTAAACTTATCCAATTTATATCCATTGTTTCGTGTTCTGTCCTGTGTTGATACTTTTAATACCCTATTAATATCCCCCCGGTTATGTCCATTCATCCACTTGTAAACCTCTATCATGTCACCCCTAACTCTTCGCCTTTCCAGTGAATGCAACTTAAGCTTTGTTAATCTTTCTTCATATGAAAGATTTCTAATTTGGGGAATTAACTTAGTCATCCTACGCTGGACACGTTCAAGTGAATTTATATCCATTCTATAATATGGCGACCAAAACTGAACTGCATAATCTAAATGGGGCCTAACTAGAGCAAGATATAGCTTGAGAACCACACCAGGTGTCTTGTTACTAACGCTGCGATTAATAAATCCAAGTGTCCGATTTGCCTTATTACGAACATTTATGCATTGATCCTTTTGTTTTAAATTCTTACTAATCATAACTCCCAGATCCCTTTCGCAATCCGACTTCGCAATCACAACACCATCTAGCTCGTATCTTGTAACTCTATCATCATTACCTAACCTCAGAACTTTACATTTATCAGCATTAAACTGCATCTGCCAATCCTTTGACCATTTCAAAACCCTATCTAGATCAACTTGAAGTGATAGTGAGTCCTCCTCCGAATTAATTTCCCTACCGATTTTCGTATCATCGGCAAATTTGCAAATGTTGCTACTCAAACCTGAATCTAAATCATTTATATATATTATAAACAACAGAGGTCCCAGGACAGAGCCTTGAGGCACTCCACTTACAACATTTTCCCACTCTGACTTGATTCCATTTATACTAACTCTCTGTTTCCTTTGGTATAGCCATGCCCTAATCCAGCTTAATATAGCACCCCCAATACCATGAGACTCTATTTTTTTAATCAGTCTTTCATGTGGCACTGTATCAAAAGCTTTGCTAAAGTCAAGGTATACAACATCGCAATCCTTACCACTATCAACTGCCTCAACAATGCTAGAATAAAAAGATAACAAATTTGTTAAACATGAACGGCCATTTATAAAACCATGTTGCGACTCAATTATTAATTTATGTTTTTCAAGATGAAGACGAATTTTATTTGCTATTATAGATTCGAGTAACTTTCCCACAATAGACGTTAGGCTAATTGGTCGATAGTTAGACGCAAGTGATCTATCTCCTTTCTTAAAAACTGGTATCACATTAGCAACTTTCCAAAACTCTGGCACTCTGCCTGACTCTATTGATTTATTAAATATGGTTGACAGTGGGTCACAAAGCTCCTCTTTGCATTCTTTAAGCACCCTAGCAAACACTTCATCCGGCCCTGGGGATTTGTTTGGTTTGAGTTTTACTATTTGTTTAAGAACATCCTCCCTGGTAACTGTTAAACTCGTCAACCTGTCCTCGTCCCCACCCACATAGACTTGTTCGGCTGAAGGCATATTGTTAAGTTCCTCTTTAGTAAATACAGATACAAAATATTTATTAAAAATACTACTCATCTCTTCATCACTATCTGTTATTTGACCTGTCTCAGTTTTTAATGGACCTATCCTTTCCCTAGTCTTAGTACGATATAACTGAAAAAACCCTTTAGGATTTGTCTTTGCTTGCCCTGCTATGCGAACTTCATAGTTTCTTTTTGCTTTCCTTATCTCTTTTTTAACATTTCTAACCAGTTGTACGAATTCCTGTTCTAAAGTGACCTCCCCATTTTTAATCCTTTTGTACCAAGCTCTCTTTTTACCTATAAGGTTCTTCAAATTCTTTGTTATCCACTTTGGGTCATTAGTATACGATCTATTCAATTTGTATGGTATACTACGTTCCTGTGCTTTGTTTAGAATATTCTTAAATAAGTTATATATTGAATCCACATCGAAATCCCCATTTAAGTCACCTATCGCTGGGTTCATGTCTCGCTCCAAGACCGGCCCACACCCCATACCCAAGCCATTCCAATCAATTTGACCCAAAAAATTTCTTAGGCTATTAAAATCAGCTTTTCGAAAATCTGGCACTTTAACAGAATTTTCTCCTACTGGTCTATTCCATTCTATGCTAAATCTGATTTCTTTGTGATCACTGCTCCCTAGCTCACTCCCTATTTCGATGTCATTAATTTGCGTTTCCCTGTTAGTTAACACTAAATCTAAAATATTATTTTCCCGTGTTGGTTCCTTAATGTGTTGCGTAAGAAAGCAATCGTCAATTAATTCTAGAAAATCTTCTGCTTCACTATTCCCTGTTTTGTTCAACCAGTTTATTCCGCTAAAATTAAAGTCACCCATGACATAAATACTGTTAGATCTAGATGCTCTAGATATTTCATCCCATAGATGCTTTGCTTCCATTCTGTCTAAATTTGGTGGCCTATATATTACTCCTATTATAATATTATTAGCTTTTTCGTTTAATTCAATCCAAATAGTTTCTGTGTGTGGCTCTGTTTTGATTCCCTCTTTGAGACTACATTTCAAATTGTCCCTAACATATATGGCTACTCCACCTCCTCGTCTAATATATCTATCTGTGTGAAATAGTTTAAATCCATATATTTGATATTCAGCTAATAGTTCTCTATTTTCTACATTCATCCACGTTTCGGTAAGTGCAATAATATCTATTTTTTCTGTGCAGACAAGAGCATTTAATTCGTTAATTTTATTTCTTAGACTTCTACTGTTAGTGTAATATACCCTAAGTGAATTGTTATTTTGCGGACCTTCTCTTTCCCTGATCGTTTTGCCAATTCCTTTCTCCCACAAACACATACTTTTATTACCTCCTTCCTCCAAATCAATTCCCATACCTCTAACTACTAACAGTTTAAACCCAAACAAACACCTCTAACCACTTCTTCTAGCGAGTTCGCAACAGCAACAACCCCAGCTCTCGATAGATGCACCCCATCACGAGCATACATTTCATTTCTTCCATAGAAGTGTTCCCAGTTGTCTATGAAAGATATTGCATTTGATTTGCAATATCTTTCCAGCCGGCAATTGACACCAAGTGCCCTCGATATCCATTCATTTCCCACTCCCTTTCTTGGAAGAATGCCACACATGATCGGGATTCCTCCCTTGCTCCTAACTAACTCTATGGCTGTTTTATACCTCTGAATCAGTTCCTCACTCCTGACTCGACCAACATCATTTCCTCCCACGCTAATGCAAATAATGGGATTGTTCCCATTACCAGCCATAATATCATTCATGTTGTTTATAATATCACCAATGCCAGCTCCGGGATAGCAAACCCTTAACCTGTTCCCCCTATCTCTAGCACAAAACGTTCTATCCAAATACCTTATCTGGGAATCTCCCACAACTAATGTTTGCTTAGGTACTTCCTTTACTTTCTGAGGGGCCTGCGCTTCCTTTCTCTTCGTTGCTTTCCCTTTTGCGCGATCCACAGTCTCTCCACAGCACTCGTCCTCCAAAACGTCAAATGAATTTGAAGTTGCTATGGCGTTTGAAGGCGGCTTTATCAAAGTCTTCTTAAGGCCCCTGTCTTTCGCAACTCTCCAAGACGAGGTCCCTTTACTGCTGGTCTCCTCCTTCGTTACTTCTCGTTGTTTTTTAAGCTGACGCACCTCCTCCCGCAGAGAGTCCAACTCTGTCCTCAGGGCTCCCACTAGAGTCACCAGGTCCTTCACTACAACTTCCATATTGCTATAACAACACTCAGGAGCTCCGGTTAACACAACCTCTCACTGTGAACCTCTCAACCTCTCACTATTTATGTTGGATAGTTGATATCCAACATAAATAGGATAGTTGATATCCAACATAAATAGGATAGTTGATATCGCACATAAATAGGATAACGTCAGCAGCACACTATAACGCTAGCAAAAGTTAGAACATCATTCAGGAACCTAAATATCGTTCCCTTGGATCGCTTTACACCACCTACGTGAGACCAATCAGTGTGTGCCGCCTCATCACGGAGCTCCACCTCAAGAAACATAAGAAAACTAGGAAAAAAAATTATAAGTTTGGGACGAGGCTCGAGGAGCCGGTCGGCCAGCACGCTGGACTTGTGATCCTGCGGTCCCGGGTTCGATCTTGGGCGCCGGCGAGAAACAATGGGCAGAGTTTCTTTCACTCTATGCCCCCTGTTACCTAGCAGTAAAATAGGTACCTGGGTGTTAGCCAGCTGTCACGGGCTGCTTCCTGGGGGTGGAGGCCTGGTCGAGGACCGGGCCGCGGGGACACTAAAGCCCCGAAATTATCTCAAGATAACCAGAATTGCGAGAGATGGGAAATGAAGAGAGAGACAGAAACTGAACCTGACGGGGGAGGAAAGACTTATTAAAGACGTATAAAATACTTTTGGGCATTGATAGAGTGGAAATAGAGGAAATGTTGACACTATATAGCAATAGAATCAAAGGGACCATGGGGCGGAAGCTGGAGTCCCGGAGGAGTCAGGTATTAGGAAGTTATCATTTAGCGTGAGAATAGTGGCGAAATGGAATGAACTGAAGAAGCAAGTTGTTGAAACAAACTCTATTTATAGTTTTACAAGTAGATATGATAATGAAATAGGCCAGGAGTCAATGCTTTAGACAACTGAATGGTAGAGAGGCGCGGGGCCCCAAAAGCTAAAAGCATAAATAGGCAAGTACAAATTAGTGGACGCGCACGCACGCACACGCGCGCACACACACACACACACACACACACACACACACACACACACACACACACACACACACACACACACACACACACACACGCACACACACACACACACAGGGAATTGACAGGGGGTAGACAAGGATGAATTATTTAACACGGGTGGTATACGCACAAGGGGACACAGGTGGATGCTGAGTACCCAAATGAGCCACAGGGAACATTACAAAGAACTTTTTCAGTGTCAGAGTAGTGAGTAAATGGAATGCACTAGGAAGTGCCGTAGTGAAGGCTGACTCCATACACAGTTTCAAATGTAGATATGATAGAGCTGGAGAAGCTCAGGAATCTGTATACACCAGCAGATCGACTGTTGAGAGGCGGGACCAAAGAGCCGAAGATCAACTAGGCGACTACACACACACACACAAGGGTGAGGACCAGCATGCACACACACTGCCTCAGGTGGCACCACCCTCCATCACGAGCTGGGTGACAATCAACATAAGTACATTGATCCCTGGCACATCCTCTGACCCCTCCCCCCCCCACACCCCCACCTTCTGGCACCTGCGGCTCCTGTCTATACAACACCTGTCATGCCCCACAACACCAGTTACAACACCCTGTCCACATTCAGGGTGTGGTCAGCACACCACAGAGGGACAGAGGTAGGATAGTCCAGAACCAGGACTCAGGTTCATGTTGGCTAGGTTGTGTATCAGAGCCGATTCGATCAATGTCATTTAGTGTACGGCCAGTTTCACCTACGTATTGGACACTGACCGTACTGGCCAGTGTCAGAAACTGATAGATACACCTAATACTGATACATGATACCTGATACACCTAATGATAGACTTAAGGAACACAAAAGAAGTGTTAAGTCTGCTGACACAAACAATGCTTCTGTCATGTGAGGGATTCTAATCATCCTATTGATTGGTCTTCCTCTTAAAACAATGTTTCCTGCCTCTACTCTACACAGACGCCGTCTTGTTAACTGGGCACTAATACACAACCTTCCCAACATGTACCTGAGTCCTGGCTTTGTTGCTGTTGACTCTTCCCTTTCACAGTACACACTGAAATGTTCTAAACTTTCTAACAAACGTGACCTAACATAAGTCTACACTGCCTTTTATCTTTCTTTTTCTTTACCTTTCTCTTCTTTTCTTTTACGATCCCTTTCTTATTCCTATTTTTACACCTTACCTTCCGTACCTTTTGTCTTGTTCTTATCTTCCTCTAAGATTTTCATCTCCTCACCTCTCTCTCTTGCCTATTTATTGCCCTTGCCTCCTTCGTCTCAGAAGTTACAGCCCCGCTCCTGTGCCAGGTAAGTCCGCTACGGGCTCACCATAGCCAGTGACAACATACAACTATAACAACAACAACTTCGTCTCATCACAATCGACTAGGTCCAGGACGGACCGAAACATCGTCGTCTCTTCACCTTCTAGTGTGTGGTTTGGTCAACATTTTTCAGCCACGGTATTGTGACTTTTCATATGCATGCCGATAGTTTCCTTCAAGAAGTGCCGGACCAACCGGGCTGTGGTGGACATGTGGGCCGCTACAAGCAACAGCCTGGTGGACCAAACTCTCACAAGTCACAACAGTAGTAGTATAGGGAGTAGAGGAGTAGAAGTACTCCCAGAATCCCATCCAGCAGGTAGGGATCAGCAGCACTACAAAATGTGTGTGTATTTACACACGTAAATGTGTAAATACATTTCAAATGTAAATGTGTTTTACACATGACCTGGCCTTGATCAGGGCCCCTTCAACCAGCGCATCTTTAGTTCATGTATTATAGAGGTTACTGAGCCGTGGTGGCCAGGTTACTGGGCCGTGGTGGCCAGGTTACTGAGCCGTGGTGGCCAGGTTACTGGGCCGTGGTGGCCAGGTTACTGGGCCGTGGTGGCCAGGTTACTGAGCCGTGGTGGCCAGGTTACTGGGGGAGGAACATAATGTCCTCCCCAACTGAGCCTCCAGGTATAACATTGATGAACATCTTACACAGATGTATAACATTGATGTAACATGCACAGCAATAAACAAATCACGGCCCCTTGTATGGTTTTGTTCATTTGATATATCACGTTATTGCAGGCGGTGAGTCACAATAACGTGGCTAAAGTATGTTGACCACAATCTTAACTTGAGAATGGTCCAGGACGGACCGAAACGTCGTCGTCCCTTCACCTTCGACAGTCGACAAAATCGACTTGAGAATGGTCCAGGACGGACCGAAACGTCGTCGTCCCTTCACCTTCGACAGTCGACACAATCGACTTGAGAATGGTCCAGGACGGACCGAAACGTCGTCGTCCCTTCACCTTCGACAGTCGACACAATCGACTTGAGAATGGTCCAAGACGGACCGAAACGTCGTCGTCCCTTCACCTTCGACAGTCGACACAATCGACTTGGGAATGGTCCAGGACGGACCGAAACGTCGTCGTCCCTTCACCTTCTAGTGTGTGTGGTCTGGTCAACATCACGTTATTGTGATGTGATTTATGTGTGTAATATCAATAGTTTAGTCACAGTTTGGGGTGTAATAATTAACCACAGTACCAAGCCTGAAAGAATACCCGGAAAGAATGAAAGAATACCATTCTGTCTGTGTGACAGAATGGTCAGAAATCCCTGTTATCATTCAAGATAACATTACAAGATCAACACACACACAAAACAGGGGGTTAAGATGAGCAACATTAAAAGGCATTAAATTATAATTGTAATTACTTTAGCTTAATATAACGTTGCCGTCACAAAATGGGGGTAAAGTAACTACACAACGCCCCAATCGTCCAGTGCTGGCAACACAACGCCCCAATCGTCCAGTGCTGGCAACACACCGTCCCAATCGTCCAGTGCTGGCAACACACCGTCCCAATCGTCCAGTGCTGGCAACACACCGCCCCAATCGTCCAGTGCTGGCAACACACCGTCCCAATCGTCCAGTGCTGGCAACACACCGCCCCAATCGTCCAGTGCTGGCAACACACCGCCCCAATCGTCCAGTGCTGGCAACACACTATTCATTCGTGGCGAATTAGAAACTAGATTGGTCTCAAAGTTGTGATAACAGTTTCAGGTGCAGTGATGTGATGAGATCACTGCACCTCAGATAACGGGGGCGTGGTGCGGAGACGCAAACAATTCAGAGGCAGCATCACCACCACCGTCTACAACAATCTACTTGGTCACTTGGAATTTCCTTGACATGTCATCCCAGAAAAAAAAATTGAAAATACATGGACATTTCTCCAACATAATCTTTGTTTGAGAGATGATCTTACTATGTGAATAACTTTGCTGAGTATTTATATTTAGTGGGTAGTGTATCAGCAGGTGGTGCCGACACTCCCAGGTACTTGTAGTAGTAGTAGTAGTACCTGGGAGAGACTAGGGGCTCACCATAGCCAGTGCTACTTGGAACTTTTTGTTCCCAGTAGCTGAATCTATAACAACAACAAGTTGATAGAAGTAAAGTTATAATGATAGAAGTCAAGTTTACAAGTCTCCTGACTTTACTGGGTGACCCAGAGAGGCATAGAGCGCCCTCCATTGTGGTATGAATGTTGAAATAGCTTGGGGAGATCTCACTTGGTCTCACGTCTTAAATTTAATCAAGAATTTGATTTAATCAAGAATCCGGTTGTTACTCAGCTTATTAAGTGCTCCTAGGAATATTAAGGTGATGCTCAACTAACTCCATTAAGAGGATATGCTTGGGCTAACTATTCAGTCCTGTAATGCATTCAGAGGACGAGATCCGCAGAAGACAAAAGCAAATAGTCAAAACTAAATGGATAAAATAAAAAAAGTATGACTCAAGAGATGAGACCTGCAAACAATTGGACGAGTAAGTCATTACAGGTTAATGATGAGGTCACTACATGCTGGTGAGGTCACTACATACTGGTGAGGTCACTACATATTGATGAGGACACTACATACTGGTGAGGTCATACTGGTGAGGTCACTACATATTGATGAGGACACTACATACTGGTGAGGTCATACTGTTGAGGTCACTACATGATGGTGAGGTCACTACATGCTGGTGAGGTCACTACATATTGATGAGGACACTACATACTGATGAGGTCACTACATACTGATGAGGACACTACATACTGATGAGGACACTACATACTGATGAGGACACTACATACTGATGAGGTCACTACATACTGATGAGGTCACTACATGATGGTGAGGTCACTACATACTGATGAGGACACTACATACTGATGAGGACACTACATACTGATGAGGACACTACATACTGATGAGGACACTACATACTGATGAGGACACTACATACTGATGAGGACACTACATACTGATGAGGACACTACATACTGATGAGGTCACTACATACTGATGAGGACACTACATACTGATGAGGACACTACATACTGATGAGGACACTACATACTGATGAGGTCACTACATACTGATGAGGTCACTACATACTGATGAGGTCACTACATACTGATGAGGTCACTACATACTGATGAGGACACTACATACTGATGAGGTCACTACATGATGGTGAGGACACTACATACTGATGAGGACACTACATACTGATGAGGACACTACATACTGATGAGGTCACTACATACTGATGAGGTCACTACATGATGGTGAGGTCACTACATATTGATGAGGACACTACATACTGATGAGGACACTACATACTGATGAGGTCACTACATGATGGTGAGGTCACTACATGATGGTGAGGTCACTACATACTGATGAGGTCACTACATACTGATGAGGTCACTACATACTGATGAGGTCACTACATGATGGTGAGGTCACTACATACTGATGAGGTCACTACATGATGGTGAGGTCACTACATACTGATGAGGTCACTACATACTGATGAGGTCACTACATACTGATGAGGTCACTACATGATGGTGAGGTCACTACATACTGATGAGGTCACTACATGATGGTGAGGTCACTACATACTGATGAGGTCACTACATACTGATGAGGACACTACATACTGATGAGGTCACTACATACTGATGAGGTCACTACATGATGGTGAGGTCACTACATACTGATGAGGTCACTACATACTGGTGAGATCACTACATGCTGGTGAGGTCACTACATGCTGGTGAGGTCACTACATGATGGTGAGGTCACTACATGATGGTGAGGTCACTACATACTGATGAGGTCACTACATACTGGTGAGATCACTACATGCTGGTGAGGACACTACATACTGATGAGGACACTACATACTGATGAGGACACTACATACTGATGAGGACACTACATACTGATGAGGACATTACATACTGATGAGGTCACTACATGATGGTGAGGTCACTACATACTGATGAGGTCACTACATGATGGTGAGGTCACTACATGATGGTGAGGTCACTACATGATGGTGAGGTCACTACATACTGATGAGGTCACTACATGATGGTGAGGTCACTACATGATGGTGAGGTCACTACATGCTGGTGAGGTCACCACATACTGATGAGGTCACTACATACTGATGAGGTCACTACATACTGATGAGGTCACCACATGCTGGTGAGGTCACTACATACTGATGAGGACACTACATGCTGGTGAGGTCACTACATACTGATGAGGTCACTACAACTCACCAGAACTTGGCGGCGCAACACTCACGAATTCAACACAAAACACACCAGACAAGTCCCGTATTGGTGTCTAACAGCCACCTCTGTAGGTCAGAGGTCAGGCCACTGGCCGCCTTATGGAAAACTTATTTAATTCCGGGCTAGGGACCCTCCACACCATCAGTGCACGCCTTAAAGGGCACCCACAGGGCGGTGGTGCGTGCCAGGAAGCACCGCCGTGGCTCACCCTGTGTGACACTCTACATGCACATACTGCCCACCTCGAACCCCATACAAAAATACGGACCTGGAACTCCATACAAAACACACTCGGATATCGAGGAAGTTAAGAGAGATATCGGACAATTACCATCTGTGATTGCCCTCAACCTAAGGAAAGTAATACCAGAAACTTCAACCAAATCTAGTAGACTTTGGGCAAAGTGAAAATCCTCAATTCTATTGTGGGGAAATTGCTTGAATCGGATAATTACAAAACCCAATCGTCTGCAACTTGGAAAAAATTACATGGATTAACATAGCATGGTTCCACTAAAGGCCGCTCATGTTTGACACACTGTCATTCTATTCCAGCATAATTGAGACAGTTGATGGCCAAGCTTTTGATACAGTGCCTCGTGAAAGACACTACAAAAAATAGAGGCTCACACTGGGGGCGCTGCCATAAGTTAGATTAGAGCATGCCAAAGGAAACAGTATAACTGGTTATGCCAAAGGAAACAGTATAACTGGTTATGCCAAAGGAAACAGTATAACTGGTTATGCCAAAGGAAACAGTATAACTGGTTATGCCAAAGGAAACAGTATAACTGGTTATGCCAAAGGAAACAGTATAACTGGTGTCAAGTCAGAGTGGGAAAATGTTGTAAGTGGAGTGCCTCAAGGCTGTGTCCTGAGACCTGTAGTTTGCAATACATATAAATGATTTAAGTTCAGGATTGAGCAGCAGTATTTGCAAATTTGCCGACGATACGAAAATCTGAAGAGAAATAACTCTGAAGACTCAAGATCACTTCAAGACGATCTAGATTGGGTTAAGAGAAAGCGGCAAGCCATTAAGACAATATAGCTCTGGGAAGGGTCAGGAGTTGCGATGGGACGGGGGAAAGGAGTGATGTCCAACCACTTGGACGGTCGGGGATTGAACGCCGACTTCCATGACCTACCGTCGCTCTATCGTTCAGCCCAAGTGGTTGGGCTCGACGGTAATGGTTAATGCTGACAAATGTAAGATTATGAGGCTAGGTAATGATGACAGAGTTACAGGATATCAGCTGGATGGTGTTGAGATTGCGAAATGGATCTGGAGGTCATGATTATTAGGAATTTAAAGCCAAGATATATCTTCCAGCTATATCATGCTCTGGTTAGGCCCCATTTAGATTATGCGGTTCAGTTTTGGTCGTTATACTATAGAATGGACATAAATTCACAAGAACGCGTTCAGCGTAGAATGACAAAGTTAATTCGGCAAATTAGGAAACCTACCATATGAGGAGGTCCAGGTCCATATGGTCCAGGACGGACCGAAACATCATTTCTCCACTTTCTGGAGAAATGATGACGTTTGGCCATCATATCTTCAGCCTTGTTATTGTGACTCATTGTCTGCTTAACATTCTCAAGGCAAAAAAAGAAAGTCTGGGGCGACATGATTGAAGCGTACAAGTGGCTGAATAGACTTAATGGAAGATACTAATTATCATCCACACTTCTGTGGAAATAAACGGAAATCTTCCTTATTAAGACCACTCAATAGCTCGATCGATAGAGCCTCACATGGGTGGGGTCCAGGGTTCGAGTCTCCTAGAGCCCAGGTGAATGGAAGGGAATATATCGTTAGGGTGTTAAATATATCAAAATATATCATAGTAAATACTGGTGTGGAAACAGGTGGTTGATATGATCGAAAAGGTAAGATTAATCATTCTAACGCGAATTTTCTCAACATTTCTTATGTTTTTCTTCACTGTTGGTGGTAATGGAAATATCAAGTCACCAAAATTCATTTTTATTTATGGTCTGACGCTGGAATGCGTTTCGTAATGTCTGACGCTGGAATGCGTTTCGTAATGTCTGACGCTGGAATGCGTTTCGTAATGGCTTGTTATTAAGCTAATGCTAAGTTTTTCAAAGACTTAATTTACACACAAATTCATCGTACTTAAACTCTATTGGGTGAGGTGATATGGTACAAAAGTTTTGGGTGAGATGAACAAACTTGTGACAGAACACGAAACAATGGGTATAACTTGGAAATGAGAACATAAGAATGGAAGTAACTGCAGAAGGCCTATTGACCTCCTCTTCCTATTGGTTCGGGGTCTTGAAGTGGGTAGAATATAGTTATAGTGAATATAGTGCATTAATTGGCTGTTGACTTTTTGATGTGTTGTGCGTCGCTGATGTCGAGCTGCCTTCTACCGCTGTACCTATCGATGATTTCTGTGTTGTTTGTTAAGATTTATCTGGTGATGGTCTGGTTGTGAGGCCATCACAACCAGTTGTTTCTCACAACAACCACAACCCAGGGCTGGTGACCACCTACAACACACTAGGTGGTGATAGTGGTTCACGATGACGGACGGCTACACTCATCCACACTTGGAGCTCCCATTACTCACAAGGGTATGAGTAATGCCCACCTCCACACCCCCCCTCCCCATCACCTCACCCACCACCATAGTTTCGTGGTGAGTGCCCCCATCAATACCCCTGGGCTGGCCTCACCCTGATCGCTGTCATTACCCGAGGCTTGGTGTTCATAACCGCTACAACCTATCTCACCCATGCAAAGTTACTGTTGACCAGACCACACACTAGAAGGAGAATGGTCCAGGACGGACCGAAACGTCGTCGTCCCTTCACCTTCTAAACGTGTGGTCTGGTAACTTCAGCCACGTTATTGTGACTCCTCGCCTGCTTACTGCCCCGTCCTCGGCTCTATCTCCCCCATGCTCTGGCTTCACCCCTCATCACTATCACCTCCCTGTTGTAGGCCAGGATAGTGACTGGAGTTAACTGGCAGTGTAGATGATGAGGAACACAATCAGCGAGGCACGCAACAGTCAGCTGCCTCAACCAACCAGCCGCTTTGATCACCAAATAGCTGAGTACCGGATGACTGTCCGCCTCAATGGCTTCTGTAACGACACAGCACGAGTGAATTACATGGGGTCACCCAAACTGGCCTTCGGGATAACCGCACAACGCCACTTAACAGCGCCAAGGATAACTACGATATCCTAGTGTAGCATATTCTTCATGTGTCGCCCGAGTCTAGTAGAAACACAGTATTCGTATACCACAAAGTACTTGTATTGGAATGGATGAAATTACAATATACAAGACTAGATGGGTGCTAGTGACGTCGTTAGTTTACTGGATACTACTTAGCTGGGTAAGACCTGATGTAAACACTCCGGTGTTTACTGTTGTGGATGTGTGGGAGAGTGAGTGAGTCTGATGTGATCAAGGGTGGGGCGGCTAGGCGGGCAATGAGGTGTACAGCCGCAAGAGTGGTTCCCAGGCGTCCCGACCTGTACCTCCTGCACCCTCTGCTCCTGCACCCTATGCTCCTGTACCTCCTGCACCCTCTGCTCCTGTACCTCCTGCACCCTATGCTCCTGTACCTCCTGCACCCTCTGCTCCTGTACCTCCTGCACCCTCTGCTCCTGTACCTCCTGCACCCTCTGCTCCTGTACCCTCTGCTCCTGTACCTCCTGCACCCTCTGCTCCTGTACCTCCTGCACCCTCAGGCTGTTGGCCCGGACGGAACACTATAAGGCCCGGTATTGTAGGTCACTGGAGACGGGAGACTTCGGCTCACCATAGCCCGTGCTACTTGGAATGTAGCAAACAACATCTGAATCTAAAACAACAAGTAATGTTGCCTCTCGCCTGCAAGTAATTTAGTCACCCCGGATGCCAGATATTGACAATGACAGTGTTATTTGGAGCTAAACAAGACTGACACACCCTACACTCTCAGCTTCCTCCCACTGGATTCCAGTAACCTCATTTGTCAGTACATTCCTGGTAGTTAACAAGCCACTGTTGTCACTCTTCGGATCACAAGAAAGCGAAAGCAAGAACAATCTGGCTTTAAAAACCACGCAAAATAACACTGAAAGTATAATATTATACGCGACCTATGCGCTGACGACAAAAACTCGAACACAAATAGTTACAGACTTGTAGCCAGCGACGTTCTGTGGAAAACAGAAATCTTCACTATAAACCACCTTCATAAATGACTGCATAAATTTAATTCACTACACACAGTCATCACTGTAACCAGCTTCACTACACACAGTCATCGCTGTAACCAGCTTCACTACACACAGTCATCACTGTAAGAACCTACACTACACACAGTCATCACTGTAAGAACCTACACTACACACAGTCATCACTGTAAGAACCTACACTACACACAGTCATCACTGTAAGAACCTACACTACACACTACTGGCCAATCTTGCTTCCAACTGGAGCCGTGTATAACAGCTCAGTAGGCTATCCCATGCTGGCTTCACCTCATTCTTTGGGTGAGGAACACAAATGTGCCACAGTTTCAGTTGGATATACACCTGGAGACTAGAGGCACCTATCCAGAGACCGTTCAGGCTTGTTCACATTTGTGTTCCTCAATATTATATATATTGAACGAACAAATCTAATATAAGGTAAAGTTTCTTTTATATATTTACAATATATAATATTTATATAAATATTTACAATATATAATACTTATATATATATATATTTACAATATATAATATTTTTATATTTACATTATATAATATATATATATATATATTTACAATATATAATATATATATATATATATATTTACAATATATAATATTTATATATGTTTCATTGAATATGACCGCATATTCTGTATTTATTATTTTCTGGTTTAGGGCTTCTATCCCTCTAACTATTTTCTTAGCATCAGGGCTTAATTGGAATAGGAGTTCTCCAAAACTCATTTTCGTACTTTTAAGGTGAAGAAAAGAAGTGATTTACTATAGAGTGTATTAAACTTATTTGTATAATTTGCACGACGTTTCGAACCTCCATGGTTCATTCTCAAGTGAACCATTATCAAGCCAATAAACCATTATTATTGAACCATCAAGTCTTTCATTATTCTTTCCTCTTTTATATGTTCACTGTGCATGGTTGATTTGTAATATAATTTTATTGGGGGTGTTGTGGTTTCTGTTCTAGGTTCTGAATTATACCAACGGTCCAAGTGTCTTCTTATAGCAGCGTATATATATTTATATATATATATATTTACAATATATAATATTTATATATATATATATATATATATATATATATATATATATATATATATACATCGTAGGACATATATACATACATCGTAAGACATCGTAGGATCCTTGTGGATGCCACATTTCTTGACATGCCAGAAAGTATTCTGAGGAAACTACTCCAAGCTTGTACTAAAGAGGCACCCTTCTTGAGCCCGGATGGGCACATGTATAAGCAAGTAGATGGGGTCGCTATGGGTTCTCCCCTAGGTGTCCTGTTTGCAAACTTCTACATGGGTACCATCGAGCAAAAAGTCTTAGTCGACATGAACTTGAAACCGGCCATATACTGCAGGTATGTTGACGACATTTTTACACAGGTACCTGATGTCAGACATCTGCAGGAGCTGAAGGAGGCATTTGAGCAGAGTTCCGTGCTGCGTTTCACTTACGAGACGGAAAAGGATGGGAAGCTGCCTTTTCTAGATGTAACAGTCATGGAAAAGGGCGGAGGTTTCCACACTGCAGTCTACACAAAGGAAACAAACATAGGAATGTGCCTAAATGCCAACAGCGACTGCCCTGACAGGTACAAGAGGAGTGTTGTTAACGCATACGTCGACCGTGCTCTCAGCCACAGCTCAGAATGGAAGCAAGTCGACGAAGAACTCTGTAGGGTTCTAGTCAATAACGGCTTCTCCAATGGTTTCATCGAAGACATCATAAGAAGGAAAGTGAAAAGCCATGCAACCTCCGAAGAGACAACTAACACAACACCTATACCCCCTATTAGACTATTTTACAGGAACTTCTTTTCCACAGCTCATAAAACAGAGGAAAGGGTCCTGAAAGATATTGTTAATAGAAACGTTATCCCTACAGACAAAAATCAGAGGATACAACTGACGATTTACTATAAAACCAGAAAAACGGCCAGCCTACTCATGAGAAACTCTCCAGACACGAAACAGAACGCTTTAAAAGAGACTAACGTCGTCTATGCCTTCAAATGCCCACTTGGGGACTGTAAGCTCCAAAAAACCCAGTATATAGGCAAGACAACAACATCTCTTTCTAGGCGTTTAACGATGCATAAACAACAGGGCTCCATTAAGGAACATATAATCTCTTCCCATAACCAAACCATCGCCAGAGAAATCCTAGTAAACAACACAGAAATCATCGATAGATACAGCTATCTATCGATGCTATGCTATAGATAGCAGGCGGCTTGACGTTTGCGAGGCACTACACATCAAGAAGTCAACACCAGCAATCAACAGCCAATTATTGCACAACTATATTCTACCCACCTCAAGACTCCGCTCCAATATAGAAGCATCAAGAAATATGGACCAATAGGCTTTCTACAAACACTTCTATTCAATATCCATTGTTTCGTGTTCTGTCTTGTGTTGATACTTTTAATACCCTATTAATATCCTCTAATGCCACATCATCCTTCCCACCTCACTCAAATGTAATGCCACATCACCCTTCCCACCTCACTCAAATGTAGATATAAAATCAGGGAAACGCAAGTTCTAATCAGTTGTGTATTTGTGAAGTCTTTGAAAATGTAATAAGTTTTACGAAACGCGCCCGTGTCGCGTCAGACTAGAAATAAAAATGAATTTTGGAGAAGTGATTTTTGATTTACCTCCAACAGTGAAGCATAATGTACGAAAGATTGAGAAAATTCGTGTTAGAATTATTAATCTTACTTTTTCGGTCATATTTAATAAAATATGTCTACAGGAAAGACTGCTACCAAAATATACTAATATATATATATTAGTATATTAGTATATATATATATATATATATATATATATATATATATATATATATATATATATATATATATATATATATATATATATATATATATATATATATATATATATATAAAACAAGCCTGAATGGTCCCCAGGACTATATACAACTTTTTGCATTTGTGTTCCTCACGTGTGCCCCAAAGAATGAGGTGATTTGATAAAATGCTATGCCCAAGATTACCATCCGAGTGCCGGCGGGGAAGTGGTTCATATAGCCTCGGCTATCACTTCCTTATGTTCGGTCGTGATGGTCAAGCGGATTAAGGCGTCCCTGTACATACCAGTTGTGGGAGTATGGGTTCGAGTCACTTCTGGGGTGTGAGTTTTCAGTTGTATACAGTCCTGGGGACCATTCAGGCTTGTTTGCATTTGAGTTCCTCACGTGTGCCCCAAAGAATGAGGTGATTTGATAAAATGCTATGCCCAAGATTACCATCCGAGTGCCGGCGGGGAAGTGGTTCATATAGCCTCGGCTATCACTTCCTTATGTTCGGTCGTGATGGTCAAGCGGATTAAGGCGTCCCTGTACATACCAGTTGTGGGAGTATGGGTTCGAGTCACTTCTGGGGTGTGAGTTTTCAGTTGTATATAGTCCTGGGGACCATTCAGGCTTGTTTGCATTTGTGTTCCTCACGTGTGCCCCAAAGAATGAGGTGATTTGATAAAATGCTATGCCCAAGATTACCATCCGAGTGCCGGCGGGGAAGTGGTTCATATAGCCTCGGCTATCACTTCCTTATGTTCGGTCGTGATGGTCAAGCGGATTAAGGCGTCCCTGTACATACCAGTTGTGGGAGTATGGGTTCGAGTCACTTCTGGGGTGTGAGTTTTCAGTTATTTATATATATATATATATTTACAATATATAATATTTATATATATATGCGAACAAGCCTGAATGGTCCCCAGGACTATATGCGAATGAAAACTCACACCCCAGAAGTGACTCGAACCCATACTCCCAGAAGCAACGCAACTGGTAACTACAGGGCGCCGTAATCCGCTTGACCATCACGGCCGTCAAAAGGAAGTGATAGCCGAGGCTATTTGAGCCACTTCCCCGACGGCAACTCGGATGGTAATCTTGGGCATAGCATTTCACCAAATCACCTCATTCTTTGGGGCACACGTGAGGAACACAAATGCGAACAAGCCTGAATGGTCCCCAGGACTATATGCGAATGAAATATATATATATATTTACAATATATAATATTTATATATATATATATATTTACAATATATAATATTTATATATATATATATTTACAATATATAATATTTATATATATATATTTACAATATATAATATTTATATATATATATATTTACAATATATAATATTTATATATATATATATTTACAATATATAATATTTATATATATATTTACAATATATAATATTTATATATATATTTACAATATATAATATTTATATATATATTTACAATATATAATATTTATATATATATTTACAATATATAATATTTATATATTTACAATATATAATATTTATATATTTACAATATATAATATTTATATATATATTTACAATATATAATATTTATATATATATTTACAATATATAATATTTATATATATATTTTCAATATATAAAAGAAATACGAGTAGGTGATGCCGGAACTCACTGCGGACACACAGTCCAAGATCATAATAATACGAGTATTAGAACGGGTTATACCTGTTGACCCATAGTGCTACACATCTATACGATGGTTATACGAGTATATACTCATGGATCCTCTTTGTTTTAATGCTAGTAAGTAAGTTGCTAGCAAGTAAGCAGAATAAAAACTAGCGACCGTCTTTTGAATGTATTCCTCAGGAAAAGTATTGTATGCTATGAGGAATGTATTCCTCATAGCATACAATACGCTATGAGGAATACATTCCTCATAGCGTAAGGGGTGCTCAGAAGGCCTCGTCAGATACATATAACGTCCGTAATCTGTAAGGGCGAGTGACGGTCCCGCTGGAGGACCTCACATAGAGACTTGTCAATATTATTGGTATTATTAATAACGAATAATTTTATGGGTAATAATAACGGTAATGGGTAATAATAACGAATAATTTTAGAAAATTGATTTTTATTTACATGAAACACTACATAATCTTCCACCAAGATCCTACCCTAGAGTTTAAAAAGAAAGTTGAATCTTCAGCTGAAACTTCGATGAGTTTTTCTGCAACTTATTTCACTTGGTAATTATTGTGTGAGCAAGCCATACACATGAGCACATTTGAGATGCTTCTTCAGTTTCTCCTTGCGTGTAAAGGAACAGTCACAGTTGGCACACTGGAACTGTCTGTTGGCACCATGGGCCGATTGGTGCCTCTGTAGGTGCCCTTTCGAGGCCACTTGAACACCACAAGACGGACACGAGAGGGAATTTTCTGGCTTAAATAGAGTATATGGTAGAATACGTCTGTCGGCTTTCCTCTTTCGGATTTTGCCGCCACTCTTCTCCACTATGTCCTCACTCTGCGTGGTTCTGTACGTACTCTCCAAGGGTTCGTCCGTACTCCTCTGGACTACGTCCGTAGTACTCGGCCCACCAATAACAATATTAATAGGCTCATTGATGAATGCAGAATGAACAGTAAACGACATGGAGGGTTGTAAGACATCGTAGGATTTTTTATTGCTTTCCTGTAAGACTGTTTGGCTGCTTTCATCAGGCTGGAACCTGGCAGGCTCTAAGACAGCGTAGGTCTTCTCAGCGTTGGATTCCTGTGGTTCGTCGATGGGCTGATTACTCGACTCTTCTTTCACATTGCCAAGTATCTCGCGAAGGCCACGAGATATAGCTTCAGACGGGGGATCATTCCTAGGAACAAAGCATGATATGATGAGTTCTTTCCAGTCGTAATTGTCAGCGATGACGTCGTCAATATTGCTGGCTTCTGTAGGGGTCTCCACCACCTCCTCCTTCAGTACCATGTCATTAAACATGGATTGTTTCTCCAACTTCTCTGCCATGCTGAATTTCGAATTATAAATCTTGTTCTGTTAGAAAATCCACTACGAAATCGTGCGGGAGCAGACAGACTATGCCTGACTTTTCTTGGATATACTGAGTTATAGAGCCACAAGAAACCCACACCTGACTAGTAAGTAGGGATCTGCTACGGTATCCGTGTGGGAACAAACTTTGCCTGACTTTTCTTGGAGCCTCATTTATACTACCCTGCGTGAAACCCACACCTGACTTGTGTGAGATAGGGGCTGCCTCGTATGGGCCAATAGGCCTTCTGCAGTTACTTTTGTTCTGATGTTCTTATATTCTTATGTTACCAGTATTTACCCAATTATCTTTTTTATTTAACATTCCTAACCAGTTGTACGAATTCAGCTGGTTGAGAATTCAAGCTGCCTCGTATGGGCCAATAGGCCTTCTGCAGTTACCTTAGTTCTGATGTTCTTATATTCTTATGTTACCGAACCAGTATTTACCCAATTATCTTTTTTTTAACTTTTCTAACCAGTTGTACGAATTCCTGTTGTAAACTAACTTCCCCATTCTTAATCCTTTTGTACAACGCTCTCTTTTTACCTATAAGAACATAAGAACAAAGGCAACTGCAGAAGGCCTATTGGCCCATACGAGGCCTTCTCGTTATAAATAGGCAGCTCCTATTTATAACCCCCAATCCCACTCATATAAGAACATAAGAACAAATGTAACTGCAGAAGGCCTATTGGCCCATACGAGGCAGCTCCTATCTATAACCACCCAATCCCACTCATATACTTGTCCAACCCGCGCTTGAAACAATCGAGGGACCCCACCTCCACCACGTTACGCGGTAATTGGTTCCACAAATCAAGAACCCTGTTACCGAATCAGTATTTACCCAAGTCTTTCCTAAATCTAAACTTATCCAATTTATACCCATTGTTTCGTGTTCTGTCTTGAGTTGATACTTTTAATACCCTATTAATATCCCCTTTGTTATGTCCATTCATCCACTTGTAAACCTCTATCATGTCACCCCTAACTCTTCGCCTTTCCAGTGAATGCAACTTAAGCTTTGTTAATCTTTTTTTCTTTTTTTCTAATTTGGGGAATTAACTTAGTCATCCTACGCTGGACACGTTCGAGTGAATTTATATCCATTCTATAATATGGCGACCAAAACTGAACTGCATAATCTAAATGGGGCCTAACTAGAGCAAGATATAGCTTGAGAACCACACCAGGTGTCTTGTTACTAACGCTGCGATTAATAAATCCAAGTGTCCGATTTGAATATTATTACGAAAATATATGTGTTGATCCTTTTGTTTTAAATTCTTACTAATCATAACTCCCAGATCCCTTTCGCAATTCGACTTCGCAATCTCAACACTCGTATCTAGCTCGTATCTTGTAACCCTATCATCATTACCTAACAAAGGTAACTGCCTCGTATGGGCCTATTGGCCCATACGAGGCAGCTCCTATCTATAAGGTTATGTAAGGTATCTAGGTGATGTAAAAGGGGATTTTGATGTGGATTTAATATATAACTTATTTAAGAATATTCTAAACAAAGCACAGGAACGAAGTATACCATACAAATTGAATAGATCGAATACTAATGACCCAAAGTGGATAACAAATAATTTAAAGAACCTTATAAGTTTTTGGATAAGTTTAGATTTAGGAAAGACTTGGGTAAATACTGGTTCAGTAACAGGGTTGTTGATTTGTGGAACCAATTGCCGCGTAACATTGTGGAGGTGGGGTCCCTCGATTGTTTCAAGCGCGGGTTGGACAAGTATATGAGTGGGATTGGGTGGTTATAGAATAGGAGCTGCCTCGTATGGGCCAATAGGCCTTCTGCAGTTACCTTTGTTCTTATGTTCTTATAGGTAAAAAGAGAGCTTGGTACAAAAGGATTAAGAATGGGGAAGTCAGTTTAGAACAGGAATTCATACAACTGGTTAGAAATGTTAAAAAAGAGATTAGGAAAGCAAACAGAAACTATGAAGTTCGCATAGCAGAGCAAGCAAAGTCAAATCCTAAAGGGTTTTTTCAGTTATATCGAACTAAGACTAGGGAAAGGATAGGTCCATTAAAATCTGAGACAGGTCAAATAACGGACAATGACAAGGAGATGAGTAGTGTTTTTAACAAATATTTTTTTGTGAAGAAAGATTAACAAAGCTAAAGTTGCATTCACTGGAAAGGCGAAGAGTTAGGGGTGACATGATAGAGGTTTACAAGTGGATGAATGGACATAACAGGGAGGATATTAATAGGGTATTAAAAATATCAACACAAGACAGAACACGAAACAATGGGTATAAATTGGATAAGTTTAGATTTAGGACAGACTTGGGTAAATACTGATTCAGTAACAGGGTTGTTGATTTGTGGAACCAATTGCCGCGTAACGTGGTGGAGGTGGTGTCCCTTGATTGTTTCAAGCGCGGGTTGGACAAGTATATGAGTGGGATTGGGTGGTTATAGATAGGAGCTGCCTCGTATGGGCCAATAGGCCTTCTGCAGTTCAGAAATCTTCTGAAAGATTTCTAATTTGGGGAATTAACTTAGTCATCCTACGTTGGACACGTTCAAGTGGATTTATATCCATTCTATAATACGGCGACCAAAACTGAACTTCATAATCTAAATGGGGCCTAACCAGAGCAAGATATAGCTGAAGAACAACACCAGGTGTCTTGGATCCTTTTGTTTTAAATTCTTACTAATCATAACTCCCAGATCCCTTTCGCAATCCGACTTCGCAATCTCAACACCATCTAGCTCGTATCTTGTAACTCTATCATCATTACCTAGCCTCAGAACTTTACATTTATCAGCATTAAACTGCATTTGCCAATCCTTTGACCATTTCAAGACCCTATCTAGATCAACTTGAAGTGATAGTGAGTCCTCCTCCGAATTAATTTCCCTACCGATTTTCGCATCATCGGCAAATTTGCAAATGTTGCTACTCAAACCTGAATCTAAATCATTTATATATATTATAAACAACAGAGGTCCCAGGACAGAGCCCTGAGGTACTCCACTAACAACATTATCCCACTCTGACTTAACCCCATTTATACTAACTCTCTGTTTCCTTTGGAATAGCCATGCCCTAATCCAAGTTAATATAGCACCCCCAATACCATAAGCTTCTATTTTTTTAATTAGTCTTTCATGTGGCACTGTATCAAAAGCTTTGGTAAAGTCAAGGTACACAACATCACAATCCTTACCACTATCAACTGCCTCAACTATGCTGGAATAAAAAGTTAGCAAATTTGTTAAACATGAACGGCCATTTGTAAAACCATGTTGCGACTCATTTATTAATTTATGTTTTTCAAGATGGAGACGAATTAAGAACATAAGAACAAAGGCAACTGCAGAAGGCCTATTGGCCCATACGAGGCAGCTCCTATTTATAACCACCCAATCCCACTCATATACATGTCCAACCCATGCTTGAAACAATCGAGGGACCCCACCTCCACCACGTTACGCGGCAATTGGTTCCACAAATCAACAACCCTGTTACTGAACCAGTATTTACCCAAGTCTTTCCTAAATCTAAACTTATCCAATTTATACCCATTGTTTCGTGTTCTGTCTTGTGTTGATACTTTTAATACCCTATTAATATCCCCTTTGTTATGTCCATTCACCCACTTGTAAACCTCTATCATGTCACCCCTAACTCTTCGCCTTTCCAGTGAATGCAACTTAAGCTTTGTTAATCTTTCTTCATATGAAAGATTTCTAATTTGGGGAATTAACTTAGTCATCCTACGCTGGACACGTTCAAGTGAATTTATATCCATTCTATAATAAGAACCAGTGAATTTATATCCATTCTATAATAAGAAAGACTGATTAGCTTGAGAACCACACCAGGTGTCTTGTTACTAACGCTGCGATTAATAAATCCAAGTGTCCGATTTGCCTTATTACGAACATTTATGCATTGATCCTTTTGTTTTAAATTCTTGCTAATCATAACTCCCAGATCCCTTTCGCAATTCAACTTCGCAATCTCAACACCATCTAGCTCGTATCTTGTAACCCTATCATCATTACCTAACCTCAGAACTTTACATTTATCAGCATTAAACTGCATCTGCCAATCCTTCGACCATTTCAAAACCCTATCTAGATCAACTTGAAGTGATAGTGAGTCCTCCTCCGAATTAATTTCCCTACCGATTTTCGTATCATCGGCAAATTTGCAAATGTTGCTACTCAAACCTGAATCTAAATCATTTATATATATTATAAACAACAGAGGTCCCAGGACAGAGCCCTGAGGCAATTGTATTTGTAATTATTGATTCAAGTAACTTTCCCACAATAGACGTTAGGCTAATTGAAGCACCCTAGCTTCAATTAGCCACCCTAGCTTCAATCCCCACCCTCGTCGTGGGTGGGGACGAGGACAGGTTGACGAGTTTAGCAGTTACCAGGGAGGATGTTCTTAAACAAATAGTAAAACTCAAACCAAACAAATCCCCAGGGCCGGATGAAGTGTTTGCTAGGGTGCTTAAAGAATGCAAAGAGGAGCTTTGTGACCCACTGTCAACCATATTTAATAAATCAATAGAGTCAGGCAGAGTGCCAGAGTTTTGGAAAGTTGCTAATGTGATACCAGTTTTTAAGAAAGGAGATAGATCACTTGCGTCTAACTATCGACCAATTAGCCTAACGTCTATTGTGGGAAAGTTACTCGAATCTATAATAGCAAATAAAATTCGTCTTCATCTTGAAAAACATAAATTAATAATTGAGTCGCAACATGGTTTTATAAATGGCCGTTCATGTTTAACAAATTTGTTATCTTTTTATTCTAGCATTGTTGAGGCAGTTGATAGTGGTAAGGATTGCGATGT
Organism: Procambarus clarkii; assembly: GCF_040958095.1. Taxonomy (NCBI): domain Eukaryota; kingdom Metazoa; phylum Arthropoda; class Malacostraca; order Decapoda; family Cambaridae; genus Procambarus; species Procambarus clarkii. The sequence goes on from NC_091171.1 coordinate 41,200,304, forward strand.
TGTATACCTTGACTTTAGCAAAGCTTTTGATACAGTGCCACATGAAAGACTGATTAAAAAAATAGAGTCTCATGGTATTGGGGGTGCTATATTAAGCTGGATTAGGGCATGGCTATACCAAAGGAAACAGAGAGTTAGTATAAATGGAATCAAGTCAGAGTGGGAAAATGTTGTAAGTGGAGTGCCTCAAGGCTCTGTCCTGGGACCTCTGTTGTTTATAATATATATAAATGATTTAGATTCAGGTTTGAGTAGCAACATTTGCAAATTTGCCGATGATACGAAAATCGGTAGGGAAATTAATTCGGAGGAGGACTCACTATCACTTCAAGTTGATCTAGATAGGGTTTTGAAATGGTCAAAGGATTGGCAGATGCAGTTTAATGCTGATAAATGTAAAGTTCTGAGGTTAGGTAATGATGATAGAGTTACAAGATACGAGCTAGATGGTGTTGTGATTGCGAAGTCGGATTGCGAAAGGGATCTGGGAGTTATGATTAGTAAGAATTTAAAACTAAAGGATCAATGCATAAATGTTCGTAATAAGGCAAATCGGACACTTGGATTTATTAATCGCAGCGTTAGTAACAAGACACCTGGTGTGGTTCTCAAGCTATATCTTGCTCTAGTTAGGCCCCATTTAGATTATGCAGTTCAGTTTTGGTCGCCATATTATAGAATGGATATAAATTCACTTGAACGTGTCCAGCGTAGGATGACTAAGTTAATTCCCCAAATTAGAAATCTTTCATATGAAGAAAGATTAACAAAGCTTAAGTTGCATTCACTGGAAAGGCGAAGAGTTAGGGGTGACATGATAGAGGTTTACAAGTGGATGAATGGACATAACCGGGGGGATATTAATAGGGTATTAAAAGTATCAACACAGGACAGAACACGAAACAATGGATATAAATTGGATAAGTTTAGATTTAGGAAAGACTTGGGTAAATACTGGTTCAGTAACAGGGTTGTTGATTTGTGGAACCAATTGCCGCGTAACATTGTGGAGGTGGGGTCCCTCGATTGTTTCAAGCACGGGTTGGACAAGTATATGAGTGGGATTGGGTGGTTATAGAATAGGAGCTGCCTCGTATGGGCCAATAGGCCTTCTGCAGTTACCTTTGTTCTTATGTTCTTAATTGGCCGATAGTTTGACACAAGTGATCTATCTCCTTTCTTAAAAATTGGTACCACATTAGCTACCTTCTATGACTCTGGCACTCTGCCTGACTTCATTGATTTATTAAATATGGTAGACAGTGGCTCGGAAAGCTCCTCTTTGCATTCTTTAAGCACCCTGGCAAACACTTCATCCGGCCCTGGGGATTTGTTTAAGAACATAAGAACATAAGAACAAAGGTAACTGCAGAAGGCCTATTGGCCCATACGAGGCAGCTCCTATTCTATAACCACCCAATCCCACTCATATACTTGTCCAACCCGTGCTTGAAACAATCGAGGGACCCCACCTCCACAATGTTACGCGGCAATTGGTTCCACAAATAACATAAGAACATAAGAACAAAGGTAACTGCAGAAGGCCTATTGGCCCATACGAGGCAGCTCCTATTCTATAACCACCCAATCCCACTCATATACTTGTCCAACCCGTGCTTGAAACAATCGAGGGACCCCACCTCCACAATGTTACGCGGCAATTGGTTCCACAAATCAACAACCCTGTCACTGAACCAGCACTCACCCAAGTCCCTCCCAAACCCAAACCCATCCAACCTACATCCACCGTTTCGTGCTCCGTCCCGTGTTGATACCCTCAACACCCTATTAATATCCCCCCGGTTACGTCCACCCATCCACCTGCAAACCCCCACCACGCCACCCCCAACTCCTCGCCTCTCCAGTGAACGCAACCCAAGCCCCGTCAATCCCTCTTCACACGAAAGACCTCCAATCCGGGGAACCAACCCAGCCATCCCACGCTGGACACGTTCAAGTGAATCCACATCCATTCTACAACATGGCGACCAAAACCGAACTGCACAATCCAAATGGGGCCCAACTAGAGCAAGATACAGCCCGAGAACCACACCAGGCGTCCCGCCACCAACGCTGCGACCAACAAATCCAAGTGTCCGACTTGCCCCACCACGAACACCCACGCATTGATCCTTTTGTCCCAAACTCCCACCAACCACAACTCCCAGACCCCCCTCGCAATCCGACTTCGCAATCACAACACCATCCAGCCCGCATCCCGCAACCCCACCACCATCACCCAACCCCAGAACCCCACACCTATCAGCACCAAACCGCATCCGCCAATCCTTTGACCACCCCAAAACCCCATCCAGATCAACCCGAAGTGATAGTGAGTCCCCCTCCGAACCAACTTCCCCACCGATCCCCGCATCATCGGCAAACTTGCAAACGCTGCCACTCAAACCCGAATCTAAATCACCTACATATACCACAAACAACAGAGGTCCCAGGACAGAGCCCCGAGGCACTCCACTCACAACATTTTCCCACTCTGACTTGATTCCATTTATACTAACTCTCTGTTTCCTTTGGTATAGCCATGCCCTAATCCAGCTTAATATAGCACCCCCAATGCCATGAGACTCTATTTTTTTAATCAGTCTTTCATGTGGCACTGTATCAAAAGCTTTGCTAAAGTCAAGGTATACAACATCGCAATCCTTACCACTATCAACTGCCTCAACAATGCTAGAATAAAAAGATAACAAATTTGTTAAACATGAACGGCCATTTATAAAACCATGTTGCGACTCAATTATTAATTTATGTTTTTCAAGATGAAGACGAATTTTATTTGCTATTATAGATTCGAGTAACTTTCCCACAATAGACGTTAGGCTAATTGGTCGATAGTTAGACGCAAGTGATCTATCTCCTTTCTTAAAAACTGGTATCACATTAGCAACTTTCCAAAACTCTGGCACTCTGCCTGACTCTATTGATTTATTAAATATGGTTGACAGTGGGTCACAAAGCTCCTCTTTGCATTCTTTAAGCACCCTAGCAAACACTTCATCCGGCCCTGGGGATTTGTTTGGTTTGAGTTTTACTATTTGTTTAAGAACATCCTCCCTGGTAACTGCTAAACTCGTCAACCTGTCCTCGTCCCCACCCACATAGACTTGTTCGGCTGAAGGCATATTGTTAAGTTCCTCTTTAGTAAATACAGATACAAAATATTTATTAAAAATACTACTCATCTCTTCATCACTATCTGTTATTTGACCTGTCTCAGTTTTTAATGGACCTATCCTTTCCCTAGTCTTAGTACGATATAACTGAAAAAACCCTTTAGGATTTGTCTTTGCTTGCCCTGCTATGCGAACTTCATAGTTTCTTTTTGCTTTCCTTATCTCTTTTTTAACATTTCTAACCAGTTGTACGAATTCCTGTTCTAAAGTGACCTCCCCATTTTTAATCCTTTTGTTTGGTTTTAGTTTTTCTAATTGTTTAATTACATCCTCCCTGGTAACTGCTAAACTAGTCAACCTGTCCTCATCCCCACCCACAAAGACTTGTTCGGCTGAAGGCATATTGTTAAGTTCTTCTTTAGTAAATACAGATATAAAATATTTGTTAAAAATACTACTCATCTCCTTGTCATTATCCGTTATTTGACCTGTCTCAGATTTTAATGGACCTATCCTTTCCCTAGTCTTAGTTCGATATAACTGAAAAAAAACTTTAGAATTTGACTTTGCTTGCTCTGCTATGCGAACTTCATAGTTTCTTTTTGCTTTCCTAATCTCTTTTTTAACATTTCTAACCAGTTGTATGAATTCCTGTTCTAACCTGACTTCCCCATTCTTAATCCTTTTGTACCAAGCTCTCTTTTTACCTATAAGGTTCTTTAAATTATTTGTTATCCACTTTGGGTCATTAGTATTCAATCTATTCAATTTGTATGGTATACTACGTTCCTGTGCTTTGTTTAGAATATTCTTAAATAAGTTATATAGTAAATCCACATCGAAATCCCCTTTTACGTCACCTGTCGCTGACGACAGATCAAATGCAATATCTTTCACAGACAACTGGGGACACCTCAACGGAAGAAACGAAATGCACGCTCGCGACGGGGTGCATCCATCGAGGGCCGGGGCCGCTGCTGTCGCGAACCAGCTGGAACCAGTGGTCAGAGGTGCCTGTTCGGGCCCAAATTGCCAGCAGACTGCGGTACGGGAATTGATTTGGAGGAAGGAGGCAACAAAAGCATGCGTCTGAGGGAGAAAGGAATTGGCAAAACGATCAGGGAAACTGAAGGGCCTCAAAATAACAATTCACCCAGGGTACACCACACCAACAGTAGATGTCCAAGAAACAAAACAAACGAACCAAATGCTCCTGCCCGCACAGAAAAAACAGACACCATCGCGCCCACCGAAACGTGGATGAACGCAGAAAACAGAGAACCACCAGCTGAACATCAAATAAATGGAACATAAGAACATAAGAACAAATGTAACTGCAGAAGGCCTATTGGCCCATACGAGGCAGCTCCTATCTATAACCACCCAATCCCACTCATATACATGTCCAACCCGCGCTTAAAACAATCGAGGGACCCCACCTCCACCACGTTACGCGGTAATTGGTTCCACAAATCAACAACCCTGTTACTGAACCAGTATTTACCCAAGACTTTCCTAAATCTAAACTTATCCAATTTATACCCATTGTTTCGTGTTCTGTCTTGAGTTGATACTTTTAATACTCTATTAATATCCCCTTTGTTATGTCCATTCATTCACTTGTAAACTTCTATCATGTCACCCCCTAACTCTTCGTCTAGCTCGTATCTTGTAACTCTATCATCATTACCTAGCCTCAGAACTTTACCTTTATCAGCATTAAACTGCATCTGCCAATGAGTGTGAGGCCCAGCGTGGGAACGGAGAGAGAGGCAGGCAGCCAGAGGTCGCAGTGTCGTGTGGTGCGTCGGCCTGGTCGGACGAGCCCACCGCCCCTGCTCCAGACACCGCCGCTCCACACCACCACACCCGCCCTCACCTCACCGCTACGCCAAGCCAGGACGCCGCCGTCGCCGCCGCCTGCACACACATCCGTCCTTAACATTAAACACGGACAAAAAGGAAGCGCCGCAACAGGTCAGCCCTCAGGATAATTGTAAACCCAAGGCCTACAGTTTACATCAAACATGTAGAGAACGGCACATGTCATGGATATACGCAGAGAGGTATACCCCTGCCAGTATACCTCGGTGTATGTACACTGAGAACTTTAGTCCTGGACAATGTCCAGTGCTACAGTACTCTTGGTGGTTGGTCAGTAATCACTTGTGTGGCCTTAACAAGCCTTCCGAAGGTTGATAGGCCAACAACCCCCAATTTTCGTCTCCGATTACTTATGTCGCTTTAAACGTCTTTCAACATTCACAATGCAATTGCAATCAATAACTGTTGAACATTCAAGTATTTGCAAGTGACGAAAGTAGCAGCGGGAAATTGTGCGTGCACAGCAGGTGATGGATATATTGAGTATATCTTGATATAGATATATCATCTAGGTGATGGATGCGTGTTTGTCTGACACGCTGCCTCAACGCGGCGGGTGGGTGCGTGTTCACCTAGTTGTGCTTGCGGGGTTGAGCCCTGCTCATTCAGCCTGCCGCTCAACTGTCAATCACTCAACTGTTACTAACTGACCCCCCCCTCCCCCTCCCAACACGCGGGCACGCCCAGGAAGCAGCCCGTAGCAGCTGTCTAACTCCCAGATACCTATTTATTTCTAGGTAATAGGTGAACAAGTGAATTAGGGTGAAAGAAACACTGCCCATTTGTTTCCGTCTCGAATCGAACCCGGGCCATTAGGACTACGACCCCCGAGCGCTGTCCACTCAGTCACGAGGCCTCGCGTGCGTGCGTGTGTAATTACCTAAGTGTAGTTACAGGACGAGAGCTACCCTTGTGGTGTCCCGTCTTCCCAGTACTCTTTGTCGTATAACGCTTTGAAACTACAATACTGACGGTTTTGGCCTCCACCTCGCCTAGCTTGTTCCAATCGTCTACCACTCTGTTTGCAAAAGAAAGCTTTTTAACATTTTTTCCGCACCTTTGTTTCCTTAGCTTGAATCAAGTTAAAGTTCAAGTATGTTTATTGAGAGAAGAAAGAAATACATCTCAAAGGGATAGAGTAGCTTAGGCTATTTCTACCCCCCTAACTTGAACCTGTGTCCTTTTGTTATTGAAGTTGCTGGTTTCAAGAATTCCTCTGTCAATTTGGTCGATTCCTGTTGATTATTTTATAAGTGGTGATCATTTCACCTCTTTTTTCTAGTTTTGACATGTCTAACGCTTCTAGTCTCTCCTCGTAACTCTTGTTTGTCAGTTCCGGAAGCCATTTTGTAACATGCCTTTGGACATTTTCCAGTTTATGTGCTTCTTGAGATATGGGCACCATAGGGAGCCGGTCGGCCGAGCGGACAGCACGCGGGACTTGTGATCCTGTGGTCCTGGGTTCGATCCCAGGCGCCGGCGAGAAACAATGGGCAGAGTTTCTTTCACCCTATGCCCCTGTTACCTAACAGTAAAATAGGTACCTGGGTGTTAGTCAGCTGTCACGGGCTGCTTCCTGGGGGTGGAGACCTGGTCGAGGACCGGGCCGCGGGGACACTAAAAGCCCCGAAATCATCTCAAGATAACCATACAACTATTCCCTACAATATTCCAGTTTTGGTCTCACAAAACTCACGAACAGTTTTTTAAAAGCATGTTTGAAGTTGGTAAGCAAGGCTTACACTCCTCTGTGTTGTGTGTGTTCCTCTGGTGACAGTTTACTATCCTAAACCACCCCTAGGTCTTGTTTTGGATTAGTTCTTTAATTCCTTTCCACATAATTTGTAAATTGTGTGTGGGTCTATTTTCTTGATTCCACATTTCATAACATGGCATTTATTCACACTGAATTCTATTTGCCGCATGTCGCTCCAAGCATTTTATTTTAGACTAATTTTTCTCCAAGAATAATTTTACATAGACCAATTTGAAGGGCATGACAATCGTCTGCGTCTCCTAACTTCAATAGTATTTTAGCAGCATCAGCAAACATGTTCATATAATTCTGTATTCTTTCTGGAAGATCGTTTACGTAGACAATGAACATTACTGGTGCAAGAACTGAACCCTGTAGTACTCCGCTAGTAACACTCCTCCAGTCAGATACATTCTCTCTGATACTGCCCTCATCTATCAGAATTTTTTTTCATCCATGTCAGAAAGCTCTCTGTCACCCCTGCAACATGTTCCAGTTTCCAGAACTATTGTGTGGGACACTCTCAAAAGCCTTTAGGTCCAGATACACAGTCAACCCAACCATGTCTTTCCTGGAGAATTTTTGTGGCTCTATCATAAAAACTAAGTAGATTTGTTACACAGGATCTTCCTGTTCGAAAACCATACTGCCTGTCCGGTATTGTCATTATTCTCTAGGTGGTCAACCCATTTGGTTTTAACTATTTTGTCTAGTCTTTCGACTACCACGTGTGTAATGTGCAGGAGCCAGATTCACGAAAGCACTTACGAACCTGTACATCTTTTCTCAATCTTCGGCGGCTTTGTTATCAATTATTAAACAGTTAATGAGCTCCGAAGCACCAGGAGGCTGTTTATAACAACAGTAGTTGAATGGGAAGTTTTCATGCTTGTAAACTGTTTAATAAATGTAACCAAAGCCGTCAAAAAATTGAGGAAAGATGTGCACGTTCGTAAGTGTTTTCGTGAATCTGGCCCCAGGTCTATAATTTAATATCGTCTTGGCTACCATTTTTATAGATTGGAACTATGTTTGCTTTTTACCATCTCTGCTAAGAGTCCTGTGCACAAGTATGTCTGGAATATTCATTGAAGTAGAATGCTCAGCTCCGTTGCACATTCTCGCAGCACCCGAGGTGAAACTCCATCAGGTCCAACTGCTTTATCTCTTCCTAGCCCCGTGAGTAATTTTTCCACTTCGACTTGAGATACGTCTATGTATTCTATAGCGTGCTCTGGAATTGGCATTCCAGAGCATTCCAATCGGTTTTCCTAAATCCTCATTTTGTACAAAACACACTTTTGGAACTGTTCATTTAGTGTTTCACACATTTCTTTTTCATTCTCTGTAATCCTGTTCCCCGTTCTCAATCTCTGGATCTTATCCTTCACATGCAGCTTGTTTTTAATGAATTTATAGAAAAGGCTCGAAACTGTTTCATATTTGTCTGCTATACCTTTCTCAAAGTATCTTTCAGCCTCTCTCCTCACTACTGTGAACCCATTTTCTTGTCTTTTCCTCTCTGGCACATCTCTGTTTCCTTTGAACCAATCCTGTTTCCTGGTCCTGCATCTGTTTTGGTATGTTTCTTTTATCATATATTTGTATATGATGTGTGTGTATGCGCGCGAATGTGTTGTGTGTACACATGAGTGTGCCTCTGAGCCTCGTGTTTCGTACACTTGCCTATCAGTGTGTACGGGGGGGGGGGGGGGGGTGAGGTCTAGCACTGTATGCCCCGCTTGCTAGCCTTGTACCTGATGTATGAACGTTGTGCACACGTTTGTGTTGTGTGTATATGTTTTGCGGGCATACATGTGTTGTGTGTATATATGAACATGTGAATACACATGTAGGGCGTGTGTGTGTGTGTGTGTGTTCTGTGCACATATAAACATTACCTTGCAGCCGATTGACGAAGAAAAGAACTTTTAGAGTCAGAATCCACAGATCACTGAAAGTTGCACAAGTGGGAGCGGCATAAAACAAAATAAAAACAGCAGAGTAAAGCGAATCTTTGACTTTAAGGAAAAGGTAGTTAATCAAGTGTAATGTGGGAGCGTACCCAGTCTCTAGTGGACCCCCACTTGGATTATTGCATCCAAGCATGGAGACCTCATCTTCAGAAAGACGTAGCTGCTTTGGAGAACGTTCAACACAGGACGACAAAAATTATTCCAAAACTTAAGTCAACCCTCATACCAGGAACGGTAGAGGGCCACAGGACTAACACCACCACATACCAGGAACGGTAGAGGGCCACAGGACTAACACCACCACATACCAGGAACGGTAGAGGGCCACGGGACTAACACCACCACATACCAGGAACGGTAGAGGGCCACAGGACTAACACCACCACATACCAGGAACGGTAGAGGGCCACAGGACTAACACCACCACATACCAGGAACGGTAGAGGGCCACAGGACTAACACCACCACATACCAGGAACGGTAGAGGGCCACGGGACTAACACCACCACATACCAGGAACGGTAGAGGGCCACGGGACTAACACCACCACATACCAGGAACGGTAGAGGGCCACAGGACTAACACCACCACATACCAGGAACGGTTGAGGGCCACAGGACTAACACCACCACATACCAGGAACGGTAGAGGGCCACAGGACTAACACCACAACATACCAGGAACGGTTGAGGGCCACAGGACTAACACCACCACATACCAGGAACGGTTGAGGGCCACGGGACTAACACCACAACATACCAGGAACGGTTGAGGGCCACAGGACTAACACCACCACATACCAGGAACGGTTGAGGGCCACAGGACTAACACCACCACATACCAGGAACGGTTGAGGGCCACAGGACTAACACCACCACATACCAGGAACGGTAGAGGGCCACAGGAGTGTGTGTGGGTAGGGGTAGGTGGGAGGGGGGGTTAGTGCGTGCGTGTTGAGTGCGTGCGCACGCCTTGTGTGTTGAGTATGCATGCGTGTGTGTTGAGTGCACGCACGCACGCACGCGCGTGCGTGCGTGTATTGAGAGCACGCGTGCGTGTGTTGAGCGCACATCCATATGTTTGTGGCATGTGTGCATGTTAGTTGTATGTGTTTGTGTGTGCAATTAGCTAAGAGTAGTTACAGGACGAGAGCTATGCTCGTGGGGGTTAGGATGGGTGCTGGGGTGGAGTGTGTGTGTGTGTGTGTGTGTGTGTGTGTGTGTGTGTGTGTGTGTGTGTGTGTGTGTGTGTAATTACCTAAGTGTATTTACAGGATGAGAGTTATGCTCGTGATGTCCCGTCTTCCCAGTACTCTGTCATGTAACGCTTTGAAATTACCGACAGTTTTGACAACCACTACCACCTTCTCACCTAACTGGTTCCACCGTCTTCCACTCTCTTTACAAAAGTGAATTTTCTTATCCGGCAGCTTTGTTTCGTTAGTTTAAATATATGACCTCTTGTTCTTGAAGTTCCGGGTCTCGGGAATTCTTTCCTATCAATGTTATCAATTCCCGTTACCATTTTGTACGTAGTGATCATATTGCTTCTTTTTCTTCTATCTTCTAGTTTTTTGCATATTTAATGCCTATAACCTCTCTTCGTAGCTCTTGTCCTTCAGTTCTGGGAGCAACTTATTGGCATGTCTTTGCACCTTTTCCAGTTTGTCGATGTGCTTCTTAAGATATGGGCACCATACAACCACTGCATATGCAACCCGTTCTCGCACTTGCTTATAGTCAATATTGGCTTATTTAATAAGTGTATATGTGACATACTAATTGATTGTGAATATTTTAGTTTACCTTGAAAAGCTTCATAGAAAACAGACCTCGCCTAACCTTCTTAGTATCTTAAGATAAGCATCTTATTTCTTCTTAATTACAATTATTACTTAACCTATACCGTTGATAGGTTAAGTAATAATTGTAAATAAGAAGCAATAAGATCCGTATCTTAACATACTAAGAAGGTTAGGTGAGGTCGGTGTTTTCTATGAAGCTTTTCAAGGTAAACTAAAATATTCACAATCAATTAGTATGTCACATATGCACTTATTAAATAAGTCAATATTGACTGTAAGCAAGTGCGAGAACGGGTTGGCATATTCCAGCTTTGGTCTAACAAAGGTTGTGAACAATTTCCTTTAGTATTTCGCCATTCCATGTTTTTAAAAGCAATTCTGAAGTTAGAAAGCGTAGCATAGGCTCCTCACACAACGTTCTTTATGTGGGCCTCAGGTTCAAGTATGTTTATTGAGACAAGAATACATCTCAGAGATAGAGTAGCTTAGGCTATTTTTACCCCCCCCCCCGGTCCTCAGGTGATAGTTTTCTATCTAGAACCACCCCTAGATCTCTTTTTTTTTTATCAGAATTCTTTCAAGATTTTTCACATAATATATAGGTTCTGTGGGGTCTATGTTCTCCTATTCCACATTCCGTAACATGGCATTTATTCACAGTAAATTCCATTTGCTAAGTTGTGCTCCATATACTTATTTTGTCCAGTTCTTGATGGGCATGACAATCATCTATGTTTCTTAAGTTCTCTATTATCTTAGTATCATCAGTAAACATTCACATGCGTGCGTGTGTACACTCGCCTATTTGTACTCGCCAATTTGTTCCAACAGGATTGAGCATTATATAATAATAAATAAATATGTTTATTCAGGTAAGGTACATACATATAAGTGATGTTACATTAATGGATTGATATATAGATAGAGCTAGTACATACAATGCCTAGAGCTAGTACATACAATGCCTAGAGCTAGTACATACAATGCCTAGAGCTAGTACATACAATGCCTAGAGCTAGTACATACAATGCCTAGAGCTAGTACATACAATGCCTAGAGCTAGTACATACAATGCCTAAAGCCACTATTACGCAATGCGTTTCGGGCAAGAAAAACATTAATATCTAGAACTTAATACTAATTGAGCATAAAGAATAAAAAGTGTTGAGAACAAATACAACACTTTTTATTCTTTAGGCTCAATTAGTATTAAGCATTTAGCATTGTATTATTGTATTATATAATTGGTATTAGACCAATTAGCATTGGTCTTGCTCAATAAAGCAAGAGTCAATTCTGCCCTTCTAGCCGCTTGTTATTTAAAGCAATGACTCCTGTCCCATTTCCCTATCATATCTAGTTTTAAAATTATGAATAGTGCTTGCTATTTATATGTGCCTCAGGAGTTGGGTGTTACGTCCACTCCCAGGTCTTTTTCTCGAATTAGCACAGGTAGTTTCCTTTCATTGTGTACTTTCCCTTTGGTCTCCCGTCACCTAATCCCACTTCCATAACTTTACATTTGCTCGTGTTTAACTCCAGTAGCCTTTTCTCTGACTACCTGCAACCTGTTCAAGTCTTCTTAGAGGATCCTACAATCCTTATGTCACAACTCTTCTCATCAATTTTGTCATCTGCAAACATAGACATATGGGACTCTACTCCTGTCGACATGTTGTTTACGTATACAGTACTGTATTATAGAAATGGTCCCAGCAACGATCCTTGAGGTACTACACTTGTTAAAGGTCACTAGTCTGACTTCTTGTCGCTGACTGTTACTCTGACGCCTACCTGTAAAGTAATTATTAACCCAAGCTAGGGCTTTTCTGCTTACTCCCGCCTGCCTTTCAAGTTTCAATAGCGATCTCCTGTTCAGTACTATACCAAAGGCTTTTTGGCAGTCCAGAAATATGCAAAAATATCTTTCTCTTTCTTGTCTTATTTTTGTTACTTTATCATAGAATTCCAGAAGATTTGTTAGGTATGATTTTCTTTTTATGAACCCATGTTGGTGTTTACATACTTAATTTTCTCGAAGTGTGTAACCAGTCTTAACCTGATTATTCTTTCGAGCACTTTATGGGGGATGCTTGTCAGTGATACTGCTCTGTAGTTAAGTGCCTCTTCCCTATCTCCTTTCTTGAAAATTAGTACCACATTTGCCTTCTTCCAGCAACTGGGCAACTCTCCCTTCATAAGCAACTCATTAGAGATCTTTGCTAGAGGCACACTGAGGGCCTTCGCTATCTCTTAGTATCCACGATGATACATTGTCTGGTTTATCTGCTTTAGTTTCATCCAGTGTTAGTTGTTTCATTACCTCCTCTGCTGTCACCTCTATATCTATTAGTCTCTCGTCTAGGGTCATTTCTTCTTCAAACAATGGGAGCTGCTCAGGCTTGGTTGTAAACACTCATGGAAAATGTCATTCAGCAGTTCACAGATTTTCTCGTTGCATTCTGTATATGCACCTCCAATTTTCCATAGTCTTTATATGCACCTCCAATTTTCCATAGTCTTATCACTTGGTCGTTCACCCTCATTTTCCTTCTTACATGACTACACTATGTTGTAATTTAGATTGCTTTTTCGCTTTGATCAAAATATTGTTCTTGTAGTTCCTTTCCAATACTCACCTTGTATTAAAATATTCATTCTTAGCTCTGCTAAGAATGAATGGGTGGGCACTACAGCAGAACCACTCTGGGTGCTGCTGTAGTGATGGAGGTTGCTCCAGCTTTGTGCAAGACACATTTTCTCTAGGTCCCTGCAGTCCATCTACTGTCACATGAGCCCCTGTGATGACCTTGCTTTGCCAAGTTGGCCAGTCCTGAGCAAGCTACTTCCAAGTGGTTGATGTCCAGGGGCCAGATTCACGAAAGCACTTACGCAAGCACTTACGAACGTGTACATCTTTCCTCAATCTTTGACAGCTTTAGTTACATTTATTAAACAGTTTACAAGCATGAAAACTTGCCATTCAACTGTTGTTATTGCTATAAACAGCCTCCTGGTGCTTCGGAGCTCATTAATTGTTTAATAGTTGGAAACAAAGCCGCCAAAGATTGAGAAAAGATGTACAGGTTCGTAAGTGCTTGCGTAAGTGCTTTCGTGAATCTGACCCCAGGTCTTTGAGGGGTCACCTTTAGGTAGTCCCTGAATCATTTCTTCTGCCCCCTCCCCCAACTGAATGTGCGCCCTGACATAATTCTCCATGCATCAGCTGTCAGGCATTCTGACAACGTGGCCTGCCCCACCAGCCTGAGTTTTCTGTAGTAGGGTATAGATGCTGGGAATACTGAACCTTTTCAGGACCTCAGTGTTCAGAATTTTGTCCTGCTACCTAATGTGGAGAAATCTGCAGACAGAGCTCAAGTGAAAGTGATTGACCTATTTGGAGTGTCTGCTGAAGACAGTCTTGTCGCGCTGGCGTAAAGGAGGATGGCGAGTAAATAAATACTACCATAAATACTGTGCTGTAGTGGCCAAAAATATCCTATAAAACACAATTAGCCTTGTCCTTAAAACTTTCACTATGATAGTAAGCACATGTTCAAAATTTGTACAGTATATAACTCGAAGGGATCCAAAGGCTAAATCTGAAGTGATTATCTTAAATTACTTTTGAGATGCCATCAAGAAAGTGACAAACATTTGCTTCAGTAAAAAAAAAAAAATTCATGTGGTTGCAATATTTATGGACCATCCGGCACATCCTCTGACATTAGGAATAAAAAAAATTGTAGTTCCCTTTGTCACATGTTAAAAAAGGACTATTATTTATTACTAATAGGACTATATAATAAATAAAAAAAGGATTTATTATTTATTACTGTAGTTCTAAACAAAGAGTGGCCACAAGGTGGATAATTGGAAAAACTTCCAATAGGAAACTTCATTTTTAGACATTTTAAGTTTCAAGGTGATGCATTAACACTAATGATATTGTCCAAGAATACCTAACAGCACAACACTACCGTACATGACATCCCTTAACTGAAATTAGCAGTAGTACTAAATATTCAAGATAATAATGGGTCTTTAACTTGTATTTGCAGATAACCAACACAACAGAAAAAATGAAGGAGCAGTCATGGCAGATAACAATAACAATGGTTCTCATACTGCTGAATGTAGCGATGGCTACCCAGACCATAGGTACAGGCAAGCGAGGTCAACTTTCAGGCCGCTACAAGGGTCGGAAGGACTTTAAACCCATTACTGGAACATATCCTTCAGTGGAAGCTAAGGAATACTACACAAACCCCAAGGTTAGTGCAATAGCATAAACAAAAAAAAACTGATTGGTTGAGAATATATCATTATAAATCAAGGATTGAATATAATTAACTGTTCTTATTGTGGGCATCCAGTAGCTCACTGAACGTAGTACTGGTACCACCAAGCCACCATAAATCATAAGTGCAACAACATAACCAACTGCTTGAAGGAAATTAGGCATCCCATGGCAAACAGGGCAATCAATCATTCCCACATGGTAAATTTCCTAAACATGACGTGCCCGACTGCCACCAGATGGTAGCCCCAGGTAATCCATACCGAACCCTTCAATCACATAAGGAAGAAAGGAATAGGACGGAGAGTATCTGGGATTCCACCTGAAAAAGGAGTTTCGTTACGTTCAACACTATTTCAGGTGAGATCATTGGGTAGCTTCTCAAACTTACTACCAATAGCACCTTGCTAGAGGTCAGTTTCCCTGGAAAATAGAAAAAGGGAACTGGGCTTACCCACAAGAGAAGAATGGTTACCATGTCCCTCATGGCCAAGCACAACACAAACAAGGTAAAGCTGAATATGGTAAAAAATCAGAGCCAATTCGACAAGACTGATACACAACATACCCAACATGAACCATAGTCCTGGCTTTGTTGCTGTTGACTCTTCCCTTTCACATTCACTTTATGCGTTTCTGTTCTCGTATTGGCGTCCTTGGTGATATTTAGCGCCCTCTGATTATCCCGCACATTTAATGGTGCTACATAACCTTCCCGGTTTGGTGGCTTCTTTTTGATAATTACTTACTTACTCTTCCCTTTCACAGTACATATTAAAATGTTCTAACCTTCCTAACAAACGTGACCTGATATAAGCCTACCCCCTTCCTTTTTCTTACCTATTTTCCTTCATCCATTATTACACATCCCATTCGTATCTTTAGCCTTTCTCTTACCTACTAGGAATGCCCTTCTCTTACCTGCTCCCCACCTTACATTCTAGATATTTCCTGCTCCTCACCTCTCTCTTGCCTTATTTAATGCCTGTGCTTCCCTCGCTCCCATTTACAGGCTACTCAGGCCCATGCCACCTCTTGGGTGGCTTAATCTTCATCGATCAATCTCACTCCCATCACAATCGACTTGATAATGGGGCCAAAGAAGGACAAGAAACATTGTAGTCTCTTCATCTTCTGGTGTGTGGTTTTGTTATCATATCTTCAGCCACACTATTGTGACTCTTTATCTGCACAGCCATGAAGTGAAAGAGGACCTGTGCGCCAGAGTGTTAGGGTCCAGTTTAAATGCGCAGTCTCAGTTTTGCAATAGGAACTGTAGCAAGTCTCATAGAGCCAAGCTCGATCAGACTTGCTTCAACAGATCAGACAACAGAAAATTGTGCAAGGGGTGAAGTCATATCCAATCCAAGGACCATGGACCTAGACCTGGAAAAGAAACTATAGAGTAGTGGTGGTGAAGTCCAGTTCATACTGCAATGGAGGATATGAAAACACACCCATTCTGAGCAACAACTCCTCACGACCAAGAATCAATCATTAAAGTAGCTCAAATAATGGCCAAGAACCCTCCTCCAGCAACCCAGAATCCCAGAGACCACCTCCAGCCAAAAGAGGACTAGGGATGAAGCCTACATGTTGCCCAGGGCCATGAAACCTCAAAATAATATAAGCAAGGTATCAACAAAGGATACCATGAATCCTAAGGAGCTGAACCCCATGCACATCCCAAAGAAACAAGGACATGGAGGAAACGATAGCAGTCTCCAGAGCCTTCAAGGACCCCAGAAGGGTCAACTCTTCTGCACAACTGCCAGTTTTATTCTTGATACACTAGTTTTATTCATTATTTCATCACATTCAGTAAATAATGCATAATTTTATTACATTTCATCTATGCTGTGTTTGCTTGAATAGCTTTGATGAGACTGTGATATAATAACTATTTAAATAAAATTAAAGTTCAGTATGTACAATTGATATGATATTGAGGAGAATTTGTAGGTAAGAAATAAACATTATATAAAGCCATTAATATGTTTTTTCCAAGATAAAGAGCAGTTTAAATAAATTTGCAATGAATGACACAATTAATAGTCATAAAACAAAGTTCTCAGTTTCTACAAACACTATATATATATATTGTATAATGTTAGATAGAAATGTTGATTTTCACTTTACAGGGTGCTAAAATCACAAAATCCTCCCACTTCAACTACCAGTACGTATTGGGTCACAAGATTGTATTTCTGTGCGTTGCCAGAGGTTCTCCACTGCCACAGATAACTTGGTTTAAAGATGGTGTTGAACTTTATGCTCACAGATATATGCAGGTAAGACCAGTCAAACTTTGTCAATTCTCCAACTCCTTTAATTTTTTTCCCCTTAAAATTTTATTAAAAATTTAGGTCAGTTTAAAAAAAATGTCAAATTAAGTACAGCAATATTATGTGTAAAATGGAACAGTCTGTGTGCTAAGGCAACCATTTTTTTCATCATTTTCCAAGTGGTTAGAAATATCCCACATCCATAAATTTATCTTAATATACCTGAGAGCTACTGTCTCCTTAGTGGCCTTGACAGGAACATATGCCTGGCCAAGATGAAGCCAGAGGAAACTCTGGTGGAGGTCCACAGAGTCCTGCAACATTTACAGTTATGAAGGGTAGGCCATTCCATGGGTCTATAACCCTATGGGTGAAAAAAGTATTGTCTGGTACTCAATACAGAGGAAATTAAGTGTTGTATGTAATGAAATGTCCTTTATAACAGGGCAACTCAAACATCTTGAGCTATAGTGTTAAGAGCTGCAAAGCCACATGATAAATACCCTAGCCATAATGTATCTGACAGCCACCAGATGGCAGCTCAGGTCAACTGGGGTCAGCACCAACTAGCAACCTCATTCTTGAGTTGCCCAAGCAGTAAATACCCCCCCCCCCCAACCCAACTCTCCAAATCCCAATGGAATGAAGGGAATAGGGTAGATACAGGGAGCCAACCACAAAGGGTAATTTAATTACATTCAGTGTCTGATTTCTCTAAGGGTCCTTTCAATCTGTGTTCGTCTCTCTTGGATTTTCTCACTCATGCACTGGTAAGCGCAAGGATGGAAGCTTACGGGCACTCTTCTTTATTCGTCTGGGAGGTGGGAGTTGTAAATTTTGTTCAAAGCTTCTACAGGAGTTTTCAGTAGTACTTTCCTTTGGGTGAGAAGTGTATTTGTTTCTTCTCTTGGAAGTACAGTATAGTAAAGAGGCAATTTCCTTGGAGCCATCAATTTTGCTACTCGTTTGTCCAAGACTATGTTATGTTTCCCAGCAGGACTCAATAGTAAACCTGTCCTCTTTCCTGGTCAAAGATGAAGTCCTGCGAGTCAATAGTCGAGAAACCAGTCCGATTTACTTTCTCATCTCTCTTGAGTAGATCCCCTGAGGCCAGAGGACATCTTTGAGACTGGGAGGATTGTTGTAACCCTCTCCCTGGAAACACAAACCGTAACTGACCCTATTTTTCGCTTGTTATAACTTGTAATAAAGTTGTTACATCTTGCTTAACGTGTTTTTGACATATTAGAACCGTGTTACAACTTGTTATATTGGTTGTTATAACTTGTTAGGTGTTAAATCTTGCTCGAACGTTGTAGCGACGTCGTAGTTTCACTGTGTGTTTGGTGGGCTCCCACTTAATTTTTAAGATGAATCCCATTTTTTCCTCAAGTTTGGTTTATTTCCCTGAGTAGGAAATGATGACCTAGGTTTCCAACATTTCAGTTGTACCCAGGCATCCAGTGCCTGGGTACTCAAATGTAATTAAGTGATTAATAGCAAATGATTTTTAAATAAATTATATTGAATTTATTTATATCTACACTTACCCAGAATACTCAGTTCACCTGCTAAAGCTTCAGGCCTGACGTGTGGAATATGGCCACTACAGACAGATGTTAATGTGATGGATTAACAGTTTTAATTTGATGTATTATTTTTCAGGTTTTGAATAAAAAGGTAGCAAGCAGAGGTTAATCAATTTCCTAAAATCTGAAAATTAACATTCATTATTTCTTTTAGCTACACGAGTGGAAGAAGGGTGACCACCTGAAGAGCAAAATGGAAATTGACCCAGCAACACAAGCAGATGCTGGCATCTATGAATGCCATGCCAACAATAAGTATGCAGTGGACACTAAAGCCTTTCGTACCACCTATATTGCACAGTTTAATTAAGTCATAAATAATTTATGATAATTTAAAACCAAATTGAAGAACCAAGTAAACATATGCACTGTTACTCCTGATGTGACAATTCCAGTGTACTTATGTATGGGCAAATGACTTTCATTATGAACAGGATGAACCTAATGTAGACATTATTCAATGGTAGATGACTTCCAAGTGACCAATATCTGCATATTTACGGTGCCTTGAGTAAGTCACCATCAGAGAATACAGTGGTCGGCAATACTGCTCACTCTCCATACTATCATTTTTCTCAAGTCTTATTATGAAATGAGTAGCAGTTCAATTTACATAGCAAAAATTTTTGTGCACTGAAAGTACACACATCAAAGAAAATTTAGTCTATTTTCAAGCCAAAAATAATATAAAATTTAAAGTACAGTATTAAAATGCCCCTTTCTGAGCAGACATGCAAGTGCTACCCCCAGCCATAGACCGAGTCCACCCAGGACACTGTTCACATGCCAGGCCCTCGGAGACCTTTCCTCTGTGACGAGTAACTTTCGAATAGACTTTGTGCAATAGTCTAGGGGGGGGGAAACGATAGAGGGCCAAGACCAAAAATCAGATCAAAACTAAAACCTTCAAGTGATAATCGCAACAAAAGGAGAGCCAGTTAAATTTCTGGAAATTATCTAATGACTGGCCATCCCATGGTCACGCTTAGGGTCAGTGAAGCCAGCTAACCTTACTTAAAGCCCAGGCCACCCAAATATGCTCCCAAAAGCCAAGAGCAACTAATGGTCCACTCAGAAAGGGGCATTTCAATGCCCTAAATGGTTTATTTATTAGCAGAGCCCCTCAGATGCTTACCCTAGCCAACTTCCCCAGTCAAAATAAGGACATAGGCAGCTTGCCAGAGCATGGCAACTGACAAGAGAACAAACATGGTACAAAGCCACAAGGTGATCAGGGAAAGAACCAACTTCCGATGCCTCAAGCTACACCTACATACATGGAAAAATATTAGTTTTCTTTTGCAGACATTAGTAAATGGTTGGAACAACTTAAATTGGGTGGTGATGGTGGAGGCCAAAATTGCCAGTAGTTTCAAAGCCTTATATGACAGTACTGGGAAGGTGGGACACCCCGAGCATAGCTCTCATTCTTTAACCACACTTGGGTAATTACACACACACATACACCAAAGGCAGGCCTAAACATTTACCAGATGAAGAGTAGGAAGCATCTAACAAACATTAGCATAGGGAAATATAGACAGATGAAACATCTTCACAGGACACTGACCAGTCACCAACATATGAGACACCAGCCCCAAGCAACGGAAAGAGGACCAAGGGAACCAGGAAACAAGTGAGTAAAGTCTAAAATTATAAAACAAGCACTATGAACAAAGGGCAAACAGCCCCTACAAGCAGAGGGTCTACTGATAAAGGAGCATAACCTTCAGTTAGGAGCTCTGTGGACCAAACACAGGGCATACCCAAAAGGTGCCTGATACAGGATAAAAAGCAGGGATAATTCCAAGAAAAAAAACACTGAAAGGGAAGAGACAGGGAAATGCCAGAAAGAAAACCTGATATCCCTCACCTCCCCTACTCCAAGCCTTGGACTCGGACAGGATGTAACCTCCCAAGTATTGCCTGAACATCCCAAAGACTGGGAAAAGGGAAGGTCAAAATGGTTAAAAGGCCTAATAGCTAAATACAAAGACCCTGAGGTTAACATGTGGTCCCATCCCTGCAGGAAAATGCCCATAAAACAAGAGGGGGCATAAACTTCCCCATACCTCGAACAGAGATCCCTCGAGATTATACCAATCAGATCAGATACAGTACACGAGGTGTGAGAGCTCAGACAGGCCAATGCAACCAGTGCAAGTGCACACTAAACAAGGCCTCCATCCCTCATGCCCTAATTTGCAAAATGGACACCCGTGGCAGAAATTTATCTTGACTGAAGAACCTTTTCCCAAGGAATCCAGAAAAAATAAGCTGGAAGTTGGAATATAATGCCAAACATCTAAGAAATGAAGGCAAGCAAACAGGAACCAGAGAAACCATGAGAAAATCAGAAGATGCTGTATTTACTAAAGCCGCCCAGAGACAGAACAAGAAACCAAGAGAACCAAACTGGTACCAGAAGAATTCCCAGTTAAAACCAACCCTTTGTTAAATATCAACTGTACAGTACTATTAAGTCATAGAAAATTTTCTTTATTTTTTTATAATTCTTAAAATATATGAAATGAATACAAATGTACAGTACAATATTGGCAAATTTACTGGAAAAAATCATTCCAAACTATATTCGTGAATAGTCAAAATATAAAAGCTAATAAAGATGTAGATGTAAAGCTCCAATCTGAGCTGGTATTTGGTAACTCCCATTAGCAATAGTTTGCTCACCCTGGGATGTTGCAAACTCTAGTCTAGGCCAGTGTGAATGTCTCACCTTCGACTTAATGGTAATCTTTTCTAAAGGCCACTGCCAGACCATCTTAAGAGAAGAGAAACACTGGTGAATTTGTAATCCAGCCTTAAATGGTTATCATGGAATGAGTTGAGCTATCTTTAAGCCAACTATTGTACACACACACATGCTATACTGGGCCTGGATGTTCAACTGCTTCTTGCATTCTACAAAATTAATAGTAAATGTAAACATTACTAGATTCAACAGTTCATTTTCAAATGTTCAACCAAATAGTTGCTGTAAGTACAATAATTTTATGAGTATGAGTTCACAATCAGTCTTGCCACCTGGAAACTGGAACAACCAGATTGGGAAGCAATTGGTGGTAGTTAAGAGGAGCAGAGCAATATTTGGCAGTTTCTTTTTACTTAGATCATTACGTAAGAGGTTTCAAAGTGAAGGGAAATGTACAGACAGAAGGTCATTCAAGCTGAATTGAGAAGTCTAGTGTTTGAGTCTCATTTGATATGGCCAGACAGGGGTGTATGGAAAAGATCCGAGTGTTTCTGGAGTCGAGAAAGTTATAATGTTGGAGTGACTATAATTACTCCATGTTGGAGTCTGCAGTGACCCAGAGGGAGTGGAATATTTTCTATTTTGACAACTCATTGCCCAAGACTCAAAAATATGGGTCCATTAAATTCTCCAAAACCAGTGAGAAATCAAACCCGATTCAGAGTTTCAGTAGAATTATGCTTTGAAGTTGATAACATACCGACATTTTAAGAATAAAGATAAAGAAATACTACATAGTACTGTGCTACTGACATCAGTATGTACACAAAGATCATTGTTAGCTCCATTAAACAAAATTCTTTAACCCCTGCACTGCACACCTGTTTTTTTGCAAAACTTCATACTGTAAATGTTCAGGATATATTTTTGTTGTTTTTATAAATGTTCAGGTAAAGTTAATGTCAATACTGTATGTTAAAAAAAAAAAAACCACACAACTCTCAGAATGACTTGTTGGCTGGCGCAGTTAAAGTGTTAAAACACAAAACAGTTCATGTTTTGGGGAGGATTTGGCCGGGGAGGATTTACTGGGCGCAATTCCTTAACTGTAGCCTCTGTTTAACGCAACAGTAAAATGTGTACTTGGATGAAAAAACGATTCTTCGCGGCAGGGGATCGTATTCCAGGGACCTGCCCGAAACGCTACGCGTACTAGTGGCTGTACAAGAATGTAACAACTCTTGTATATATCTCAAAAAAAATGTAATTTAGTCATCCTAATACTATGTTGCAGCCATTAGGAAAGAAGGATATACAGTACAGCTAATTAGGAACAGAAAAAAAATGTTAGACAAAAATTATTTTAGCAAAAGCCTGGCAAAACGAATCTTTAATAGTTGCATGCATGACCAATGATTCTTTATTTTATAAACTACTGTAGGCCATTGATTTACAGCTCATGTCTGGTATTAGTATGTTATGTTCAAAACAATTATATGAAGATGAAAATTGTATGAAAATTATATGAAATTATATGTAAATAATTGTGAAAAGAAATAAATATTATGCTAATGAACTGTACTATCAGATAAAGTGCAGTTCTAGTTTGCACCACTCAACTGTAACAATTGGTGAATTTAAAAAAATCATTCATCATTTCCCCCACAAACAATATGGTATGTACAAGCATAAGAATACATAATTACATATGAATCAAGGACACAGTAGAAGTGTACATTGGCCCATACGAAGCAGCAACTATTTATATCCACCCACCTTATTTATATCCTCAACACTGCAAACCAAGATTAGCAATGTTGACAGGGCTGATTTCATCCAAACTTTTAAAACACACAACAATTTGGAGGATATTGATCCAGACCACTTCTTTAAAAGGTCAGATGTAGCTCAAACAAGGAACAACAGCTTCAATATCAACAACCCACAACGTAGAACAGAAAACAGGAGATGCTTTTTCACCCTAGGGATACAAAACTAAAGAATCGCCCGCCTGCCAAAGTTGTAAATGCCAACAAATATTGCTACAGTTCAAAATTCAACTGGGTCAAGTCATCAGGACAAATGGGGGAGGACTGTTGATAAGCTGCCTGCTTCCTGTCCTCGTCGAAGCCACTACAACATTGCTAATCTTGGTTTGCAGTGTTGAGGATGGTGGCCCTCAGGTAAATGTGTGTCTAGCATACACTTAAAACAATCAAGTGATCCCACGGCTATTATGTTACACAGTAATATATTCCACAAATCAACAACCCTGTTTCCAAACCAGTTTTCCAAAAAAAATCGTTCGTAAATCTAAAGTACAGGTAATCCAATTTATATCCATCGCTTTGTGTTGATTTATTTAACACCTTGTTAATATCCCCCCCACCCACCCATATTATGCCCATTCATCCACTTGTACACTTCAGTCATGTCACCCTTAACTGACATGACTGTAAAGTAAGACGTTTAAGACACGTAAATTAACATGCCTTTCTAGAGAATGTAGATTAATCTTTCTTAGTCTCTCTTCATATGAAAGGTTTCTAATTCCTGGGATTAACTTTGTCATTCTTAGCTGAAAGCATTCAAGTAAATTTTGAAGTCCATTCTAAAATATGGTGACCAAAATTTAACAGCCACTTTGGTCCTAACAAGAGCAAGTTATAGCTGAAGAATAACACCAGGTGTTCACACATACCTTTTCAAGTTGATTTACTATAAATTCATAACTGAACTTTAACCCTATAAGCAGACAATAATTCCTGTTGCTACGGACAGGAAGCCAGAACTAAGGCTTGTATTGAGGTTCCTTACAGGTTGGACTGATGACCTTTCCTAGGATGAAACCCAAAACAGTTGCCTAACTTCCTAGTACCTATTTACTGCTAAGTGAACAGATGTATCAGGTGAAAGGAACTGTGCCCAACCACTTCTGTCCCACACCCAGGGATCGAACTCAGGAGTCTCGATAGCAAATTAATAATATAGAACACTGTACTCCAGGACCCATCAACAGGAGGGAATGCTCCCACAGGGCGGGAAACAAGCTACAATGTAGGACTGAGAACAGGAGACCATTCTTCACCCACGGAGTTATAAACCAATGGAACTGCCTACCCACCAAAGCCGTAAATGCTAAAACTGTTAATATTTAAAGTACAAATGGAAAAGATCATCAAGGCAAATGGGGGGGGGGGGGGGGACCTTCGACAAGCCGTCGGCTTCCTGTCTTCACCGAGGCCACTAGTGTTAGTAGTTTTCAGGTAAACTCTGGTAAGCTCATGACTACCATATAATAATAATAAATAATAATAAATAATAATAATTCGTTGTTTTGGGGGACAGGAAGCAGTGTGTATTCATATATGTTAGGCTTATATCGAGGTCGCCACCCCCCCCCCCCTTCCCTAAGGTCGAATTACTGAGCCCGCCCAGGATGCAACACCACAACAAGCTGACTAACTCCTGGGGTACAGTACCTACTTACTGCTAAGTGGACAGTGGCATTAGGTAAAAGAAAATGTGCCCAACCATTTCTGTCCCGCCAAGGATTTGAACCCAGAATTCTGAATTGTGCATCAAGAACGAACCCGACTGTAATACCGGGCCTCAATAATACATTTCAAACTGATCAATACAAAATTGGTTAAAACTCAATGAATAAAATGTAAATATTTTTTTATTAACACTCATAACTGGGAAAAATAAAGCAGCTACAAGTCATATTTAGCTGTACTTGTAGTGTTAAAATAATAAATGCAACTTAGCATGATGTGTGATGTCTATAAAAAACTTTTTATCGATAGAGGTAATTTTAAGGCACATTTCAGTTCCAAATTTGATAAATCATTATGTCTATACCCCAAACTAATAGGTTTACAACTGGAAGCATCCCAGGTTTATGTTCGATAGTCTTGTATACTATTGTGCGATGTACATTTAAAACCTCCTGTAAAATAATTTTGTTGCACAAAAACACAATATTTAAAGGAACACTTACCTTTCTGGCTACGTATATATTATTCCAGTGCAATACCTTATTTGGAACATGTGTATATTTCTACATTCATTGCACAAGATGTTAAGAACTCATTTCATAACTAACCACTAAATAAACACAGGTATTGATTAGGTCTTACAAAATTTATTAGTAACTTTACAAGAATAAAATAAGTTTATAAACAATTATATTGTGTACACTGCATGTAGGTTATCCAATGCCGGAGACAGGAAGCCTATTAAGGCTAATCAAGATGCTCCTAGACCAGTTACTGACTGTCCCGAGATGCAACCCACAACAGTTGCCAAACTCCTGGGTACCTATTTACCGATAAGTAAACATAGGTATCAGAGTAAAGGAAATGCGCCTTAATGTCTTTCTTGCCGAGGAAAATCAAACTCATGACTTTCAGCTGCGCATTCACTATGCTAAAGGATTCCGATATACAATATGGCTCACAACACTGGTTCCCATAGTTGGGGGACAGGAAACCTATAAAGCGATCACTGTCTGCTTAGGTCAACTACTGATCACCTTTCCCAGGATGCAACAATAGTTGCCGAACTTCTGGGCACTGCTAGCTGAACAGTGGTATCAAGTGAAAGGAAATGTGCCCAACTGTTTGTTCCATCCAGGGATTGAATCTGGGATCCTTGGTCATGTATGTGATGTAAACCACTGTGCTAGAGGACCCATACACTATCCCATATCATTAACATTTGCAAGACAATACAAATATTCACTTACCTTCTATTGTTGTTAACAATGTCCATGTAGTCAATTGATCGAGCATAGAACCCATCTTCGTTAATAGCACCCCAGAAAGTGGACCAGGCTTGGCCCTCACGAACGAGTGATGCGCCAAGCATGGGCCTGAGAAAAAATACAATGCAGTCATGAGAAACAACAAACAATTTCTGATAGAGAAAAGGCAGTGAATGGCTTCATAATAAATAAATGGCCATAAGATGGGTTTAAATTATCTATCTCATATTGTATATTTGTGAAGACTCAAATCTACCTGAAAGAACTTGTACTGTATTTAATGAAGATGCGATCATTATACTTGGCCCTTTAGGGCAGGGTAAATGCCAAGTAGCAAGAATCCCTGCAGAAGTGGAGTCCCAAAGCCCCTATGGAAGGTAACCCTAGAACACAAGGGTAGTACTTACAGGGTGCCTAGGGAAGGTAGCCCTAAGCGCATGCAGCCCCAGTACTCTAATTTCACCTGGCCACCACACCACAAACAACAGGATACACCATTTAGGCACAAATACTGCCACAAAACTGAGGCTGGAGTCGACGATTGCCCCAGAGCGCATCAGCCTACAAACTGGAGATGCGAGTAGCCGGTGCAGGGGGTCCGGGGCTCCCTCCTTCCCCCTTCCAGGGAGGGGAGGGCTGCACGCACAAGCAGCACGGCAGCGGTGTATGATGTTTGCTTGGGTTGGGGGAGTTCTGCCTCTCTGTTCGGTCTTCAGTTGCAATTTTCTTACTAAGTGGGATCTGTTTTGTTATGCCTACCTTTTGGGTTGCCTAACCCTGGTTGATGGCAAACCTGGAATGCTTCCAAACACATGGGGTTTCCATAGGCCACCTGTGCCTCTCTGAGAGGGCCAGGTTCTTGCTCGTGGTCCTTGGTAGGCTGAACCCCAATTGACTGATGCCCCAGACTAATATTACGTATATCAGTCCGATAGTTCCAGGGAGCCGGAAGAGCTCCCCACAGAAATAAGCATGGTAAATGGGGAGCAGGAGCTCCCCCTTACCATGTTGTAGTTCGTATTCTTGTTTGATACTGTAAGTCTTGAAATGTGTACTTCTTGAAAATTTATGTAACTTAATCTCCGGTTATCTGGATTAACATATCAAAGTTTTCTTTGGGATTCTAATCATCATATTGATTGGTCTTCTAAAATAATCTTTCCTGCCTCTTACTCTTCACAGACGCCAGCTTGTCGAACCTGCTCTGATACACAATATGCCCAACATTAACCTTAGTCCTGGCTTTGTTGCTGTTGACTCTTCCCTTTCAGAGTACACACTCAAATTTTCTTAACCTTTCCAACAAACATGACCTGACATAATCCTACCCCCCTTTTTCTCTTTCTTTTTCTTCTTCTGTTTTTCTTACGTTCCCATTCTTACACCCATCCCATCCGTACCTTCCTTCTTGTTCTTACTTTTCGCCTTGCTCTTGCCTTCCTTTACAAATTACCTCTTCTTACCTGCTCCTTGCCTTTATTAATGCCCGTGCCTCCCTCACGCCCATCACAATCGACTTAATAATGGTCCAGGACGGACTGAAACGTCATCGTCTCATCCACTGGTGTGTGGTTTGGTCACCATGTCTTCAGCCACATTATTGTGACTCATCGTCTGCATCCGGTTATCTGGATTTCTGTCCAGGTATGGCGAAGTTTTGCCGGGAAATTATCCGTACTTGATTTAAACTCTATGCCTGTCTGTGGTATCCAGCTAAACCCTGGTTATCCAGATATTGTCAAGTTTTGCCATAAACTTATCCAAATGTGATTTTGACCAGATAACCCAAATATCCAGTCAGGCTAAATCTGGATAAGCAAGCTCATACAGTACAATTTTTGTCAGTGCATAAAGTGATTCACAAGAGATTAAAACTTTATGCCTACAAATTCCAAACCCAACATGACATTGTCGTTTTCCGTATATATATCACACCTCTGGAAGTCTTTTTATGGAGCTAAATAAAGGTAAGATTAGAACGAAGTGCAACAGCGCACTAATCAATTAAAATAATAACCCAATATTTTAATAGAAAGTTTTTGAAAACACAAGGAAACAAAGACTGTATACTTCCATCACAACCCGGGATCCTCTTTAGCAGTGAGCAAGAATGACGGCTGTAGGTGCTTTTATGGTGTCAAGTCAGGTGTCGTGGGAAGACGTGTAAGCAATACATAATAACCTCCATGTTACATAATCGCTCACCAAAATCTGGTCATAGTGGCTTTAGGCATTGTATGTACTTGCTCTATCTATAAATCCATCAATGTTTGTATCACACCTTGTATGTATGTACTTTACCTGAATAAACATTTGAATTTCAATTTGGTAAACAATGCCTAGAGGAGATATTAAAATTTGGATTATTGTTTCTAAAAAGTAGATTCTCTTATTTTTTTTGGAAGCCACAGTGTTGGGGATAAATTATACAAGAATTATCCCATGTAATTTTATGATCGGTCTCGCTTATATGTTTACATAATGCTGAGCTTTCTTGGCCATATCTAACAGACCTCTTGTGTTCAGTGATGCGGGTTTTTAGATCCCTACTTGTTTGGCCATACAATCGCTTGTTTGGATTGTAACTGTTACAATCATTACAAATTACAAGAATTATGGAAAAGAAAGCTCATCATTATATAAACATATAAGCATGACCAATCACAAAATTGTGGAGTAATTCTAGTATGATTTATCCCAAACACTGACTTCGAAACAAAAATAATAGAATCTACTTTCATGAATAATAAAAAAAAATTTAATATCTCCTCAGGGCAGTGGTTACCAGATTTGGTGAGTGATTACGAAACAAGGAGGTTATTACGTATTGCTTACACTTCTTCCCCACGACACCTGACTTCCCGCCATAAAATCGTCTACAGTCATCATTCTCGCTCACCACTGAAAAGGATCCCGGGTTGGGATCGAAACATACAGTGTACGTTTTCCTGTGTTTTTAAAATAGTGGGTTATTATTTTCGAAGGTAAAAGTGTCTTTGCAATGAAGGTTGATAACATGATGCAATTGAAAACACTGGATTGAAGAAACATTAGCTTCCAAACATCCATGACAAGCTTCATGATGTTTGGAATGAAAACATTAATCACCTTGATGATCTGCATCCTACTAATTAGGCTCAGCCTGCCAGTGGACAGACACCATTAGCGAGAATGTAGGGTCCAGGAGAGAAATGTAACAACCTGTAGACTCTGAAAGGTATGCACAAAGCAACACACTATATGGATACCTTCATCAAGTACAATAATGCATCAATGCTTACTAAAACCTGCAGAACAGATTCATTAAAAATGTAAATTTTGTATAGCAAAAAATGTACAAGCAGAAAACCACCTTTAATACTAGTCTCATCAGCCTCAGGTCATGAATAAAGTTTGACTAATAGGACTGCTTTTGCAACTAAATGAACAAGAAGTCTTTAAATGACAAAAATACTTCTTATTCATTACTAAGAACTCAAGAAAGACTCGTGCTTTACTTATGTAAAGTATATTATAAAGACAAGAAAATACGTAATTTTTACTAACCGATTATGTTCTAGAAGTAGAGTCAGGGTCTCAGGATTGTCAAGGTGAACATCTCCATCTACACTGAAGAGCGCATCGCAGCTATTCTTTAAACATAAATCTCTGCAAGACAAAAAAAATAATAATAATAATTACCAGATTACTGTTGAATTATGCATGTTTTGGGGGACTTGAGAAGACCCATGCCGCTAGCTAACTTGGCTCTCAAGGTGTACGAAGTGAAAGAACACCCGAGATAGCCGGAAGAAATGGGGGCTAGGACACACCCACTCCAAATGTTAGTGGTGTAGGCTCTGTAAAGGCCATACAGTATGAAGCAATAGTATCAACTGGTGATCAAGTTAGAATCAGAAGATAGACCTCAAAAAGACAGAGGTGGAAGGCCTGTCAAGCTTCATTGAACTGAAACTTCCAGGAAAGATGCAAATGGAAAAGTAATCCACAAGGGCCGTGATGAGGGTTCGAACCTATGCACGGGATGTTCCCGTGTGCATGGGGGAATTGTGTGAAAACCCGATTGGGCTTTGGAGAAGCTTCGGCATCCTAATGAGGGCAATAGCACTCCAGGTTGCAATTCTTTTACTATGTCATGGCACAGTTGACTAAGGCGCAGCTGGGAACATCCCGTGCGTAGGTTCAAACCCTCATCAGGGCCCATGGGGACTTGGCAACCTGATAAAATGCTTTCGGATATACGTGGCCTTGAGGGTAAACCTAGCAGGCTAAATTTACACTGCCTAAAAGGTGCTCAAGTTTCAGATGAAAAAGCACCAACAGGAGACGGCAGTACAGCTGCAGGAGAGAGGAGTTGCAGAGGAGCACTGCGCTCCGTTTGGCACCATTATGTTTCCAGTGACCCCTCTTGCAGGTGGACAGGTCCTGGCTCATCCTGGTGTGCTTGCAATCTCAAGTGTGATCAATGGTTCTCATGGGATGCTTTCTCTGCTTGTGGCTATTAAGTGTTTTGACTTTTTTAACCATTGTACTGTACACACCATTACATCATGGGAAAAAAAGTGTGCACACACACCAGCATATCACATTTCCTAGTATATCCTAAGAATCAAAACTCCCACTGGCACATGGGGCTCACATCCTGTTCCTCAGGACTCCAGTAAACAGACGCTATCTTGAACAAATTTGTCTGCATCCCTCCTGGCTGTGAGCACCATATTTAAGCATAGTGATGTTTCACACATGGTTTAACCATTGTAACAAATTTCTCAAATTACATGTTATTGAATAATATGACTGCAAAAACCAGATAAAAAAAACTGGTCAGACATATTGAAATAATTATCTAACAACACCTTTGCGGCAACCCCTGCCACACGTTAGGGCTGGAGAAGACCCCAGCCAGTGACTACACTCTCAATGCCTGAATATTGCCACACTTCCTCGCCCCATCATGACCAAAGTATGTCATGTACGATATTCTTTTCTAGTTTCACATGATCAGGGAGCCCATTTTAACAATACTGGTATTAGAAAGACAAAAAAGATTGGAGGGGGAAGAATAATTAAGAATAATTTTTTTTATGCACACAGAGGATTTATCACATTAAACTAATGTACAGTGCAGTGGTTAAAAGTATGATTCTTTCAGTTCGTGTTTCCAAGTAGAGATTTTGGTTTACCTTCCTTCTCTTTTTAGGTTATCTTGGGGTTTGTAATTTCTTCGAGTCTCTCATTTTACATTTTGCGCGGAGTTGAATCCTCCTCTGGTACCACAGTCAGTCTTTGCCCTTGGAGCTAATACTCCTCCTCCTGCTTCCTCACACATTCACTATACTTCACTGGTGGAGTACTATCTGCTTACCTTCTTCCAAAACATTTCAGTCACCTTGTGTGGTTGAATGCTCAATAACCCACCGCACTATATATGTAAAACTTATCTCTAACCTTATTTATGTAAACCAGACAAGAATGTATGCTGGTTAGCATTGTAAAAGCACTGCAATCACTCGAGATTGGGTGCTCAGTAACTCACTGCACTATATGATGTCTAATAGATCTCTAACCCTGTCCATGGAGGACAGAAGACAATGTATATATGCTGTTACCATTGTAAATGAATGGCCACATATGTGGGAGGAAATAAACTACAGTATACTAAAATGCCTATTTTTCCTTTTCCTCCCACCTTCAAATTCACTATACAGTACAGTATATCATTATTTATACACAATGGCAAATCAATCATCCATGAATATATCACACATACAAAATGCTGCACACATTTTGATCTTACAAATTCATGAAGCAGTTATGCAATTATCACTTTGAAACGAATTACTGTACAATGTTTTAACGATGATGCTAAGTGACAGCACTTACATTGCTAAGTTACGAGCATGCCAGTCCTTCATGTTCTCATCAGTAGAAATCAGTTTTGTAGAGTGATATCCAGCAGAGTCTTGGTCGTTCACCCAAGTCTTTATAAGACTCTCATGTAACTTTGCCTATTTAAAA
Organism: Procambarus clarkii; assembly: GCF_040958095.1. Classification (NCBI taxonomy): domain Eukaryota; kingdom Metazoa; phylum Arthropoda; class Malacostraca; order Decapoda; family Cambaridae; genus Procambarus; species Procambarus clarkii. The sequence goes on from NC_091171.1 coordinate 41,232,531, forward strand.
AAGAAAATGGAAATGTTATTATTGGTTCTACACAGCCCATCGTCCTAAGGTTTCCCAACGTCAAGAAAATGGTCAATTTAAAGTGTCCTCTCCTAATCTACTAGACTAAGCCAGAGGACCCAAAACAGAAAACGGGACAGTACGTCACTTTCCTGATCCATTTTTTAGTGCGACAATTTTTGGCCTTATGCAACGCATATGAGCAAAAAGCGACGTTCTTTGTAAGAGGACAGGTTGCAATTACAATAGTGAGCCCAACATTTGCAAATTCATAAAAATGTCTTAAACTACAGAATACTGCCAAGTATGAAGAAAAGCTTTTTAAAAGCCTTTGGGCTGAAGAGTATTGCTAAATCTCTGTGTAACCCTTTGCTTAGACCTTATGAGCTCCTGGCCTATTGAACTTTTATAGATGCCTGGATGATTCCCAGAACAAAGTCATGATACATTTAATTAAATAAGTGTAGTTAAAGGATGAAAGCTACGCTTGTGATGTCTCGTTTTCCCAGTACTCTGTCATATAATGCTTTGAAACTACTTAACTTCTTTCACCTGTCTACCACAGTGTGGTAGATGGCCGGAACAAATGTTAAGTAAAAATATTTGGAGTCGTGCAGCACCCATAAATAAATTACTTGCTATCTATGCTTGGGGATCTACAACCCTAAATTACCTTTGATCCTAATTACTCAATATAAATCAGCAATTAGAACAAAGACAAACCAGCCCCCAGACAGCATTTGGCCCCCTTACTGGAATATTTCAAGATGTTAAATATCACGTCACCGCACACTCTCATGTGTGCTCTACATCTGTAAAACTGCACTGCAATACTAACCCTGACCTTCAGTGCTTCCCAGAGAGCTGTAACAGAACCCATGGGCACCTCACAAGAAACCACTAACCATTTGATATTCCAAGAGTGCGACTTAGCCAAAGCAGAAATGCTCTGCAATTCAAGGTCCTAAACTATAAAATGACCTCCTTTATGAGATTAAAAACTCTACTTCTCGCAACCAGTTTAAAAACCAACTAAGAACTACCTAATTAAGTTAATTTAACAAATTTTTTTCAACTTTTCTCATTCTACATATCAGCCTGTGTTTTGTTGTTCTTGTAAACATTAATTACTGTACATGTACTGTTACTAAATAATCTACTGACATTTCTAAATATTACAATTTTCTAAATCATTATATCTAATTATATATTATACCTAAAATTATAAAATTCATTACTATGTTTGTATTGTTGAAGAAATTGCAGTTTCTAAATACAGCACCATATAAAAAATTGCGTATCATTGTCTAAATCTTTTCAACTATTCAAAATATTATCGTATCTCAATTTTAAGTATTACTCTCTTACTTGTATACTATTCTAATTATTTTTGTGCAAGTGCCCAAAATGCTCTGCGCATTAGTGCTTTTTATAGTGAACTTCTCTTACCGTTTAATCCTCCGGTGTTCATGTATCGAGGGACTCGGTAGTACACTTGAATCTGGCACTTCACCATTCATCATCATTATGTAGGGGTGGTCATGTCAAACACTAATTCCAAATACTGAAAGTCCACTCAACCTCAACCATTACTGCTCATTTTATCCCAAAACTGGCTTCATGTTGTGTGTTTTGGGGGGAATTCAAAAACACAGAAAAAAAAAATTGTATCCCCAATATTACTAAACAACAATAAAGAACCTCACCTGATTATAAACAAGTATATCAAGTTTATTCTTTGGGTAATTAAGGTTGACAATCTTAGCCAACATATCTTCCAGAAATGGAGCTGGTTTCACTATAAACACTGCAATCAGCACACGAGGATACTCATCCTTCTGCGAAAGACAAAAAAAAGGACAAAATTAGTATAAAATATTTATCATACAAATTAAATTGCCCAATGCATGAGTTTTATTTATATGAATCAATATCTATTCCTTAACCCTTTGGCCATGACACTTATATTTTAGCCCCTCCTCTTACCCTCCTCCAGCAAACCCAAAGTGTAAAAAAAAAAAAAATCTCGCTTCCTGTTTCAGGACAGGAAGCAAGCCCTCAACCTGTTCCCAATACTAAGGCAACTGGATATCCCAATACAGTACTACTGTTCCCAATACTAAGGCAATTGGATATTCCTGTAGCCTGTTGCAGTGTGACTCCTGCATCCTGGCGCTGTCCCATGTGTATGCAAAGGCAGGCGCACACAGTAGCCTGACACGGCAGTGAGGAGAGGCAGAAAGGAACTTTGAGAAAGGTATAGTGGACAAATGTAAAACAGATCCAGGCCTTTTCTATAAATTAATTAAAAGCAAGCTGTATGTAATGGATAAAATCCAGAGATTGAGAATGGGGAACAGGACTACTGAGAATGAAAAAGAAATGTGTGAAACGCTAAATGAACAGTTCCAAAGTGTGTTTGTACAAAATGAGGATTTCAGAGAGTCGGACTCGGTACCAATTCCAGAGCACGCCATAGAGGTATCTCATGACAAAGTGGAAAAATTACTCAAGGGGCTAGAATGAAAGAGAGCAGCTGGACTTGATGGAGTTTCACCTTGGGTGCTGCGAGAATGTGTAATCGAGATGAGCATTCCCCTCCAATTAATATTCCAGACATACTTGTGCACAGGAATCTTAGCAGACATAGGGAAAAAGGCATAATACCAATCTATAAAAATGGTAGTCGAGAAGAATCCTCCAAATTATAGACCCATATCATTAACAAGTGTGGTAGTCAAAACACTAGAAACAATACCTAAAACCTTAATGGGCTGAACACCTAGACAGTAATGACATAATAACAGACACAGTATGGTTTTTGAACAGGAAGATCCTTTGTAACAAATCTACTTAGCTTATGATAAAGCCACAGAGATACTACAGGAAAGAGGTGGTTGGGTTGACTGTGAACTTGGGACCCAAAAAAGTATTTTGACAGAGTCCCATAATTACGAGGAGAGGCTAGAGGCATCAAACATACCAAAACTAGAAGATAGAAGAAAAAGAGGTGATATGATCACCACTTACAAAATACTAACAAGAATTGACCAAATTGACAAACGGGAATTCCTGAAACCAGAAACTTTACGAACAAGAGAACACAGATTCAAACTAAGGAAACAAAGGTGTCAAAAAAATATGATAAAGTTTTCTTTTGCAAACAGAGCGGTAGACGGTTGGAACAAGGTAAGTGAGAAGGTGGTGGAGGCCAAAACCGTCGGTACTTTCAAAGCGTTATACGACAAAGAGTACTGGGAAGACGGGACACCACTCTCATCCTGTAACTACACTTCGGTAATTACACAGTAGCCTAAGGCAATCACATGATGTGTTTCTCCCACCACAAAAGGTACATGAGGATAAGCTTAGCCCTCTGATTGCATATAAATACTAGTGCATATGAGTTAGAAAAGATCAGAAGAGCAACAGAGAGACCAGTAAGTTGACTGGAAAACAGTGACAGACTTCGTTATATATAGGCTAGTGTCGCCCCTTTGACCCTGGTGGGTACACACATTATCCAGATACCATTTTGTCTGATACTGGGTGAATACGGCCAAGTGTACAGCATCAATCTATCTAGAAAGCTAAGAGTACAGCATCAATCTGTCAGTGATATGTCAAGGGGGTAGATAGGGGAAGACAGTTTCACTTGTGTAATAAATTCAGATCTCTCTCAGTGACTGAAGCTCCTGTAAGAGTTCAGTACTCCCAGTCAAAAGTAGCAAACTTGAAAATAGTTGCAAGAATGGGTCAAGATTGCAATTAAGAATTGGGATGGCTTTCTTTACTTCCCCCCCCCCCCCATAGAAATGAACAGGCAAGTACAAGGCTAAAGATAATTTATGATATGTATAAATTACAGTAAGTACAGGAGAATAAATTAGCCAAGTACAGGAGTATAAGTACAGGAGTACAAGTACAGGAGTACAAGTAAGGTACTCTTACTTGTATTATACTACTTATACAGAAGTAGGGTAAGTACAGTAGTACAAGTAAGGTAAGTACAGGAGTATAAGTATATTACATGTTATCTACCTAATTACCCCCCCCCCCGTACCCCCATGTTACACATTTACATGATGCCAGCTGAGGAAAACACATCTCAACATAGTTTCTTTAACAATCAGAGCCAACAGACTGTATCATCTTTGTCAATAAATATTTCCCATTCACAAATTGATTTCTAAAATTGTTTAGAAGATGGTGAATTACAACAATCGTTATTATCTAATTTTATACTTTTTTTGACAACACAAAAATATGCTTACCGACAAATTTTTCAAACGACGAATGTTTTCACGACACGAAAGGCATCCATCGTCGTGAGTCCATGACTTGGCAAGATAGTTTCCCAAAGAGTTTAGCTGGATCTTTGACGGTCCATTTCCATGAATGGCCACTGGAGTAGACTGGTACACAGTATTAATAATCTTGACATCATCGTCTTCAAACTTCAAGGACACATCACCTGACAAAGACAATGATGCTTGAATACTTACAGTATGCAGTGTAATACAGTATTCAGACTACAAAAACACTGATTGCATAAATAATTAATTCATCCTAAACTGGACCCTTTCTTTTGTGTTACAGTACTTCCATATTAATTGCAAACGCCAAGTGAGACCGAAATGAAATGGAAATACTGTACCATATAACAAAAATAGTTAAGCAAAGAAAAAATACCATAGATAAGCTCTGCAACTGAGGTACAATACATAAACTTTGGAGATAATTTGGGTAGGGGAGAGTTGCGTACACGCGCGCACACACACTGTACTGTATGAGGTCAAACTCAAAAATGTTCAGTTTGACTTAATATACTTATATATTTTATATCCTATTTGAGGAATGGTTTATGACTGTGTGGCACCTTTACCCAAGTTAATGAATTTGTATTTCTCAATGTTAAGATGCATTTGCCATTTTCTCACTCATTACTAGAGTTTTTGTAGTTCATCTGAACCTTTTGTATCCATCACATGACCCCATCTGTGGCACATAAACAAACTTGCTGATATTACTGGTCACTGGTCAGGTTGTTGATGTCAATTATGAAAAGCAGTGGACCAGAAGAATCCTGCAGCACACCACTAGTGACATTAATCCACTCCGACTTCATTCCATTTACACTTCCCCTCTATTTTCACTCTTGATGTTCACTGTCAAAGTCCTCTAATTAGAGGACTTAACAATTAACTCCTCTACCAAAAACAAAAAAGTCAATATAGCTGTTATTGTTATATCTGTGTTTCATATTCCTTGTCTGGTAACCCTTGTTGACCACTACACATCAAGCAGCTTTTCTTCCAGTGTCTTAGAATGCAAGAGGTTGAAGAAAAAAAAAAAAGAGTTCAGGGTTAGTGTGTCGATGGAGTCTTTGACAAACATCTGTTGTAGCTAATTAGCATTAACTAGTTAAAATGAAATTATAAAATTGTAAATATTTATTACCAGACTCATTGTTTAGTGTTCATCAACCTGTTCAGTTGACGAGTTAATACAAGCTGCATATTCTTTTATACTCACTGAGCTGTCCATTAAGGTTTTGAAATATATTAGCCTGGGTGTCGAGTTTGATCTTGTATTTTTCTCTCGCATTTTCGTCTAAGAATATTTTTGTGTAGTAGAGTTGGTCGTCATCCCCACTGTTTATGTCATACAATGACACGATATTGTACACTTCTGGAGCATACCCAATAAATCCTGCAAAAAAAAAAAAAATTAAGATAATGATTACAATTGCATTAAAATTAAATGATTAGCCAAAGAATATCAATTATGGTAATTGCTGCTTCACTGCCAAAAGCTAAATACCTTTACTCCAGCTGAATATTTGTAATTATAAACAGTATACTACACAATAACCTTCAAATTATTACTCATTAAGACTTTAAAATATTTGTGCAACACGTACCACCAGAATTAAGATACTTATAGCCAAAAGAAACGCGTGGATACTCGGCAGCAAGATTTTTGTCTGGCCAACAGAAGTCTTCTGCACCAAACACAACCCGTGCATTAAGGTTGTCAAACTTTTCCAGAATAACATTCTTGCCAGCTGTGAAGATGACATCATAGCTGCAATGTAAAATTAAATAATTAAAAACATATTATAGAAATGAGAAAATGAGTAAACAGCATGTAAAGAACTGCAGAGTGAGCTCTCATAAACAGACACTGTGTATCCAGTTTTCTCAACTATCAAGGCTTTAAAATTTTCAACCAGATATGATTTCATCACACCTGACTACCTGAGATTCCGTACCAGCATCTCTCGGGAAATAAACAGATTGACAGTGATGCAATAATGTGGGTTGCAGCAAGTCGTGTGTGTGGGTGTGTGTTGTACGCCCTGTACTACAGGGCATACTAGTATAAATATAAATGTTTTGATTATAACTGATCAAGAGTTATTGTAGAGCTGGCATATCTCACGATATAGAGTTGTAATGAGTACACTACATGTGAGTACAGAGAGGAATAGGTGATGGAGGTGGTGTAACACAAGTGATGGAAGTTGATTATGAAGAATGGAAATAAAAATACGTAATACTAGTAATTTGGGAATAATATAACAAGAATTAGGGATAATTTACTAATGTACAGTACATTATATGAAATAACGACATGACAAAATCTAAGAATACAAACGATATGATTGACCTAAGATACCAAGTTTAAGTCCGAGACAATGTACCTTCAGCCAAATGCAAGCATATTTACCCGGCTTTACTTTACCTTACCTGAGCATTTATGTGCTCACATCTATAAGGGTGTGGCCTTCATATAGTACACCGTTTTTAAATAAAGTGTAACCTTTATACACCCTTTAATGATCTAGAGGTGTCAAGAAGATTAGTGGGGTACAAGTGCACTAAAAACTAAATGATTCTTTCTCCTATTTTTATATCTTAAAACATTTATTTCTGATGTCGGGAAATTTTTTTAACAATTTTAATTTGTTGGTAGTCGTGAGGTGAAGAAATGTTAAAAATGTTAAATTCTGAAATTAAATTTTTAAGTAAACTACAGTATTTGTAATTGATTTCGTCTTATCACAAATATCTTCCTGGTCCATAAAAGTTCATGAAATTTTGAATGGTATCAACAGTTCTGAGCAAAGGAACTGGCAAATGGATGGCGATGCATCCAACAGGAAGATAGCTCAGGGTTTCAGGATATTTTCCCAGCATTACAAATGATTGCCAGAGACCTCTAGCATTAAATGACATCCACAAAGAATATTCATGAACTCTGAATATTACGCGGTACATTAAATCGTCCACAGGAGACAGGAGCATAGTCAGTCTATCATCCGAGGGCAACAGGAGCTATTTATAGCAGGTAATATATAACAGGTTAGAACCCAATTCCTCGGGTCATACAATCTGTGAACATGGCAATGTGCATAATGATGTATATTAACGGTCCTTTTAACATTACAATTTTATTTGTGGCATTCAACAACCTACCTGTCACCGACACATCATGTTAGTGTGATTACTTTCTGTGAACCTACCTGTCAGTAAACATGATTATTCTGTTTGGATCATCTTTATACTTGAGAAGTTCTTCTTTCAGCAATTTGACCTTCTGACCACCACCTGGCAAATTCTTCACATCTCCTCCTTCCCACGTCAAACCTAAACCCAACACCTGCAAGCGATAGTAAAAATTAAATTAAATCCACATATAGCTTGATTACAAAAAAATACAGAACTGCTAATTTCATCTTCAAATGGGAATTTATTAATTAATCCTTATTTACCAGTGTTACTTACTAGATACATAGATACACTAGATGTCTAATAAATCTAAATAACCAAGCATTTTAAATCACATTTCAGTTCAGTTTATAGGAAGAAAAAGATTTATATGTTAACCACATACACTGTACATATTTGCAGAAAATGTTTGCAAAATAAAATAGGTACAAGTTCTACAAACCAGAAATAAGCACGACCATAGGTCACAGATGTAAACTATAGAAGATATGGCAAAGATAAGGAGACCATAATGGGTTCTATTACACCTATCAAGGAAGAGTTTCAGATCAAGATCAGCAATTAGGAACAAAGTTTTGAACATGTAAATACACATGAGAATGTGTGGAGTGTATATTTAGCATGTTAATTAAGGGACTTAAACAGAGGGGGCTGTGTGTTGTCTGAAGACAGAGTTTGCTCTAGTTCTGAAAGCAAATTTTTGCCAAGTGATAATGGGCTTGTGGTAATTTACAATGGCTGAACCCTATGTACAGATACTGTATGTAAGATAGGGATAGATTAGCGCATAGTAAATAAGAGGAGAGTAGAGTGGGGAGCATTATATCTGAATTTAGAGTATATCGACTGTTTTTGAGACTTTTTTGGCTGTGTTGTATGTGGATGCTGAAGTTAAGTTTCTTGTCTATGGATAGGCCAAGGAACTTTCCCTTATTTTTTAGTGCTAATGTTAACATTGTTTTTTGAAGTTGAATTCGATTTGATGATTTACTCCCAAATAAAACATAGTAGGTCTTTTCTATGTTTAGTGTGAGTTTATTGGTTGATACACATGAATGGACTTTTTAATTCATTATTTGCAATTTTATTTAGTGTGTGAGGATTGCAGTCAGAATATAAGGAGGTAGTATTATCAGAAAATAGTATAGTTTAAGAATACAGTATTAGAAACATATGGCAAATCACTGATGTATACAAAAAATAGGGAGGTCCTAAGATGCAGCCCTGTGGCATTCCTACTGTTAATGACAGTGGGGGAGCGTATGTTATTGATGGCTACATATTGGTGTCTGTCACTGAGATGGGAATGAATATAGTTCAGAGCAAGGCCTCAGATACCATAGTGGTGAAGTTTAAGAAGTAGTTATAGTTTACAGTATCGAAGGCCTTTCTCAAGTTAATGAAGAGGCCAATTGGGAATTCATTTTTGTCAGGGGTTGTGTAGATTATATTAAGCAGACTAATAATGGCCAATTGTGTTTAACACATTTCTTAGTTTTGGAATGCATACTTTCCCATGAAATCTTTAACTCAATTTTACACAACCTGGCTTAACATGTGAGATCTTGGAACTCATCCCCACATATTGAGTATGCTAAAGTGCTTATTAGCATGTAATATACAGTATATTCAACCTATACCAAGAACAATTCATGCCGCTAAGGAAACAATTTAAACAAATATTACATCAACGTAGAATGGAAAAGTGGAGAAAAAGGTCCACAAAACATCTTCCTACCAGTGTGGATGGAAGCTCAAGCATACAACATTTACATTCTTATATAATTAATATGTTTTATACCTTACAATGAATCTTATAATACATAACCCACCTTCACATTGAGATTATACACGTTTTGAGAACGCATGAAGCGGTGATAGCCATCGGTCTCATTGGTTGCAACTGTAATTACCAACAAATCTGAAACAGAAGTAATTTATTAATGAAAAAAAGTGATATTCCAAGCATACAGTGTTCAGTTGGGGGGGACACTATCAGGAATATTAGCCTATAAAAAAGGGTTTTAATATGCTGTACTGTAAATTAAATAAAAAGTATGATGATGGTACATCACAGGACTGGTACATATAATATGCTAATCAAGTTAAATCAGAAATAAAAAAGTTCTGATTTTTAACATAATTGGTAGTGGTTGGGTGATCTACTGCTTCCATGCACTACCTTAACATGCAACTACAGTACTCTACTTGCAAAATGTCAAAAGATGTGATTTCACTTGTGTGATGTATCTATGCCCACCCTTAAACATCTTTGTTCCCTACAAGCATTTGGTAACCCAAAACCCAATTAACAGAAACTAACATGATGAATTACAATGCTCCTATCAATCTTGCTTGCATATTACCAATAATTTAAAAGTATAACTGCTACTCCTGTTGTAGTCTGAGGTACAGATTAGTGTGGAACAGTTAAACAGTAACCAAGAGTCTCCAGCTCTACCTGTGGGTAAGTTCAGATAAAGAATCAGGAATATAGGATTATCAGGATAAAGAATTAGTATTAAGCTTGTCATTTAAGTTTATCATGCCCGAAACGCTTTGCGTAATAGTGGCTTTAGGCATTGTATGTACTAGCTCTACCTATAAGTCAACCAATCTTTGTAAAAATTTATTGTATGTATGTATCTTACCTAAATAAACATTTTATTTTATTTTTATTTTTTTTTAATAACCTCCTGCAGATCTCATTGAAACTTTTAAAATACTGAACAGGTTGGAGAACGTTGATCTAGATATTTTCTTCAGAAGGTTAGATACAACACAAATAAAGAGCAACGGTTTAGTAAGCCACAATGCAGGACTCAGAACATAGGATGCTTTTTCACCCACAAGTTTATTAACCCATGGAACCGCCTACCCGCCATACCCATAACTGCCAAAACTGTGTAGATATTTAAAATATACATAGAAAAGATCAAGGCAAATGGTAGGACATTGGACAAGTCGCCGGCATCCTGTCCTCATTGAGGCCACTAGTATTAGCGGCCCTCGGTTAAATGAGGTATAAATTATTAATTAATTAAAAAGACTGGATGGCAGCGATAACGTGACAATGGCCACGTCTTCCAAGGCTGGAGGAAGTGGGTACGTGGGTGTGAGAGGCAGAGGGCGGGGCATGAGACGTGGCACTCCTGGTAACCTCATCTGGCACTGCCCAGACACCCGGGTGCCTGACCGCCCACACACGCACACTAGTATAAGCTGTAATACACATTCCCCTCGCCTGACATCACAACGCATTCAAATATTAACACTGACAGAAGGAAGTTAGCAAAGTAACAGTTAAATTAAGACACAAGAACCGGTTAAATATGAGTGTAAAGTGCCAAGTGGCATCTGGGCTGGGCACCACTGACGTCAACAAACGCCCAGACGCTCACAGGGTAAACAATCTCCCCCTAACATGATCATTACCAGACTTTATTGAGAGTAAGAGGCAAATATAACTCGCTGGCAGCATGCTCACAACTCACCTCTATCTTCTGCACAAAATGTCAAGTGCGTCAACCAACAAAGGAGGGAGAGAAGGGTCCAAAATCGGATGAGAGTCATGATGCCAGTGATGGTGCGCGGAGGAGGAGCTGCAAGACCAGCCCGGACACACACCCAAGCAACACTGAGTAGCGGGATCTCGCTCCCTCTCGCTGTCACACACAAGTCGTCATACCCCGACGCTGTATTGTCGAGCCTCTCTCTCAAAACACGGCTTGGCACTACACGTATCACAGAGAAGAATAAGGGCTCACTAGTTTAATTACAACCAAGGAAGGCTATGGCCATTCAGTTGCCGTGCTAACGAGTACATGTACATTTTCGTCTGCCCTCCATGAACAATATTAAAGAGCTATGACAGTACATAGTGTGTGTTGGGTTAGTCAGAGGACACTTCCTGCAATACCTCAAATCTTACCTTACTGACAGGCTCCTGTGAATAATTCAATTTCTCCCACCCTACCCATCAACATCGGTGTTCCTCAGGGCAGCATACTTGGCCCTCTTCTCTTTCTCATCTACATTAATGACCTTCCAAATGCCTCCCAACACCTCAAACCAATTCTATTTGCTGACGACACAACCTTCATTTACTCCAGTCCTGACCGCCTTGCTCTAAATGCCATAATAAATACTGAGCTAAATATAGTCCATCTTTGGCTAACTGCCAACAAACTCATTCTTAACATTGACAAAACCTTCTATATTCTGTTTGGCAACAAATCCTCTAATCAAATAAATCTCAGAATAAACAATACCCAAATTTGTAACAAAATATATGGCAAATTCCTTGGCGTTCTCATTGACCGCAAGCTCACCATTTCCAGGGACACATTCTAAATATACCAAAAAAAGTTTCAAAAACTGTTGGCATTCTTTCTAAGATCAGATATTATGTACCCCGTCCTGCCCTGGTGACGCTCTATTACTCCCTCATCTACCCATATCTCAACTATGGTATTTGTGCTTTGGGTTCTACTACCCAAATTCATTTACGTCCTCTAATTACTCAACACAAAGCTGCTTCTAGGACAATAACTCTGGCCCCAGACATCACTCAGTACCCCTACTCAAATCTCTGAATATGTTAGATATTAAGTCACTGCACATTCTCTCATGTGTATTATACATATATAAAACGCTGAACTGTAATGCCAATCCTGACCTCAAAAGCTTCATTGAAGGTTGTAACAGAACCCATGAGCACCACACCAGAAATAAATACAGTTTTGATATTCCAAGAGTACGACTTAATCAAACTAGAAATGCTCTACAAATCAAGGGACCCAGAATGTGGATTGACCTTCCCAATCATGTTAAAGACTGTACCTCTCTCAACTAGTTTAAGATAAAAACGAAGCACTACCTAATAAATTCCCTGTAACCTACCTTACCCCTCTGTTGTCAACCCATGTCTGTTTTTTTAAACAACGCTGTTTGTCGACCTAATTGTATTTGTGCTGCTTTTTCAGCCATGTTCCCCCCTTTTTTATTTTTATTTGTTCTCAACACATTTTATACTTTAAACTCAATTAGTATTAAGTTCTAGTCTTTAATGTTTTTCCTGCCCGAAACGCTTTGCGTAATAGTGGCTTTAGGCATTGTTTATACTAGCTCTATCTATAAATCTATAAATTTTTGTAAAATTTCTTGTATGTATGTACCTTACCTGAATAAACATTTATTTATTTATTTATTTTGTGAGTACACACTCACACTTTACTCAAGGTTAATTTTTTGTATTTATATATATACAGGAGTTGTTACATTCTTGTAAAGCCACTAGCACACATAGCGTTTCGGGCAGGTCCTTAATCCTAATTTTCCCAGGAATACGATCTGCCAAATCGCTTAACAACCAGGTACCCATTCACTGCTGGGTGAACAGAGACAACAGTTAAGGATTGCATGGCACCTGGTCAATCCTCCCCGGCCAGGATACGAACCCAGGCCAAAGCGCTCGCGAAGCGCCTGACGAATGTTTTACTACTGTGCCACGAGGGACCATAATTATAACTGCTGTTACAAGTTCAATTTATAGTTACGTATCAATTAGCGTGTATAAATACACTTGAACCGGTGCGGTGATTATTGTAAAGTACATCACTTATATACAGTGGGCAGAGTGGGAGTGGTGTGGGAGGACGAGAAAATACATTGGCTTTATGAAAGTACATAGCTTGGTGTTTTTACATTCTTGTAAAGTCACTAGCACGCATAGGTGTAATATTGTTGTTGGGGTGGATATAAATAGGAGCTGTCTAGTATGGGTCAATAGGCCTACTACACTTTCCTTAATTTTTATAATTAATCATATTTTTTGTGTGGGCGACTGGGGAACTGGAACTATAATAATAATAATAATAATAATAATAATAATAATAATTTATTTATTTATTTATTTATTTATTTATTTATTTATGCATATACAAGAATGTACATAAGGAATGTGAGGATACAATTATGGTAATTACAGTCTTGTAAAGCCACTAGCACGCGCAGCGTTTCGGGCAGGTCCTTAATCTAAGAAAATTTTAAGGAGGTAAATACTTGCAAAATTTATAGACAAAAAATGATAACAGATTACATGGAATGAAAAAAAAAAAAAAGATGAGAGAAAATTATAGGTACAGTATATTAAAGCACATAGGTAGCTATGATTGATTGCAATGACAGCTTAAAATGGTAGTTGACAACAAATTGGTAGGCACAATACAGCAGAAACAATATAAGATTGATTGCAATGACAGCTTGAATGGTAGTTGACAAAAATTGGTAGTCACAATACAGCATATGGCTAGCACATAAAAGAAGACAGCAATGAACACAATGATAAGGTTGTTTGATATTACATAAAAATTAGGAGATTGGGTACCACTAGGTACAGAGCAAATTTAAAGCTCAGTGTAGGAAACTAAATAGATGAAGTTAGGTACTTTTTGGTTTTGCTTTAATAATAATAATAATAATAATAATAATAATAATAATAATAATAATAATAATAATAATGTTTATTCAGGTAAAAGTACATGCGCATAAAATGATTTACAAACAGAATGTTGGATATCTAGATAGAGCTACAATCAACCAGGTATCAACCAGCTAGTACATAGCTAAATGAATTGTGGGGTTCAGTCCCTGAGCCCATTATGTGCCTCTGTAACCCTTTCCACTACCGCCCACAAGATGGGTATGGGGTGCATAATAAATGAACGAAACTAACTAAACTAGTACATACTATGCTTAACGCCACTAATACGCACAGCATTTCAGGCAAGATCTGGGGAAAACACTTAGACGAAAACTTAAAACTAATTGAGATCAAAAGCATAAATTGATTTGAAAAAGGGAAAAAAGGATAAAAAAAGAACGATAATAATTACAAGATGGATGGAATAGCAGAAATTATAACAGAACAGCAGAAGTAATTTAAACTAAATAAATAGAAGACTACGATTTTCTTCAAGTTTATACACGGTGGATATCAGCAGTTATACAAGTTGTTCATTAATCAATATTGTTTGAAAATAGTATGACATGGGTTGACATTTAGAAGGTAAGGTAGGTTACATGGAGTTTATTACGTAGAACTTAGTTTTCCTCTTAAACTGATTGAGAGAGGGACAGTCTTTGACATGATTGGGGAGGTCATTACACATTCTGGGTCCCTTGATTTGTAGAGCATTTCTAGTTTGGTTAAGTCGCACTCTTGGAATATCAAATAGGTATTTGTTTCTGGTGTGGTGCCCATGGGTTCTGTTACAACCTTCTAGGAAGCGTTTAAGGTCAGGACTGGCATTACAGTTCAGAGTTTTAAATATATAGAGTACACATGAGAGGATGTGCAGTCTCTTAATATCTAACAATATATAGAAACAGGATACGAAATGACAGGCTTTTGTCAGGCCCACCAGAGCTCCGACACCTATAAAATTGGCACCTGATTATACAGTTGGCACCGCTCTTGTGCCAGGTAAGTCCACTACGGGCTCACCATAGCCCGTGCTACTTGGAACTTGTTCCGAGTAGCTGAATCTATAACAACAACAACCTGATTATATCTGTACCCTGAAATACCAGTGTCTTAAACCCACATCAGCAAAAAAAAAAGTAAGGAAAACCCAGCATTCCTAAAGACAACAACACTTGAAACTATTGATTCTGTTATAAATAACTTACTGCCTCGCAAGCACTATGCTTATGCTGATGGGTCTGTTCAAATGTCAACAGGGCGCACTGCAGCAGCACTGTAGAATGTACAAAGACAACATATGCACACAGACCACAAGTGTGAGACTGAATAACGTTAGCTCCACACATGCAGAATTAGCAGCACTACATCTTGCCACTGAGATATATTGTATTGCCACAATAAAGCGTAACCTGCCGAACCCGAAACCCAGCGTAACCTGAAACCCAGCGTAACCCGAAACCCAGCGTAACCCGAAACCCAGCGTAACCCGAAACCCAGCGTAACCCGAAACCCAGCGTAACCCGAAACCCAGCGTAACCTGAAACCCAGCGTAACCTAAACCCAGCGTAACCTGAAACCCAGCGTAACCTAAACCCAGCGTAACCTGAAACCCAGCGTAACCCGAAACCCAGCGTAACCTGAAACCCAGCGTAACCCGAAACCCAGCGTAACCTGAAACCCAGCGTAACCTGAAACCCAGCGTAACCCGAAACCCAGCGTAACCTGAAACCCAGCGTAACCTGAAACCCAGCGTAACCTGAAACCCAGCGTAACCTGAAACCCAGCGTAACCCGAAACCCAGCGTAACCCGAAACCCATCGCAACCCGAAACGCTGCGCGTACTAGTGGCTTTATAAGAATGTAATTACTATGCTATGTATCTTATCTTGAGATGATTTCGGGGCTTTAGTGTCTCCGCGGCCCGGTCCTCGACCAGGCCTCCACCCCCAGGAAGCAGCCCATGACAGCTGACTAACACCCAGGTACCTATTTTACTGCTAGGTAACAGGGGCATAGGGTGAAAAAACTCTCCAACACAACACTTGTACTCCCTATTAGACTGTTTTACAGGAACTTCTTTTCGACGGCTCATAAAACGGAGGAAAGTGTCCCGAAACACATTATTGATAGAAACGTTATCCCTACAGACAAAAATCAGAAAATACAATTGACAATTTACTACAAAACAAAAAAACGGCCAACCTACTCATGAAAAACTCCCCAGACACCAAACAGAACGCCTTGAAGGAAACCAACGTCGTCTGTGCGTCCACATGCCCGCTTGGGGACTGTAAGCCTCAAAGAACTCAGTATATAGGCAAGACAACAACGTCTCTTTCTAGGCGATTAACTATATACAAACAACGGGGCTCCATTAAAGAACATATAATCTCTTATCACAACCAGACCATCACCAGAGAAATCTTAACAAACAACACAGAAATCATCGATAAATACAGCGTTAGCAGGAGACTCGACATCAGCGAGGCACTACACATCAAAAAGTCAACATCAGCAATCAACAGCCAATTAATACACAACTATATTCTACCCACTTCAAGACCAAGAACCAATATGGAAGCAGCAAGAGAAAGTATGGGCCAATAGGCCTTCTGCAGTTACTTCCATTCTTATGTTCTCATACCCATTGTTTCGTGTTCTGTCTTCTGTTTCACCTCGCCCAAAACTTTTCTGCCATATATCACCTCACCCAAAACGAGTATTAGTATGAATGTATTTTGTGTATAAACTAAGTCTTTGAAAATGTAATAGGGAATTACGAAACGCGTTCAGGCGTCAGACCAGAAATAAAAAGAATAAATTTTGGAGTTACTTTATCAATTACCCTCGACAGTGAACGTGAAACGTGAAACGTTCACTGAATATATATATATATATATATATATATATATATATATATATATATATATATATATATATAAATAACACACACACATATATATATATATATGTGTGTGTGTGTGTAAATCCCGAAAAATAAACACGTGATTAAAAAATGTGACAGTGTCAGACCACGGAGGAAAATTGAAACAGGAATTTCCTGTTTCAATTTTCCTCCGTGGTCTGACACTGTCATATATATATATATATATATATATATATATATATATATATATATATATATATATATATATATATATATATATATATATATATATATATATATATATATAATACAATGAAGGTGAAAACATGGGGGGATACATAAGGGATAAACATAGGGGCTGCAGAAGGCTTATTGGCCCATACGAGGCATCTCCTATCTAAACACAAAGATTAATCCAGTGTAATTGGCCAATTACAATTACTGTTGTTAATTACAATTAGTGTTGCCAATTACACTGGATTAATCTTTGTGTTTAGATAGGAGATGCCTCGTATGGGCCAATAAGCCTTCTGCAGCCCCTATGTTTATCCCTTATGTATCCCCCCATGTTTTCACCTTCATTGTATATATATATATATATATATATATATATATATATATATATATATATATATATATATATATATATATATACATATGTCGTACCTAGTAGCCAGAACGCACTTCTCAGCCTACTATGCAAGGCCCGATTTGACTAACAAGCCAAGTTTTCATGAATTAATTGTTTTTCGACCACCTAACCTACCTAACCTAACCTAACCTAACTTTTTCGGCTACCAAACCCAACCTAACCTATAAAGATAGGTTAGGTTAGGTTAGGTAGGGTTGGTTAGGTTCGGTCATATATCTACGTTAATTTTAACACCAATAAAAAAAATTGACCTCATACATAATGAAATGGGTAGCTTTATCATTTCATCAGAAAAAAATTAAAGAAAATATATTAATTCAGGAAAACTTGTCTTATAAGGCAAATCGGGCCTTGCATAGTAGGCTGAGAAGTGCGTTCTGGCTACTAGGTACGACATATATATATATATATATATATATATATATATATATATATATATATATATATATATATATATATATATATATATATATATATATATATATATATATATATATATATATATATATATATATGGGAACCAATTAAAACATTAATTTCAATGATACGATCACTTATACATGAAATATTCAGTTCCTTCCTTATGTTTAGTAATTTAGTTGTACGGGGGCATCCGGGGATAATCCTCATTGATTTTTTCATGGATCATGGATGGATTGGATCATGGTTTTGCATCTTTTCCAGCCCTCCAAGCATTCCCTCAGGCACTAGAGCAAGCATGGGTGCAGCATAATCGGTCAGAGACCTAATATATGAGAGATACATCATTTTGACAATTCTCACATTTGCACCATAGCTTAGATGGTAGCCTGCTACAGCCTTGAGAGCACGGAGCCTCTCTCTACATTGGCGACCCAGTCTAGCTACAACATTGCGGTACAGTGGAACCTCAAGACCAAGGTATTTGTATCTAGTTACATAGTCGAGCAGAGAGCCATCATGCAACTGCATCTTGCGAACGGCTCCACCCCGTCTGGGTGGGCGACGGTTCAGGGATCTTTGTTTTCTCTACTGAGATGATTATAAGCCTAGTTCCTACAACTACATATGTTCCAATCATCGTGTAATAATTATTTTATTTCTATTTCTCTACTTCAATTCATTATTGTTTTGATCACAATTAGTTTTAATTGATAAACTCATTTTAGTGTTTAATTGATAAACTAGGTTTTAATTAATTTCGTTCAGTCATTTAGTTTTTCTAAATATTATGCCCGAAACTTTTTGTGCGTATTAGTTGTTTCAGACATTGGACCTGTCCTACCCATGAATTATACAGTCTTCTTGGATCTTAAGTATGTATATATTTTTGCTTAAATAAAAATTATTATTATTAAAATATATTTGCCTTACACAGTAATATCGTATGTAAATAGTAATATCATACATCTGGCAAATATAAGCTAGACGTTTGTGAGTTGTCGAGGACAAAGATTACATTCATCAATTTAGTGCTGTATCCTGAGCACTGTGTTTGTTTGATATATGTTACCGAAGTCGTTTTAATTCATAACATTTGTCACTGGACATTGCTTATAGTATTATAATAAGAAAATAAGGCAGACACCAACCCTGATTTTTTTTTAGATTCAATTTTGCTGGGGATTAGTGAACCACTGTGTAACCGGTGCATAAACACTCTGCTTTTATTATTAAAACTAAATTATCTGTGTGAGGGCCACCAATTACAAGTACGATAGTGAATCACCACATCTGGAAGATGTTTTGTACCGTTGACGGGTGACCTGTAAATGTGTTCATGACGACATCTTTCCCTTCAAAGAGAGGACGTCAGCTGCGGAATCTCAAGTTTTTTTGTTTACCATCCCATTGCGTAAAACTTTGCCGATCTTGGAGTGCCACGTTCCGAGGATCTCTTTCGATTTGATTTAAGATTATTGATTCATTCAAGGCAGTGTACGACTGTGTGTTGTGGTGCCATAACCAGACTCCCATTATGTGTACTCATCTAGTTGTGCTTGCGGGGGTTGAGCTTTGACTCTTTGGTCCCGCCTCAGACCAATCAGGGGCTAGTAAGTGGAGGATCTTTCGGGGCATTATCAGTATCAATAGCTGATACTGGAGATGTGGGTATGGGGTCCGTGGACGTGCCAATCCAATCCAAGACCATGGGGATGGTCAGACCGATGAATTGATGGGGTACACACGTTGCTCACATTTGAGCGCCACAGGAGTCAGCGAGGCTGTTGGCGGGTCTGGCCACAGTCGGCCGGTCAAGGGGGAGATGTCCGGGTGTTACAAGAGGATTAGTCTCCTTATCCCAGTTCCTCGAAGTTGTAGTCTGGTCGAATTTCCTTCTTCAAGGAGTCGTAATCGCAGAGGTGGTCAAGGCGTTCTTGAGGGACGACCATGCGAAGGATCCGCCCTGTTTCCCCTGCAGTCGCTATGGATTATAAAGTTACACTGTCTGTCCTCCTTGGATAGTGCGCAGCCACGTCGGATATACCCCGACTATAGACTCTTAAAAGATATCGAACATCTTCAACATTCACCAGCATGAATGTAACACTCGACGTGTTCAGTTTCTACTCTTACAAGACGCTTCAGCCTCGACACAGAAAAGTCAGCCAGACTCCAGCAGCATCAAACTTCCACGCTCTCCTCCCGCATTCGTGCTCTTCGACCCCGCCCACATTCAGAGCGCCACGCTCTGCACACTCACCCCGCAACCGAGCTCTCTACCCCCGGCCTCACCCGGCTCTCTGCCTTACTCCAGGCTTTGTCTCAACTGCTACGACACGTCACTACATTGCCAACAAACCGACGGCTGTAAACGTAACTATACTAAAAAATATAAAACACACTAAACTCTTCGTGTCTTATCACCCAAAACACGTACACGTAAACATCCAGTACAACAGAAACTGCCCAGTGCCCCCGCCCCCGTACAAGTGGCGCCCAGGACACGTGCCATACCTGAGATACACACACACCACTGTATATATGCACCCCCTGGAACCCCCGGGCACCCCCTGGCACCCCCTGGCACCCCCAGGCACCCCCAGGCACCCCCAGGCACCCCCTGGCACCCCCCAGGCACCCCCTGGAACCCCCGGGCACCCCCAGGCACCCCCAGGCACCCCCTGGCACCCCCAGGCACCCCCTGGCACCCCCAGGCACCCCCTGGCACCCTCAGGCACCCCCTGGCACCCCCTGGCACCCCCCGGCACCCTCAGGCACCCCCTGGCACTCCCTGGCACCCCCAGGCACCCCCTGGCACCCCCAGGCACCCCAGGCACCCCCCCTGGCACCCCCAGGCAACCCAGGCACCCCTGGCACCCCCAGGCACCCCCTGGCACCCCCAGGCACCCCCCTGGCACCCTCAGGCACCCCCAGGCACCCAGTGGGTGGCAGTGGAGTGGTAGTTACACAAAGTACCACCCATGCACACGATGAGGCACAATAACGTGGCTGAAGTTATGATGACCCAACCACACATCTGAAGATGTGTGAAGCGACGACGTTTCGGTCCGTCGTGGACCATTATCAAGCAGTGGGTGAGGACACGACTTGATAATGGTCCAGGATGGACTGAAACGTCGTCTTTTCTTCATTTTCAGTTGTTAATTGGGTATAAACAATCTACCTAGCTTACACAAGGCAAACTTTGAAGCTTGGCTAAAATTTTGCATAATATGTAATTTCGGATATTATTTGAATGTGATCGAGTTTATAAATTCTTGAGATTTAGTGACAGGATATAAATTAGGATGTGTGAATAGTTCTGCTGACTGTGGCACAATATACATTTGCAGAGTAAATAACTGTGAAGGTAAAGTTCGATGCGGTTACTTAGTGTGCGGGGTGCACCTTCCACCGCTGCCCACTGGATGGACAGAGAAGGGTGGGCGAATTGTATACATTTGGCGTGACAGAAGACCTTCGACGTCGTACCCCACACGAGACTAGTGCACAAAAGGAAGAACCATGCAGGAGGGAGGGAATTATCAAGCGCCAAGCCATTACGACTATATAGAGTGACAGTGACGACGCCCTAGTTGATAATGGAGTACTTCAGCAACAGAAGACAAAGTACTATCGTGAGAGGAGAAGCCTCAGTGGCGTCGCCCAAGTCGGTACTGGGGCCGATCTTCTTCCTAATTTATACGAGCGACCTACCAAAGGGGGATAGATTCCTTTCTCTCAATGTTCGCTGATGAAGCCAACATTACGAGGATATACCTGACAAAAGACTGCACGAAACTACAAGAGGACCTGGACAAAATAAAAGTGTGGCTCCTGAAGTGGCTACTAGAGTTCAACTCCAGAAAGTGCAAAGTAATAAGGCTGGGTTCGGAGAGAAGGAGGTCAGACACGTAATATCACAAAGGACAGGAAATCGTATTAGAATCGGAGAGAACAAGACTTGGGTGTTGGCAGTGAACCAAACCTGTCAGCAGAAGCCCACATCAAAAGAATAACATCAACCACATATAAAAGTTCGGTTAATATAAGAACTGCTTTAGGAATCCGATCAATGAGTCGTTCAGGATCTTGCATATCACTTACGTCAGACCAGTTCGGGAGTATGCGGCACCAGCCTGGAGTCCTTATCTCGTTTTACACAAAGTGAATTAAAACTCTCCGGAACCTGGAATAAATCCCCATACAACATGAAAACATCTATTCCCTCAGTGGCGAATGTAAATATTTATATAATGATAATGATAAAATTCAGAATACCGAGATAGATACATCCCTTTACTGTTATTTCAGTGCGTTACTTCACTAGTTATATTAAATTTACCTGTATTAACCTGAGGCCCACTAACACCTAGTGGCTTCGACGAGGATGAATCTACTTCGACCTAGGTTCGAATCCTCGTCACGGCCCTTGTGGATTTGTTCGAGGACAGGAAGTTAAAGGTAACCCCATTTACCCTAATGATCTTTTCCAGTTGGATTTTAACATTCAACACAGTTTGGCCTTTACGACTTCTGCGGGTAGGCGGTTCCATGGGTTTATAACCCTGTGGGAGACAAAGCCTCTCATTTTCTCAGTCCTACATTGTGGCTTGTTGACTTTGAAACCGTTGGTCCTTGTTTGTGTTACATCTGACTTTTAGACAAATCTGTCCGGATCAACATCTTCCAAATTGTTCAGTATTTTACAAGTTTCAGTGAGATTCACCCCTGTGGCCCTCAACCGTTCGTGATGCGAGAGTTGACTTAGCTCTGGAATGACTTTTGTTGCCCGGTGTTGCACCTTCTCCAGAGCAGCTATGACGTTCTGAAGATGAAGTCTTCGAGATTAACCGAAGTAATGATGAAGTTATTTTTGCATAAACGCTTCTGATTTGGACAAACTTACAATTATGGTAGGCTAACAAAAAGTAAATATATAAAAATATATGTGTGTATTTACTATTTGTGCCTGCAGGCTCTTGGTCCCCGCTATTCTAACCGTCGGTTGTCTGATGTACTGACTCCCAATATGTATTCTCTGATCATATCTTCTACATATTTCCCCCTCACACACACGCACACCCTACACCCCCCCCCCCATCCAGGCTGCAGCCCGCAACAGCTGTCTAACTCGTAAGCACCTATTTAGTGCTAGGTGCGTGCGTGCGTGCGTGTGTGCGTGCGTGTGTACTCACCTATTTGTGCATGCAAGATCGAGCTCTAGCTCTTGGACCCCCTGAGCCCGGTGTGTACTCAACTAGTTATACATTGCGGGGGTTGAGCTTTGGCTTTTTGGTCCTGTGTCTCAACTTTCAGTCAACTGGTATACAGTTCAGAGCCTATTGGGCACTGTCATATCTACATTTGAAACTGTGTATGGAGTCAGCCTCCTCCACATCACAACCTATTGTATTCCATCTGTTAACTACTCTGACACTAAAAAAAGTTCTTTCTAATGTCCCATTTGGGAACTAAGTTTCCACCTGTGTCTCCTTCTTCGTGTTACACCCGTGCTAAAATGTTTGTCTTTATCTACTCTGTCATCTCTTCTGAGAATGTTATAGGTAGTAATCATGTCTCCACTAACCCTTCTGTCTTCCAGTGTCGTGAGGTTAAATTCCAGTAGTCTTTCTTCGTAGCTTTTACCTCTCAACTCGGGGACTAGTCTGGTGGTATACCTTTGAACCTTTTCGAACCTAGTTTTGTGTTTGACTAGATAAGGACTTCACACTGGATCCGCATACTCCAGGATTGGCCTGATATATGAGGTATACAAGGTTCTGAATGATTCTTACATAAATTTCTTAAGGCAGTTCTTTTGTTTGCCATCCTCGCATACGCCGCTGATGATATATCTTTGATGTGGGCTTCAGGGGACAGATCTGGCGTGATATTAATCCCCAGGTCTTTTTCTCTTTCTGATTCCTGAATGATTTCATACCCCAACTGGTACCTTGTTTCTGGCCTCCTGGTTCCTACACCTATCGTCATCACTTTACAGTTGCTTGACTTAAACTTTAAAAGCCATTTGTTGGATCATTCGTTCAGTCTCTCCAGGTCATCCTGTAGTCTCTTGCTGTCCTACTCTCGCTTAATCCTTCTCATAATTTTAGCATTATCAGCAAACATTACGAGGAATGAGTCTATACTCTCTGGAAGATCATTTACGTATATCGGAGACAGGATAGGTTAATGTGTGTAATTACCTAAGTGTAGTTACAGGATGAGAGCTACGCTCGTGGTGTCCCGTCTTCCCAGCACTCTTTGTCATATAACACTTTGAAACTACTGACGGTTTTGGCCTCCACCACCTTCTCTCTTAGCTTGTTCCAACCCTCTACCACTCTGCAACAGTGAACTTTCTGATGTTTTTGTCCGGGCAACATTGTTTCCTTAGTGTGAACCTGTGTCCTCTTGTTCCTCAAGTTGCAACCTTCCTTAGTGTGAACCTGTGTCCTCTTGTTCCTCAAGTTGCAACCTTCCTTAGTGTGAACCTGTGTCCTCTTGTTCCTCAAGTTGCAACCTTCCTTAGTGTGAACCTGTGTCCTCTTGTTCCTCAAGTTGCAACCTTCAAGAATTCTTCTTTGTCAATTTCGTCAATTTGTTACTATTTTTTTGTATGTAGTGATTATATCATCTAATTTTTGTCTTTCTTCTACCTTTAATATATTTAACACCTTTAAACTCTCCTCAAAGATCTTGTCTTTCAGTTCCGAAAGCCCTTCAGTTCAATATCTTTGAACCTTTCCAAGTTTACTAATATGCTTCTTGAGATATGGCCATCATACAACTGCTGCCTATTCGGATTTTGATCTTACAAAGTTCGTGAACATTTTCTCTAATATTTTGCCGCCTTGTGTTTAAAAGCTGTTCTTAAGTTGGAAAGCGCCACATAGGCTCCTCACACAATGTTCTTTATGTGGTCCTCAGGTGACAGTTTTCTATCCAGAACCTCCCCTAGATATCTTTCTTTATCAGAGATATTTAAAGCTTTTTCACGTTAGAAAGAACCTTTTTAGTGTCAGAGTAGTTAATAAATGGAATGCATTTGGAAGTGATGTGGTGAAGGCTGACTCCATGCATACACAGTATCAAATGTAGATGTGATATCCAGCCCAATAGGCTCCGGGACCTGTACACCAGTTGATTGACGGTTGAGAGATGGGGACCAAAGAGGTGAAGGTCAACCCCCGCAAGCACAATTAAGTGAGTAGAATTAGGTGAGTACCTAACTTGTAAATTGTGGGGCCTATTTCGTGTGTGTGTGTGTGTGTACTCACCTAGTTGTGCGTGTAGGGGTTGAGCTTCGGCTCTATGGTCCCGCCTCTCAACCGTCAATCAACTGGTGTACAGATTCCTGAGCCTACTGGGATCTATCAAATCTATATTTGAAACTGTGTATGGAGTCAGCCTCCACCACATCACTGCCTAATGCATTCCATTTGTCTACTACTCTGACACTGAAAAAGTTCTTTTTAACGTCTCTGTGGCTCATCTGGGTACTAAGTTTCCACCTGTGTCTCCTTGTTCGTGTTCCGCCCGTGCTAAAAAGTTT
This sequence comes from Procambarus clarkii, assembly GCF_040958095.1. NCBI lineage: Eukaryota > Metazoa > Arthropoda > Malacostraca > Decapoda > Cambaridae > Procambarus > Procambarus clarkii. The sequence goes on from NC_091171.1 coordinate 41,258,052, forward strand.
GTCTTTGTCCACCCTGTCAATTCCGCCTGAGAATTTTGTAGGTGGTTATCATGTCTCCCCTTACTTTTCTGTTTTCCAGGGATGTGAGGTTCAACTCCCGTAGCCTTTCCTCTTAGCTCATACCTCTCAGCTCCGGGACTAGTCTGGTGGCAGACCTCTGAATCTTCTCTGACATTGTCTTGTGTTTAACTAAGTATGGATCTATAGTATGCGTATATATATGTATATATATATATATATGTATACTCTAAAGGACTGGAGCTGCATATTCCAGGATTGGTATGACATAAGTGATATACAGGGTCCTGAACGATTCCTTACACAAGTTTCTAATGGCAGTTCTTATGTTGATCAATCTATGTATTCACCTAGTTGTGCTTGCGGGGGTTGAGCTCTGGCTCTTTAGTCCCACCTCTCAACTGTCAATCAACAGGTGTACAGGTTCCTGAGCCTACTGGACTCTATCATATCTACACTTGAAGCTGTGTATGGAGTCAGCCTCCACCACATCACTGCCTAATGCATTTCATTTGTCTACTACTCTGACACTGAAAAAGTTCTTTTTAACGTTTCTGTGGCTCATCTGGGCACTCAATTTCCACCTGTGTCCCCTAGTGCGTGTGCCCCTTGTGCCCTGTGTGTGTGTGTGTGTTTGCATTATACATATATGCATTATGCATACACTGTATCATGCATATGTATCATGCTATATAAATGTATTAAAATCATCGAGGTGTCCCTGTACCAGTTCCTGTGGGAGCCTCACTCTCCCACCTGCAGGTACACGAAGGAGGGGGGGGGGGAGGTGATGGAACAACACCTAGTGGTGTCCCCACCCTGCCCAGGGCTCGAAACCTGGTCGTCTTGCCCGTGGGGCCGAATATGTGTTGATGCTACCTGAGGTGCAGCAGCTTTGACCGCCAGGTATTTATGATTTATAAATACAGCACTGTGTATATGGGGCCTCGTAGCCTGGTGGATAGCGCGCAGGACTCGTGATTCTGTGGCGCGGGTTCGATTCCCGCACGAGGCAGAAACAAATGGGCAAAGTTTCTTTCACCCTGAATGCCCCTGTTACCTAGCAGTAAATAGGTACCTGGGTGTTAGTCAGCTGTCACGGGCTGCTTCCTGGGGGGTGGAGGCCTGGTCGAGGACCGGGCCGCGGGGACACTAAAGCCCCGAAATCATCTCAAGATAACCTCAAGATATATGATGACCTGGCACTGGTCACGTGGTCCCTGGAGTGTGGGGGTGGGGGGGGAATAGGTACCTGGCACTTACCAGTGGGGGTCATTGGCAAGGGGTGGTGTGTGGGGGTGGTGTGGGGGGGGGGAGGGGCGGGGTCTGTGACGGGGAAGTGGGGGGGGGGAAGAGTGAGTGCACCTGTACAATGATATGATCACACAATCGTCAATCATATAAACGCCACATCAGCCAAAACAATTCAAGAACAGGTGTGTGTGTGTGGGAGGAAGGTCTGGCACGACACACACCTGTGCCTTCAACACCTGTCGCTCATGTGCATCCACAACAACTACTACCACATGGCGGCAACTACAACACAAGGCGCTCAGCCACCACCACCTGCCTGCTGGCTCTACAACTCTCACAATAGCCACTACATCAGCAATCCTTCATTCTTAGGCTGAATTGAATCAGAGTGCCGGCGGGCTGATGGGCAAATAGCCTCGGCTACCATCAGCTTTTGTCTGGTCGTTATGGTCGAGTGGATAAGGTGCCCTGTACACCAGTTGCATAGTGCTTATGTACAGGAGATGTACATAAGCATAAGATGTACATAAACATGTACATAAGATGCTTATGTACGTACAGGAGCGTATGTGCTCACAGTACAGTGGTCACGCTGTACTCTAATTCGATTTATCGTAAAATCACAGTTTGGTAGGTGACCACTGTGGTAGGTGACCACTGTGGTAGGTGACCACTGTGGTAGGTGACCACTGTGGTAGGTGACCACTGTGGTAGGTGACCACTGTGGTAGGTGACCACTGTGGTAGGTGACCACTGTGGTAGGTGACCACTGTGGCACTGGCTCAACCTTATCCGAGCCTGATTGTGTTACCTCCCACATATAGGTATTTTACTTAACACATATCCTTGTGATATACAATACCCTAGTAGTAATTAAGCATTTGGATTCCCCAGGCCTGAAGGCAACAAGCAATAAATAATAAAGCAATAAAGCCTTGACAAAAATGAGTTTCTGATTGGACTCTTCATTGACCTGAGAAAGACCTTTGATACTGTTAATCACGATTACCTCTTACGTAAACGCCATCATTATGGAATCCGAGGCCATGCACTGGACTATATCCAATCCTATCTTAGTGATAGACACCAATGTGTAGCCATCAATATCATAACCTCTCCCACTCTACCAATAACCGTTGGAGTGCCACAGGGCAGCATTTTTGGACCTCTCCTATTTCTTATATACATCAATGATCTGCCTAATGTCTCTAACATTCTGAAACCTATTTTGTTTGCTGATGATACTACCCTCATCTACTCTAACCCCAACCCACATACACTAAATAATGTTGTTAATAATGAACTAAAAAATGTCCACTTATGGATGTCAACCAACAAACTAACACTTAACATAGAAAAGACCTACTACATCTTATTTGGAAGCAAATGAATGCAATTCAGCTTCAGATAGACAATGTAAACATTAGCAATAAAAATGATGGAAAGTTTCTTGTCCTATTCCTAGATAAGAGACTCAACTTCAGTACCCACATACAACACATAACTAAGAAAGTTTCTAAAACAGTTGGTATACTCTCCAAAATCAGATATTATGTACCTAACTCTGCTCTCATCTCTCTATATTATGCACTAATCTATCCCTATCTCAACTATGGTATCTGTGCATGGGGTTCAACCACTGCCAACCACCTCAAGTCCATCATCACCCAGCAAAAATCTGCTATCAGAATAATAACAAATTCTGCTTTCAGACAACACTCAGCCCCCTTGTTTAACTCCCTAAACATGCTAAACATAATCTCACTCCACAAATTCTCTTGTGTCAACTACATTTACAAAACCCTGTTCTTAAATGCAAATCCTGCTCTGAAACTCTTCCTGGACAGATGTAATAGGACCCATTATCACCACACCAGAAATAAATATCTCTTTGATATCCCCAGAGTCAAACTTAATCTGTGTAAACACTCTATGTAAATAGAGGGACCCAGTCTATGGAACTCACTCCCTACTGAATTGAAAAGCTGTCCAACTTTTGCATCATTCAAAAACAATACTAAAAAGTACCTAATTTCATCTTCATAGTTTTTTACCTTTTGCTTTAAAATTGCACTGTATCTATTGCTACCCAATCTCCCAATCTTTATGTACCCAATCTGAACATCTTTATCATTGTGATCATTGCTGTCTTCTTATATGTGCTGTCAATCTGCTGTATGGTGTCTGTTAATCTTGTTTAAATTACCAATCAAGCTGTCAATGTAATCAATCAGAGCTTTAATATACCAATGTGCTTTAATATACTTACTAATCTCTCTCATCTCATTTTTTTTCTTGCAATGTATTTGTTATCATTTTATTAATTCTGATAGAAATTACCTACTTAAAATTATCTGTTAGATTAAGGACCTGCCCGAAACGCTGCGCGTACTAGTGGCTTTACAAGAGTGTAATTACTGTACTATGCTATGTATTCTCACAAACCCAATGTACCTTCTTGTATATATATAAATAAATAAAATAAAATAAAATAAAATAAAATAAAATAAAATAAAATAAAATAAAATAAAATAAAATAAATAGTTTGCCATGAAATGGATTTTCCTTTTTAGTAAAAGAAAACAGTTTTGAACGTAGACTATTCTAGCTTACACACAGAAATCGCAATAGCGTGATGCATCAAATGAACAAATCCACCCTCATCACGGCCCTTGTGGATTTGTTTATTCTAGCTTTATTTACCAGAACTAGGTATCGATATCTATGGCAGGTAGCTACAGGTATTGAATCCCTTCAATGGTGAACATTCCAACTGTGAACTATGTGAACAAGAACTGGGACATATTCTCCAACACTATATCTATGACTGCCCTGTTATAAGTGACTTCAGACCAAATGGTATGAGGTACTTTGGGCTCTGTAATTACGTCATACACTCAGGAATATTGGAAGATATTCGTGTGCTGTTCCCAGATTTTGCTAGTGGGAGGCTAATATATCAGTCTTTCATTTCACGTTCTCTCCTGATTGTTAGTCAGAGTTGATTTGTTTTTGTATTGAGGCTGGCATTTGTTGCCCTGACTCCATGTATGATTATCCATCCTGTGAGATGGGAGTATTAGATGAACTTATTACATAGTTTAGATAAAAAAACTAGCTATATCTCATATATTTAAACAGTCTCCGTGGTGTAGTGGTATACTACAGTGGTACAGTGTAGTGGCATCTTAACTGTAGCCTTTGTTTAACGCAACAGTAAAATGTGTACTTGGTTGTAACAACGATTCTTCGCGGCGGGGATCGTATTCCAGGGACCATAGGATTAAGGACTTGCCCGAAACGCTACGCGTACTAGTGGCTCTACAAGAATGTAACAACTCTTGTATATATCTACAAAAAAAATATAGAATAGGGTAGCAGCACATTGCTGTTTATACCTAAACTTGTTAATAATAATAAAAAAATAAAACCTGAATTTACCTGAGAGCCAATAACACTAGTGGCCTCGACGAGGACAGGATTTTTTTTTTTTTTTTTAAATTTTGCCCCGAGGGGCGAGTTTATTGGGCAGCGCCACTCATCTTGTGAGTGGACACACCGCCATAGCAGAATGTACAACACTCCCCAATAGGAAGAAAACCCGCTGGGTTGTTCATCCTGTCACTTGTACCCAGACACAGCTGGGACTTGCTTAACTGTCTCAAGTGAACAGTTCCTCAAACAAGAAGATTAACATTTATCAACCCTTAAAAGCTTACGTTATATTGCGGGTGCAAAATGGGGAAATCTTTTAAGAACAGTATCAATATTTGACAAATAGTGTTTTCCTAACTCAAACAATGTGGGGTTTATTATTCTACAGTTATTCCTAATGTCTCTCAGGTGTTCACATTCACGTAGATAGTGGTCAAGGCGGTGTCCATCACTCTCACCACAGATTCTGCAACTTCGCTGATCAACTGTTGTTTCCATTCCAAATCTCCATGGATATTTGTATCCAAGACGGATTCTCGCTATTACAGATTCTCTCACTCGTCGTCCTCCTCTTCGGCCATACTGATTGGGATTGCCAGCTGCAACCATGTTGTACCATCGTACAGATTCACTGGTTTGTGCTTCTATCCTCCTTTCCTCAGTTACCTTGTCACGGTGATGTTGCCTGATAATACCTCTAATTTGTAGTTGAGTCTTGGGTATGAAGTATTCAATATGGTCTCCTTCAGCGCCTTCAGCAGCCAGCACATCTGCTCGTTCATTCCCACATATTCCAACATGGGAGGGGATCCACAGAAACTTGATGACTCTTCCCTGATTGGTAAGTACTCTCACAGCTCTCTTGATTTCAGCGACTATTGCAAGATTTTCTGCCTGATTTTTACTTAGGCTTTGCAGTGCTGCTTTTGAATCGGTGCAAATCACTGCACCATTAGTGTTCCGTTCAAGAAACCTTAACGCCATAACAATGGCAGTTAGCTCTGCTTGCGTTGAAGAGGCATAGTTCTCAATACGTGCTTTTTCTTCATTTCTGCGTTGGAAGGTATTATCCTTGATTACCGTGTATGCTGCACCAGCCCTGCCATTGATAGGATTAGATGACCCGTCAGTGTAGATTTGATCTAGTTCATTTCCGGCTTCTTTATAAATGTCCTCGAGATACTTGTGCCTCATTTCTTGTGGTATCATGTTGGATTTTTTCATTGCCATTTCATTGATGATGATCTTGCATGAGTCATCCTCCCAGGGAGGTAACCTCTCTACAGGCAGGAGCTCACGGGCTTGCTCAAGCAGGTGAAGCTCTTCAAGGTAGCAGACTGCTCTGTGATGCCATTTTTTGCTTCTCCTGTTTCCCCCTGAAAGTAGCACAGAGCTCAGTTTTTTCTTGGCAATATCATTGTAATGGGGATCTCTGGCTATCCTAATTGCAAGCTTAGCATTCAGCTCCTGAATTCTGCTTTTAATACTGGGAAGGGACAACTCCTCTCGTAGATTAGACGTTTTGGCAGTTCTTGGGACTCCAAGAATGATTGTCATGGCTTCATTTTGAATGCTTTCAAGCCTTTTCATATCGGTTTGGGAGTAGGTGCACAGTACTGGTGCGGCATAGTCTATGACGGAGCGCACATAGGCTGTGTACATCATTTTGAGCACGGCAATTGAGGCTCCATGTCCATTCCAGGTCATAGCTTTCAGTGCCTTGAGTCGACTTTTGCATGTTCCTATGAGTTGATTGAGCTCCTCTTTCTTTCCCTTGTTAGAGCCGACAGTGACGCCAAGGTACCGGTAGTGGTCAACCCATTCAAGTGTTACACCATTAATTTGCAGTTCTTCATTTGCTCTCCGCTTGTGATGGGAGTATGCCTTCGTCTTGTTTGTGGAGAGAGTGAAACCGAGCTCAATACATTTCCTTCCGAGGAGTTCAATGGACTGTTCAATTTTTCCCAAGGTGGGAGCTTGTATTAGGACATCATCTGCATATCCCACTTGTTGTGTTCCTTCCGGAAAATCAATATTTGCAATGGCGTTCATAAGTACATTGAATAGTGTAGGGCTTAAGACTCCGCCTTGGGGGGTCCCGAGTTCCATACTCATTGTTCTGGAGACTGCTCCATTGAAGCAAACCTTGGCTTCCCTTCCTGTGAGGTAGTCTTCAACCCATTTCATGAGTCTCCCCTTGACACCCATGCATGCAAGCTCGTCCAGGATCGCAATCCCCTGTGCTTTGTCGAAGGCTCCTTTGATGTCAACAAATACAGAGTACCTAGCCGTGTCATTAACCAAGTAATTAACTATACAATTTGCTGTGCTCCGTCCTTTAACAAATCCATTGACCCCCTCCCCTAACCTGCCTATTTTGTGCAACAGTCGGTTTAGGATGATCCTTTCAAGCATCTTGCAAGTGCATGACACGAGGCTGATAGGTCTGTAATTACCAGGGTCATTAGGCTTCGGTATGGGAATAATTATTGCGTGTTTCCATTGTGTGGGCAACACTCCACTTAGGAATGACTTGTTAAACAGGTGGAGTAGTGGATTCCCAGACACTGCACACAGTGCATTGAGTATGTCGTAGGTGACGCCATCTTCACCAGGTGCTGTACTTTTACCCTTTTTCATAGCGCCCCTTACTTCTTGGGCTGTGATTGGTTCCCCATACTCGTCATCACTAGACAGTGCTCTTGTTATCCTAATTCTTCTGTCATCATGTCGCAGGAGCTGTTCCCTGCTGATTTCTGCAGGGAGGGAGGAGGAGGATGCTGCATCACTCCACTTGTGAATTAGTTCCTCAGCCTTACCCTGGGGGTCTTTGTGAGCCGCAGGCCGAAAATCGTTTAAATTTAAGAAAAAAAATTTAACATTTACGGCTTCGGCGGGTAGGCGGTTCCATGGGTTTATATAATTATTTTTCCATATGTTCACACAGAAGAAAAGAGACGTGTATTAGTGTACCTATGTCAGGAACATGAAGCCTGTTAGACGTTCTAAGGTTCGTCTAGTTGTGGACGGAGCTGTTCACGCGGTTACCCATCCGGTTACTGTCCAGACCCAAGTCTACAAAGATCACATCATCCTAGGAGGTGACTTTAACACTGACCTTTGTCAACAAAATAGCTCACAAGTCGAATATTTCCTAAACACCATGATTAGTTTTTGATTGTTGCCGTTGGAGGCGGCTAGTTTATTGTACTCACCTAGTTGTGTTTGCGGGGGTTGAGCTCTGGCTCTTTGGTCCCGCCTCTCAACCGTCAATCAACTGATGTACAGATTCCTGAGCCTCCTGGGCTCTGTCATATCTACATTTGAAAGCATTTGTGCACCCCATCCTGTGAGCGGTAGCACTCCTGTATGGTAATCCACACAATCAGCAAGCCCACACGAATCACTCAAATATCTGCTACAACCTTGGACCACATGTGGACTAACATAACAGCTCCCCTTCTCTATGGTATAATCACCTACAGAACAATAGATCACTATCCTACCTTCCTCTCACCAAGCATTGTGAACGCCTTCAGATATCAATAAACTTCTCTTTACACTACATAACAAAGCAGCAATAAGCAATCTCACAAATGCCCTTCACAATATAAACTGGGAATCTGAATTTAATAATACACACATAATATATATTCATTAGCCGGTCGGCCGAGCGGACAGCACGCTGGACTTGTGATCCTGTGGTCCTGGGTTCGATCCCAGGCGCCTGCGAGAAACAATGGGCAGAGTTTCTTTCACCATATGCCCCTGATACCTAATAGTAAAATAGGTACCTGGGTGTTAGTCAGCTGTCGCTACTTACTGGGGGTGGAGACCTGGTCGAGGACCGGGCCGCGGGGACACTAAAAAGCCCCGAAATCATCTCAAGATAACCTCAAGATAGCCGACATCTTTCTCTCCAAAACACTAAGCCTCTACAACACACACTGTCCTCTCCTCACTAAACAAGTAACTAACAAAAGATTAAACCACCCCTGGCTCACAAGTGGCATACTTAAAGCAATTAACAAGAAACACGAATATTAAAAAACCATAGGATTGGCCTAGTTACAAAAGAAGAAGAAGAAGTTAAGAGATACTTATCAATGCTTATCAATATAATACGAAGTGTCAACGTTTCCTTTTCTGAGAATTGATTTAAAGAAGCAAAAAGGAAATATGAAAAAGTACATATAAAGTCATCTCTAACATCCTGGGGTATAAACAATAGTCACATAACGAACATATTCACAATCGTCTTGAGAATGGTCCAGGACGGACCGAAACGTCGTCGTCCCTTCACCTACTAGTGTGTGGTCTGGTCAACATAAACAGATAAAACTCTCCAAGGATGGTTACACACACCTGCAACAGGCTTAGAAACGACAACTGAATTCAATAGTTCTTTTCATCAATTGGTGTTAACCTTGCCAGAAAATCGGATTTTCCCCGGAATAAGACCCGCTAACTCGTCTAACAACCAGGTACCCATTCACTGCTGGGGGAACAGAGGCTACAGTTAAGGATTGGCGCCCAGTCAATCCTCCCCGGCCAGGATACGAACCCAGGCCAAAGAGCTCGGTAAGCGCCGGGCGAGTGTGTTACCACTGCACCACGGGGGACTACAACACTGCTCCTCCTGCTTCTAATGCTGCTGGTGTCTACTCTATTTCCTGTTCGTCTTGTCCTCTGCACTACTTTGGTGAAACTGGCCGTACACTTAATGACAGACTTAAATAATACAAAAGAAGTGTTAAGTCTGCAGACACTAACAATGTTTCTGTCATGTGAGGGATTCTAATCATCCTATTGATTGGTCTTCCTCTTAAAATAATATTTCCTGCCTCTACTCTACACAGACGCCGTCTTGTTAACTGGGCACTAATACACAACCTTCCCAACATGTACCTGAGTCCTGGCTTTGTTGCTGTTGACTCTCCCCTTTCACAGTATACACTCAAATGCTCCAACTTTCCTAACAAACGTGACCTAACATAAGCCTACCCCCCCTCCTTTCTTTTTCTTACCCGCCTTTTATTCTTACCTAATCCTATTCTTCCTTCATCTCATTCGTACTTTTCATCGTATTATTACCGTTCGCCTTACTCGCACCTGCTCCTCACCTCACTCTTTCCTTTTTTATTGCCAGTTCCTTCCTCTCTCCGCCCTTGTTTACGGGTTATTCATGCCCGTGCCACCTCTTGGGTGGCTTAATCTTCATAAGTCAATCTCTCCACTCACGGCACACTCCCAGGCACCACTCCTGTGCCAGGTAAGTTCACTACGGGCTCACCATAGCCCGTGCTACTTGAAACTTGTTCCGAGCAGCTGAATCTATAACAACATCTCCACTCACATACGTCTTGAGAACAGTCCAGGACGGACCGACACGTCGTCGTTTCTCCATCTTGTGACGTGTGGTCGTCACAGACTGTGTAATCTACGCAGAATAATGGGGTTGAGTTGCCATCTTGTGACGTGTGGTCGTCACAGACTATGTAATCTACGCAGAATAATGGGGTTGAGTTGCCATCTTGTGACGTGTGGTCGTCACAGACTGTGTAATCTGCGCAGAATAATGGGGTTGAGTTGCCATCTTGTGACGTGTGGTCGTCACAGACTATGTAATCTACGCAGAATAATGGGGTTGAGTTGCCATCTTGTGACGTGTGGTCGTCACAGACTGTGTAATCTACGCAGAATAATGGGGTTGAGTTGCCATCTTGTGACGTGTGGTCGTCACAGACTGTGTAATCTACGCAGAATAATGGGGTTGAGTTGCCATCTTGTGACGTGTGGTCGTCACAGACTGTGTAATCTGCGCAGAATAATGGGGTTGAGTTGCCATCTTGTGACGTGTGGTCGTCACAGACTGTGTAATCTGCGCAGAATAATGGGGTTGAGTTTGTCGGTACAGAAGAAATTTACTTCAACTTTGGCCTCCAGTTTTGGATAGGTAAAGACAAACCTTCTCTTTTATAGAACACATAGTATAAGAGTGTGTTTGTCTATCCAAAGTTGGAGTACATGAGGCTAGGGGCTAGCCTCACCCAACTTTGAAGGAGGAATGGTCTGGCGTATGGGATAGGCATAGGCTGGTCGGAGTAGATCTAAGTTAAATGCTTTAAGAAATATTAGCAATTACAGATCCCCCCCCCCCCAGGCTATTTTCATGGAGTCAAGCGTGAAATGTTTGGTGTGATAACCCAAGAGTTTGTAATGATTGTAATAATATAATTTTGACGTCCCATACAGTTGTTTCAGTGCTTGTTAATATATTCTCTGAGAGAGGAAGGAGAGAGTCCAGCAGGAAGGGAGGAAGAGGGGGAGTACGAGGGGGGAGACAGGGGGTATGGGGCCGAGGGTGGTCAAGGGGAAGCTGGGGTGAGCAAGAGGGGAAAAGGGTGGAAAGAGGGGAGAAAGATGACCAGACCACATACTAGAAGGTGAAGGGACGACGACGTTTCGGTCCGTCCTGGACCATTCTCAAGTCGATTCAAGTACTTTAGCCACGTTATTGTGACTCATCGCCTGCAGGTGAGAAAGAGGTGCAGGTGTTGCCGGGGCCAGACACTATGGCCTAGCTTCACCAACACTTTACCAGTATTTGCTGTTGGGTACGTGCCCAACATGGGCACGTCAGCCAAGCCATACACAAAACAAAAAGAGTGCCAAGTAAGAGTGGCAAGTTCTCGTGCCAAACCCACGAGAACTCTCAGAATATCACTGACTCTACTGTGAATTATTTTAAGTATTATTATTAATTCTTTGTTGTCGTATGGTGAAACACCATGCACTTATGGCGCTAAAATGTAAACAGTTCTATCATACCATGGCCGTAGTAGGCAACTGTGTGTGTGTCTGAGCATTACCGGGTCACAGGCGGGAACTAGAGATACCAGTGTGTCACAGACGGGGACTAGAGATACCAATGTGTCACAGACGTTAACAAGAACTTCTTCCGTGTCAGAGTTCTCAAGAGGTGGAACAGGTTACACGTAGAAGTCGTTGAAGCTAATTCAATACACAATTTTAAATTTAAATATGCGTGATAAATGAGTCACTGGATTAATCTAAGAAGGTTCAGAAGGCGGGGCCAGGAGCCTAGCTCGACCCTGCAAGAACATGGAGATGAGTACAGTGAGAGAGAGGCACTGTGTGAGGGAAGGATGACGGGGAAGAGAGGATGTGTGTGTAAGGGCACACAGGGTGCCGGTGTTGACAGCCTTGACACACAAGTAAAGAAGAACACCTATCAACACTTAGCCAAGAAACCCACCAGAAGCCTCCAAATAATTGTTCAATTAATTGAAGAGAAAAAGTGAGAGGCAAGAAATACAGTGGAGAGGAGGAGGAGGGTGGTGGAGGAGAAGGAGGAGGAGGGAGGAGGAGGGAGGAGGAAGAGATGGCGGTTCTGGCGGCCAGGCGGCGGGCTGAGGGCGGCGGGCTGAGGGCGGCGGGCTGAAGGCGGCGGGCAAGGACTGCAGAGGACTCCCATTGATTACTCCCGCCCGCCATTTCCCGCAACCATGGCGCCCTCGACGTTTTTTTCCAGTAGGTGTGCGGGCAGGTGAGAGGCAGCTGCCCTGGCAAGGCTGCCCCTCCACCAGTACAGGAGAGAGGCAGCTGCCCCTCCACCAGTACAAGGGAGAGGCAGCTGCCCCTCCACCAGTACAAGGGAGAGGCAGTTGCCCCTCCACCAGTACAAGGGAGAGGCAGCTGCCCCTCCACCAGTAAAGGAGAGAGGCAGCTGCCCTGGCAAGGCTGCCCCTCCACCAGTTCAAGGGAGAGGCAGCTGCCCTGGCAAGGCTGCCCCTCCCCCAGTACAGGGTTCACCCCCTCCCCCCAACATTGCCGGGGTTCAGGGGTTCAGGGGGCGACGCTCCCCCCAGGCCCCATAAACTTGAACTTCACATTTTAACAAACACTACTCCATGTTTTGCCAATGTTTCCCTCCCTCTCTTTGCTTTTATCCGTGTTTTACACAATGCTGAAGATTAAATTATATTAACATATGTTAACAAAGGCCTACGTCTTACCATTATGTAAAATATATAATGGGCCTAAATATGAATATATATAAAATAACTATAGAAAATATATTTAGTTCTAGCCTAAGCCAGCCTTGGTTGTTCACTTGTGGTTTGACTTATTAAACGAGAACACAAACAAATGATTAGACACTGAGGTAGGCCTAGCTTGTGCACCATGCAAGGAAATAGACCAGGGGCTAGATTCACGAACCAGTTACGCAAGCACTTACGAACGTGTACATCTTTTCTAAATTTTTGACGGCTTTGGTTACATTTATTAAACAGTTTACAAGCAGGAAAACTTGCCAATCAACTGTTGTTATTGTTATAAACAGCCTCCTGGTGCTTCCGAGTTCATTAACTGTTTAATAATTGTAAACAAAGCCGCCAAAGATTGAGAAAAGATGTACAGGTTCGTAAGTGCTTGAGTTACTGCTTCGTGAATCTGGCCCCTAGTCCCCCATGCGAGGCAGTAGACCCAGTGGATCATGCGAGACTGTAGGCCATGCCAGGCAGGTCCTATTTACTCAACTGTTGTAACTCCTGTACTATGCTTCCATCATACGTGTGGAAGTAACTAGGTGTTTTGATGGCGTGCTGTCACTCCACTGTCTGCTGCTCCTTGTGTCCAGTACTCAACTATCCACCCAACATTTAACCAACTTGAATAGCTTAAAGACCTCGGTCTTAATGTTACATATATATCTAATTAACTCCTTAATGATGATATCGCCTTCAACAGCAGTACACAACACAGCCTACTTTAACGTTAGAGTCAACTTGGTCAGTTATTTGGTGACATGTTTTCAAGATTATTTACGGCTAGTGTGTGTGTGTGTGTGTGTGGTGGGGACCGGGACCGGGACCGGGACGCCTCCACGTCCTCACCACACAAGTCCTGGAACTCTGTCCATTATAAGGACCGAACAAATCTGTCCTTGTCCCACACACGACCGAGGGGGAACGACGGTATACTTTAAAGCAATTCCGGACGGTCCGTATTCTCGGTTCTTATTTTGTTTTCTTCAAATTTTGAAAATCTAGAAGAGTATTGCGTCTTTGGAGAAAAACGGAGTAAATTGTTATTAAGAATGCAACTGTTGGTATTTTGATATGGGTGCTACTCACTTACTATTTGAGTGATATTTGTGCTTTCTTGAATGAACAAAGTAGATTTAATGTTTTATTTAGAAGGTGTTCAGCGTGTAGTATTGCTCTGTATTAACCCTAAGTATATACAGAAAGGATCGTACATCAACTGACTAGATGACAACTCAGTTATGATCTCCACTGTGGGAGGGGCCCGCCAAGCACCAGGGAGGCCAGGACGGAGGGGCCCGCCAAGCACCAGGGAGGCAAGGACGGAGGGGCCCGCCAAGCACCAGGGAGGCCAGGACGGAGGGGCCCGCCAAGCACCAGGGAGGCCAGGACGGAGGGCCCCGCCAAGCACAAGGGAGGCCAGGACGGAGGGCCCCGCCAAGAACCAGGGAGGCCAGAACGGAGGGGCCCGCCAAGCACAAGGGAGGCCAGGACGGAGGGCCCCGCCAAGCACAAGGGAGGCCAAGACGGAGGGCCCCGCCAAGAACCAGGGAGGCCAGAACGGAGGGGCCCGCCAAGCACAAGGGAGGCCAAGACGGAGGGCCCCGCCAAGCACAAGGGAGGCCAGGACGGAGGGCTCCGCCAAGCACAAGGGAGGCCAGGACGGAGGGCCCCGCCAAGAACCAGGGAGGCCAGAACGGAGGGGCCCGCCAAGCACAAGGGAGGCCAGGACGGAGGGGCCCGCCAAGCACCAGGGAGGCCAGGACGGAGGGACCCGCCAAGCACCAGGGAGGCCAGGACGGAGGGCCCCGCCAAGCACAAGGGAGGCCAGGACGGAGGGCCCCGCCAAGCACCAGGGAGGCCAGGACGGAGGGACCCGCCAAGCACCAGGGAGGCCAGGACGGAGGGACCCGCCAAGCACAAGGGAGGCCAGGACGGAGGGCCCCGCCAAGCACCAGGGAGGCCAGGACGGAGGGACCCGCCAAGCACCAGGGAGGCCAGGACGGAGGGGCCCGCCAAGCACCAGGGAGGCAAGGACGGAGGGCCCCGCCAAGCACAAGGGAGGCCAGGACGGAGGGGCCCGCCAAGCACAAGGGAGGCCAGGACGGAGGGGCCCGCCAGGCACAAGGGAGGCCAGGACGGAGGGCCCCGCCAGGCACAAGGGAGGCCACGACGCCAGGACGGAGGGGCCCGCCAGGCACAAGGGAGGCCACGACGCCAGGACGGAGGGGCCCGAAAGGCACAAGGGAGGCCACGACGCCAGGACGGAGGGGCACGCCAGGCACAAGGGAGGCCACGACGCCAGGACGGAGGGGCCCGCCAGGCACAAGGGAGGCCAAGACGGAGGGGCCCGCCAGGCACAAGGGAGGCCACGACGCCAGGACGGAGGGGCCCGCCAGGCACAAGGGAGGCCACGACGCCAGGACGGAGGGGCCCGCCAGGCACAAGGGAGGCCACGACGCCAAGAAGGAGGGGCCCGCCAGGCACAAGGGAGGCCACGACGCCAGGACGGAGGGGCCCGCCAGGCACAAGGGAGGCCACGACGCCAGGACGGAGGGGCCCGCCAGGCACAAGGGAGGCCACGACGCCAGGACGGAGGGGCCCGCCAGGCACAAGGGAGGCCACGACGCCAGGACGGAGGGGCCCGCCAGGCACAAGGGAGGCCAGGAGGCCACGACGGAGGGGCCCGCTGGCCCACAAACACTTCAAAACCCGGATTAATCTCCACGAGAGAAACTGGAAGCGGGTGATGTGAGCTGAAGATAAAGCTTTACAATATTGATGTCAGCTTGAAGGGAGCAACGTGTGGCGGGTGATGTGAGTGGTGAGGCTGCGCCAGGCGGGGCATCGCTCTGCCAAGCGCCCAATTATAGAGCTGTTCCAGAGATGATATGAGGCGCGCGGTGTGAGGCGCGCGGTGTGAGGCGCGCGGTGTGAGGCGCGTGGTGTGAGGCGCGTGGTGTGAGGCACGCGGTGTGAGGCGCGCGGTGTGAGGAGCGTGGTGTGAGGCACGCGGATATGAGGCGCGCGGTGTGAGGCGCGTGGTGTGAGGCGCGCGGTATTAGGCGCGCGGTGTGAGACACGCGGTGTGAGGCGCCCGGTGTGAGGCGCGCGGTATAAGGCGCGCAGTGTGAGGCGCCCGGTGTGAGGCGCGCGATGTGAGGCGCGCGGTATTAGGCGCGCGGTGTGAGACACGCGGTGTGAAGCGCGCGGTATTAGGCGCGCGGTGTGAGGCGCCCGGTGTGAGGCGCGCGATGTGAGGCGCGCGGTATTAGGCGCGCGGTGTGAGGCGCGAGATGTGAGGCGCGCGGTGTGAGGCGCGCGGTGTGAGGCGCGCGGTATTAGGCGCGCGGTGTGAGGCGCGCGATGTGAGGCGCGCGGTGTGAGGCGCGTGGTATTAGGCGCGCGGTGTGAGGCGCGCGATGTGAGGCGCGCGGTGTGAGGCGCGTGGTATTAGGCGCGCGGTGTGAGGCGCGCGATGTGAGGCGCCCGGTGTGAGGCGCGCGGTGTGAGGCGCGCGGTGTGAGGCGCGCGGTGTGAGGCGCGCCGGTGTGAGGCGCGCGGTGTGAGGCGCGCGGTGTGAGGCGCGCGGTGTGAGGCGCGCCGGTGTGAGGCGCGCGGTGTGAGGCGCGCGGTGTGAGGCGCGCGGTGTAAGGCCACCGATGAATATCAATGCGATACTATGCATCGACAACACGGTAAGCACAGAACAGCCAGGAACCAGCCACTGCAGGTATTTTGTGCAGTCAGCAGATATCGTCTGAGCCAGATACAACAGTCAGCAGATATCGCCTGAGCCAGATACAACAGTCAGCAGATACCGTCTGAGCCAGATACAACAGTCAGCAGATACCGTCTGAGCCAGATACAACAGTCAGCAGATACCGTCTGAGCCAGATACAACAGTCAGCAGATACCGTCTGAGCCAGATACAACAGTCAGCAGATACCGTCTGAGCCAGATACAACAGTCAGCAGATACCGTCTGAGCCAGATACAACAGTCAGCAGATACCGTCTGAGCCAGATACAACAGTCAGCAGATATCGTCTGAGCCAGATACAACAGTCAGCAGATACCGTCTGAGCCAGATACAACAGTCAGCAGATACCGTCTGAGCCAGATACAACAGTCAGCAGATACCGTCTGAGCCAGATACAACAGTCAGCAGATATCGCCTGAGCCAGATACAACAGTCAGCAGATACCGTCTGAGCCAGATACAACAGTCAGCAGATACCGTCTGAGCCAGATACAACAGTCAGCAGATACCGTCTGAGCCAGATACAACAGTCAGCAGATACCGTCTGAGCCAGATACAACAGTCAGCAGATATCGCCTGAGCCAGATACAACAGTCAGCAGATACCGTCTGAGCCAGATACAACAGTCAGCAGATACCGTCTGAGCCAGATACAACAGTCAGCAGATACCGTCTGAGCCAGATACAACAGTCAGCAGATATCGCCTGAGCCAGATACAACAGTCAGCAGATACCGTCTGAGCCAGATACAACAGTCAGCAGATACCGTCTGAGCCAGATACAACAGTCAGCAGATACCGTCTGAGCCAGATACAACAGTCAGCAGATACCGTCTGAGCCAGATACAACAGTCAGCAGATACCGTCTGAGCCAGATACAACAGTCAGCAGATACCGTCTGAGCCAGATACAACAGTCAGCAGATACCGTCTGAGCCAGATACAACAGTCAGCAGATACCGTCTGAGCCAGATACAACAGTCAGCAGATACCGTCTGAGCCAGATACAACAGTCAGCAGATACCGCCTGAGCCAGATACAACAGTCAGCAGATACCGCCTGACATACTGCAGATACGGCAGTCAGAAGAGTCCATGTTGTCAGCAGACATTACATGTAGACGATAGTACAGGTATAAAACAAAGCAGACACAAGGCATCAGACAGTCCATAATTCAGACAGTGAAGCCAGTTCTTTCAGCAGACTTGCACTTAGTTAAATATACCGGCTGTATAGTTAGCAAACATTTCAGGCAGCCTTCGCTTCACGTAACTTCAGCAGCAGACACTTCCGGCAGCAGACACCACAGTCAGCAGATGACATTTTACGAGACAGGACTTCAAACATATATAGACATATAGGCAAGACATATATAGTCCACATAAAGAGTGCTAAATAAGGTGACGCAGGAGCGACGTCAGAGAGAGAGAAAGTGACCGACATCCCCATCAATGACTGTTGCATCAGTCCAGACACAGAGATTGCAATGCAAAATAATTGTCTTTTGAGTCTCTTCAGTGATGCAGTAGTCGATAGTTACCATACCAGTTTGGTCACATTATGCTGGGTACAATAAGAGTAAAGACAACTGGTATTAAAGATTAGTTCTCTTACACTACACTTTGTTCATTAGTTCTCTTTAGATCTTGAACTTAAGGGTGTTAAAGTCTTCTATTATTGTTGTCTATGGAAAAGGAAGGAATTTATCAATATATATTTTTTTTTCTAATTAAAACTATATATATAGAAAGTTTTATTTGGAACATAGTTTCTAATAGAAGCAGTGTAGACAAGTTAAACTTACTTACATCGTTAAGACTCTTCTTAAAATAATCTAGGTGGGAAAATTACCATTGTGTTGCTGGAGACCTCACTGATACACCAAATATTTGGTGTATCAGTGTATCAAACATTGTATCAAACATTGTATCAAACATTGTATCAAACATTGTATCAAACACTGAGAACGGAAGCAGAAGTAATTGTAGTTTATTTGCTGGTCAGTCAAGTCCCGTTCTTGTCCAAGGTCCTCATACTAATCTCCCGCACGTGTCTGACACTCTCACATTGGCTGCTGGTAATCGTTGAATGACCTGACAAGCGTCAGGGGCTCCGGTGGAGGTGTCAGCCGTCACTGCTGTCAGTACACGTTTGTCAATAAATACTCTGGAGTTTGTCCTGCATCCAGCCCCCCCCCTTACAGTCAGCCCCCTCCTGAAGCCCTCCACCACCTGCAGTCAGCCCCTCCTGAAGCCCCCACCTGCAGTCAGCTCCTCCTGAAGCCCCCACCTGCAGGCAGCCCCCTCCTGAAGCCCCCCACCTGCAGGCAGCCCCCTCCTGAAGCCCCCCACCTGCAGTCAGCCCCTCCTGAAGCCCCCCCCACCTGCAGTCAGCCCCTCCTGAAGCCCTCCACCTGCAGGCAACCCCTCCTGAAGCCCTCCACCTGCAGTCAGCCCCTCCTGAAGCCCTCCACCTGCAGGCAACCCCCTCCTGAAGCCCCCCTCCACCTGCAGTCAGCCCCTCCTGAAGCCCTCCACCTGCAGTCAGCCCCTCCTGAAGCCTTCCACCTGCAGTCAGCCCCTCCTGAAGCCCTCCACCTGCACTCAGCCCCTCCTGAAGCCCTCCACCTGCAGGCAGCCCCTACTGAAGCCCTCCACCTGCAGGCATCCCCTCCTGAAGCCCTCCACCTGCAGTCAGCCCCTCCTGAAGCCCTCCACCTGCAGGAAACCCCCTCCTGAAGCCCCCCCTCCACCTGCAGTCAGCCCCTCCTGAAGCCCTCTACCTGCAGTCAGCCCCTCCTGAAGCCCCCCCCACCTGCATGCAGCCCCTCCTGAAGCCCTCCACCTGCAGACAGCCCCCCCCTGAAGCCCTCCACCTGCAGTCAGCCCCTCCTGAAGCCCTCCACCTGCAGTCAGCCCCGGCTGAAGACCCCCCCCCCTGCAGGCAGCCCCTCCTGAAGCCCTCCACCTGCAGGCAGCCCCGTCCTGAAGCCCTTCACCTGCAGACAGCCCTCTCCTGAAGCCCTCCACCTGCAGGCAGCCCCCTCCTGAAGCCCTCCACCTGCAGGCAGCCCCCTCCTGAACTCCTCCCCCCCCACCTGCAGGCAGCCCCCTCCTGAAGCCCCCCACCTACAAGCAGCCCCCTCCTGAAGCCCACATTAATGCGGACACATTAAGGCTGAAACATTTAAATGAAACAAACCTTTCACAGAGCCGTTAAATGCAATATATATAACATTTTATTCAATAAAATATCTCTGTTGTACACATATATGATTAATTATATCCAACATTCTTATTATACTGATGAATGAACGCGACTAAATGGTTGAGCCTGTAGCGCTTGGCTGCTCTCTGTTGGTAGGTTTATGGTGGCAGCCGGAGGCTTCCTGCCCCCATCATGGTGGCAGCCGGAGGCTTCCTGTCCTCCGTCATGGTGGCAGCCGGGAGCTTCCTGCCCCCGTCATGGTGGCAGCCGGGGGCTTCCTGCCCTCGTCATGGTGGCAGCCGGGGGCTTCCTGTCCCCCATCATGGTGGCAGCCGGGGGCTTCCTGTCCCCGTCATGGTGGCAGCCGGGGGCTTCCTGCCCCCATCATGGTGGCAGCCGGGGGCTTCCTGTCCCCGTCATGGTGGCAGCCGGGGGCTTCCTGTCCCCGTCATGGTGGCAGCCGGGGTCTTCCTGTCCCCGTCATGGTGGCAGACGGGGACTTCCTGCCCCCATCATGGTGGCAGCCGGGGGCTTCCTGCCCCCATCATGGTGGCAGCTGGGGGCTTCCTGCCCCCATCATGGTGGCAGCCGGGGGCTTCCTGCCCCCATCATGGTGGCAGCCGGGGGCTTCCTGTCCCCGTCATGGTGGCAGCCGGGGGCTTCCTGTCCCCGTCATGGTGGCAGCCGGGGGCTTCCTGCCCCCATCATGGTGGCAGCCGGGGGCTTCCTGTCCCCGTCATGGTGGCAGCCGGGGGCTTCCTGCCCCCATCATGGTGGCAGCTGGGGGCTTCCTGTCCCCGTCATGGTGGCAGCCGGGGGCTTCCTGCCCCCATCATGGTGGCAGCCGGGGGCTTCCTGCCCCCATCATGGTGGCAGCCGGGGCCTTCCTGTCCCTCGTCATGGTGGCAGCCGGGGGCTTCCTGTCCCCGTCATGGTGGCAGCCGGGGGCTTCCTGCCCCCATCATGGTGGCAGCCGGGGGCTTCCTGTCCCCCGTCATGGTGGCAGCCGGGGGCTTCCTGTCCCCGTCATGGTGGCAGCCGGGGGCTTCCTGCCCCCATCATGGTGGCAGCCGGGGGCTTTCTGCCCCCATCATGGTGGCAGCCGGGGGCTTCCTGCCCCCATCATGGTTGCAGCCGGGGGCTTCCTGCCCCCATCATGGTGGCAGCCGGGGGCTTTCCTGCCCCCATCATGGTGGCAGCCGGGGGCTTCCTGTCCCCAGTCATGGTGGCAGCCGGGGGCTTCCTACAGCACAGTGCTCAAGCAAAATGCACGAGGCATTTCATAGGCAAAAACGCGTTCAAATTACATAAGGAATCATTCACCCGCGGACACAACAGCCCAACACATGTGCACACACACACACACACACACACACACACACACACACACACACACACACACACACACACACACACACACACACACACACACACACACACACACACACACACACACACACACACACACACACACACACACACACACACACACACACACACACACACACACACACACACACACCAACTCACACATGTATGCACACACATATAGGTGCGTGCGCATGTGCATACATATTGCATGCGCGTATGCATGTATGCCACCAGACTAGTGCCAGAACTGAGAGGTATGAGCTACGAGGAAAGGCTACGGGAGCTAAACCTCACGTCCCTAAAAGACAGAAGAGTTAGGGGAAACATGATCACCACATACAAAATTCTCAGGGGAATTGACAGGGTGGACAAAGACAAACTATTTAGTACGGGTGTGAACACGAACAAGGAGACACAGGTGGAAACTTAGTACCCAAATGAGCCACAGAGACGTTAGAAAGAACTTTTTCAGTGTCAGAGTAGTTAACAGGTGGAACGCATTAGGCAGTGATGTGGTGGAGGCTGACTCCATACACAGTGTCAAATGTAGATAAGATAGAGCCCAGTAGGCTCAGGAACCTGTACACCAGTTGATTGACAGTTGACAGACGGGACATAAGAGCCAGAGCTCAACCCCCGCAAACACAACTAGGTGAACACACATACAATCACATACACACACACACACACACAGGGAGGGAGGGAGCTGCCATCCTCAGGTGGGAGGGAGGGTGAGGGAGCTGCCATCCTCAGGTGGGAGGGAGGGTGAGGGAGCTGCCATCCTCAGGTGGGAGGGAGGGTGAGGGAGCTGCCATCCTCAGGTGGGAGGGAGGGTGAGGGAGCTGCCATCCTCAGGTGGGAAGGGAGGGTGAGGGAGCTGCCATCCTCAGGTGGGAGGGAGGGTGAGGGAGCTGCCATCCTCAGGTGGGAGGGAGGGTGAGGGAGCTGCCATCCTCAGGTGGGAGGGAGGGAGGGAGCTGCCATCCTCAGGTGGGAGGGAGTGTGTGGGAGCTGCCATCCTCAGGTGGGAGGGAGGGTGAGGGAGCTGCCATCCTCAGGTGGGAGGGAGGGAGGGGGAGCTGCCATCC